>NC_041391.1:364501558-364608249 GCF_002162155.2 Triticum dicoccoides | reverse complement strand
AAAGCGAACAAGGGCAAGACGGAGAAGAGTCTCAGCACAGACGCAGAGGCCTTAGCGGAAGCGCTGAAGCACCACGTTGTCTTCGACCCAGTTCTGACCAAGAGTGATCTTGTTGAATGGTACGCACTCATGTGGGGAAGGAGACAAAAGCTCACTCCACCCCGCATGTTCTTCCCAGTTCCACCAAGAGCAGCTGATGCAGAGCATCCCCCGTTCATCCCCATGTACACTCCGACTACTCTCCAAGCCCCAAGAGGACATATGACGAGACCTCGACCATACGCCATTGGGCACAAGGTGAACTCACTCCTCTTCGAACCGTCACTTTCCACATGTGAGACATGGCTACTACCTCATGCATGGACCTTGCATACACTCAGGTACAACCGAGACGACCATGCAGGATCCAAGGACCAAGGCCAAGCATGGAAGAGGAGAAGGAAGAAGAAGCAGGGACAAGCTTCTGGAAAGCCCGGAACTTCCGGCCTCAGCCCGGAACTTCCGGCCCCCAGACCCTCCGGCCCCCGAATTGCAGACCAGCCCCGAGCGCGCCAACTCTCTAGATAGCCCGGAACCCGGCCGGAACCTGCCCGGAACTTCCGGAGCCCAGAACTTCCGGCCCCGCCCGGAACTTCCGGCCTGCCTACGTGCAAAGACTCGGGCGGATGCCCATGTAACCTCTTTCCCACTTACCCCTTCATGGCTTAGACTATAAATAGACCACCCCCCTCCTCCTAGTTAGAGCTAGCAAAGGATTAGCTCATTTGAGATAGAGCTTTGCTCATCCATACGGATCTTCTCGTCGTGAGAGACCGCGACCTCTTCGCAGAAGATCCACCATGGATTCAAGACCCATTTACGAGAAGATCCCTCGTGGATTTAAGACCTCCTCTCGGAGATGAGCTACCGCCACTTGTATCATCCTTTGTTGGATTTGGACCGTGTATCTCTTTGTGTTTCTTGGATCTAGCACATGTGTGATCATATTCGTGTCAGTTGAGTGTTTCTCTTGCCCCCCCCCCATCGTGATTTCCCTTGTGTTCTTCTGCGCGTTCTTCGTGTTCCTTGTAGGGATCCTCTCCAAACGTGAAAGATCGGCCCCTAGGGTTCCGCCCTACATAATCTTGGTATCATGAGCCACGTTGATCACGTTTTTGGAGCCCCTACACCGTGTTTTCTAGCTTGATTTTGTTGTTTTCGTCCTAAAATCCAAAAATCCCCACCAAAAATAGCCCCCAATTTTTTTTGTGATTTGTTGGTTTTGATGATGTTTTGTTGATTTTGATCCATGGATTCGCTGTGTTGTGAGTGGATCTAGCATTCCCCTTCTTTTCCCCCATTTCCATCCATGAAATCATCTCAATTTTGCCCCCGGAAATCGTGTTTTTCCGCCCCTGTTCTCAGATCTAGAATTTAGGGTTCGTCCCGGACAAAATTCCACGACCCGCGGAACTTCCGGACTCCCCCGGAACTTTCGGGCTAAACAGAGAGTTTACCCAAAATCCCCCGGCTCATCCGAGACTTTTTCCGCGACCCCCGAACTTCCGGCCACCCCCGGAACCTCCGGCCCTAGGCGCGGAACTTCAGGCCTAACCAGAAACTTTCCCCGAAATTTCAGCATCCGCCTCTTTCACATTTTTCATCATAACTTTTCGCTCCGAACTCCGATTTGACTGTTCTTTGGCTCGTTTTGAAGCTATCGACGTGCCCGAGGTCCTCACATTGGTTTTACCACCATTTTACTCCATAAAATTTTTGGAACTTTGGCATCTTTGCCTAGGCCTTGCACCATTTCATCTGCATTGCCACCACCGACTTCCGCAACCTAACCCATTTTGATCCTTATAGCATTTGAGGTAGTTTGAGTAGTGACTTGAGTCTCCTAAGGTGTTTCAGCTACTTAGGGCTGGTTGCTTCTTCATCAACCACCACCATAACTTCCGCATAGGATTGCCCACCATACACTTCCACCACCCCAACTTAACCCAATTTTGTGTGATTTTGTTTGTGTTGTGAGTTGTGTCTCCTAAGGTGTTTCAGCTACTTAGCGACGGAAACTTCAACTCCGACATGTTTATAGCCCATCATTCTACTTCTGCATTGCCAAGTGCAAACTACCACCGCATTCCCGCTACCACCATTTTGACATTTGATGTTTGAGATTTTGAGTTCGCGGGTTTTCCGTTTCCTAAGGTGTTTCGGGTACTTAGGGACGAGTCTCCATCATCTTGGTTTTTACATCAAGAACACCGCCACTCATCATCGCCTCGAGGTCGTCATCGATTTTGACCACTTCACCATCATTCGTCTGTGGCGTACAAACGAGAAACCCTCGACGGTAACCTCCATATCATGTTGGTATCGTGGTATCCCTCCTTTGTATATTCCCCTTGCCATTGCATTGTTAACCCCTAGCCCATTTTGCGTTACTTATCTATCGAGACTAGCCATTTGAGTATTGCCGACAACGTTACTTGTGCACATTAGTGATCATACTTCCCATAGCATACATACCATATCATCGTGGTGCATATATTGCTATCATATCTTGTGTCACAAGTTTGTTCCCGCATGTATATACACAATTGCTATCTTGGTTTGTGCATTGTGCAAAAGTGGCCATACAAAAAAAGAAATAAATCTTTTAAGCAAAAGAAAGAGAGCAAAGAAGCTTGTAAGCAAGTGCCATAGCATCATACCACATTGCACATAAGATTGTCATATCCAATCATCTTGGATCATCTTGAGAGAAACACCGGGAACCATACATACGTAGCATACTTGGGATAGAAGTTTATCCATTTTGCATCTTATAGGTTGTGCACAAGTGTCGTATCCGCCTATTGAGCAATCGTGCTAGCGTCTCTCTTGAGCTGTGCAACACGAGCGTTTTCCATGGATTCCACATTTTGTGCTCATTCCTTGGTTGCACGACCCCATTTATCAATCTGTGTGTGTGTTTCCGTGTGCCATTCATTGCTATTGGTCTACTTGTTTCGCTTGCGAATTTGTGAATCTCTTTCAGCATTATTGACTCTTGCTAACATTTTGCATCAAATTTTTGTGCCACTATTCTCACCGAGCTCCACCATAAGCTTTACTTGTGTAGGTGTGAGAACCGACAAGAATTGGTACCAATTGTGTTATTTCCTTGTTACACATTTGAGTGATCATTGATCCATCTTCAACATTGGTCAAGGTACATTTGGTATAGTTCTTATCTTTCTCCCACTCATATTTTCTCGAGTCTTGTGATGGATAGGCAAGGAATTTCCTCTCCGGTCTACGACAACAATGACGGAGTGAACAGCTACATCTCCAAAGCGTCCATCTTTGATCTACAACGACAAATGCAAGGCGCACAATCACGATTGTGAGAGCACATCGAGAACATCTCCATTGACATTCGTCGCTCCGAAGCAAGGAAAAGGGATTACGTCGACAAGAAGCTTTCCACACATATAGAGGAGCAAGATGCAAGGATGCAGGAGATTAGAGCCTTGATCAAGTCTTCTTCCCCTTCGTCATCTTCAAGGCGGCGACATTCAAGCCACAAGTCTTCGGAGCGCGGCAATGATGCAAGTGCAAATCATCCTCGTCCACATCTACATGGCGACCACCATCACGTTCGTGATCCACATCGTCATGAAGGGCAAGTCACTTCCAAGCATCATGTGCACGACGACGATGAACGACATCGAGCTCAAGTGCGACAACGACACCATCATCATGAAGATGCTCCACAAGCGCAAACGTACGAGTCCCAACAATCCCTACTTCACACCAAGTCCAAGCTTCATGAGCAAAAGAGAAGACCGCGAGACGAGCACCACCAAGACGAAGCTACGGCTACCACCACCACTTCGGCATCTTCGCCAAGTGCTATCAAGGCATCTTTGCCTTTGGACGTACGACATCTTTGCCTACTTCCCAAGAGTACGCCTACAATGACTTCATCAAGTCCAAGGCGACCACCTACAAGTGAGGGCGACACTTCCATCTTCGGAAGCCCCCCAAGGAAGATGGCCGAGCATGGGAAACTCCCTTCGATTATGGAGATGAGCTATGAGGTGCCACATCATATGGACCTCCAACACCAAGACGGTGACAAGACGGTCGAGCAAGGGCCATCCCCTTCGACCACATTGGTGAGCGCGAACCTCTTCAACAACATGATGACGGCGCCCATATTGGACTCATACTCCGAGTCAAGCTACTCGACCGCACATGGAGACATTTGCACCTACACCTCTCCGACACCCACATATGAAGTGATGTCCCAATTGCCATGTGAGAAGAGCCACTACCACATGAGTGACATGAGTGACACCACCATACGTGACATTGAGAGCATTTCCTATGAGAGGATGAGTGTGACCACCACTAGCCCCACACATGAGAGCATGCCACACATCCTATGTGATATTGAGAGCCATTTGAGTGACTCCACCAACCGTATGAGTGAGTGAGCCACAACACATAATGAGTGAGGTAGTTGAGACGGCATGTAAGGTCACAATGATTTCTAACGACTTAACCTCTACTCCTAGTGTGTTTTCTTCTTTGGTGCTAGGTCTCCTACATGACGACATGCCTAACCTCGACGAGTCCATCCCTCCAATGGGAAAGCTGATGGCCAGGGTGGACATTGATGCACCCCCCACATGGTTCCATCAAGATGAAGATGACAACGAGTGGATCTTCGACACCTCACCTACAACACATGAGCGACGCTCCAATGGTAACATAGGTGATGGTGCTTCTCTTGTCCCACTAGTGGACTCTCTTACCAATGATTGCTCCGATGATGTTGACCCACCTATTCCCATGCTTCATGCTAGTGAGACTTCTTCATGCCTTGACTTACCTATTTATGATGAATATGATGATGAGCATATTGAGTTGCCTAGTTGTGATGCTATGCTCCATAGGATATCATGTGAAAATTCTTTTGGTCACATCATCTTTGACAATCCATTGAACTTGTCATATGCTATGAGTGAGATCTCCCATATTGCATCATTTCAATCTCAACATAGTAAATATGCATGCCCCATTAAAATAAATCCTATTTGCACCTATGGCATATATGACGAGATGATGGTCATTGGCTTTTGTTTTTCATGTGATGATATTGCCATGCTTCCTTTACATGATTTGCGCAATTCATCTACTATGCCATGCCATGATCACATTGTTCCGAATATGCATTGTTTTGGATGTTGTCAATATTCTCCATGTGATGTTTCCATTAATGCTCATGAGGAGACACCCATAGTTTCCTCATACATATTAGGAGATCTTGATGCATTCCATACTTTGCATGATTCCCATGATTGCGTGCACCTTATGCATTCCATGAATAACAATGCTCTATATATTTCTCATCATGCATTACACAATTTGAGTCTCCATTATGCTATACATAATTACAAACCTCTCATGATGGATGACATGTTTCTATATCACGCATCTCATTTATTTGAGCATTGGATATTTTGTGCTAACCGACACATGCATGTGCGCATCATGATGGATGATGTGTACATATATCACGCACACATAATTTTTTTCTTTGTCTTTGTTTTGTGTAGGTACTCATGTATACTCGTCAACCTCTCAATCCCAAGATATTACGAAGCGAGCTCTTGAGAGCAATGATGACTTGGGATCGCGTGGACTATCCTTACCACCGTTCCCTTCGTGCAAGGACTACGCGCATCTCTTCTACTTGGCTCTCACACGGCTATGGGCTATATATCACTTGTCATCTTATGCCCATACTATCATGTTCACTTTGCATGTTATGCTTCTTTACATGATTTGGCCATGCAATTGTGACCCTTTCTTGCATCTACCCATGATTCACTATTATTCTACTTCTATGTGTATTTGCATGCTTGGTGGAGATACTTGTTGTTATTGCCATGATTTCTTTGTGCCCCATGCTATTGATGCTTGTTGCGTTGGGAGAGTCATGATGTGCCATTGATATTTACATATGGTCTCTCGCCAATACATTGATGATATTTTGCTCATATCTTGCTTTCCTGTTTGTGCTATGTCATGTGAATTATTCAGGCCCACTATTTGCACACATGACATGCTTGCCATGATTCCTTCTAGTAAGTTGCATCTTTGCACTACTAGCTCACTTAACTTGATCACTATGATTGTTTGCTTGGTTGCATCACCCATGTTCCACTACTACTCGCTTTCTTGGGTTGATGACATATTTGTTCATGCCTCTCACATGATTCATCTTGTTCATTGTCGCTTGCCTCCAATTGTTGCATGTATGCTTAGTGCTCTTGGAGACTTGGACACTTTATTTGTGATGCATTCTTGTTTGATTGAGCCTCTTGTATTTGGTTGTTCTTGCATCATATGCCTCCATTCTATGAAATGCTCCCTTGTACTCTCTTATGATGAGCATGATGCATACACTTGTTGGGTATCTTACCACACGAATGATAGGTTTTGCACTTCCGCTAACCTCATTTTTTTCCGAATGTTTGTCATGTTCTTTCATTTTGAGGGATACACAAGGCATTACCATCATGAGACATATTGGTTATGTGAAGGCATACATGATGTGCAACTCCAACAACTTTGCGAAGCTTCTTGAGGTGAAATCCTTCTCTTTAATCCATCCTCAAATACGCATACTGGATGGGTCATTCTTTCATTGTTGTTTCCTTCTTGTTGTCTACATGATACATCTCGCGAACGGAGGAGCGACAATGGAGATTGGCTCTATAGACCTTCACATTGAGGAGCGCTCGCACTTATTGGATGCACCTTCGGAATTCCACTCATGCCACGGCATCGAGCATTGGTATACCACTGATACGTCTCCAATGTATCTATAATTTATGAAGCATTCATGCTATTTTATTATCTGTTTTGAATGATTACGGGCTTTATTATAGACTTTTATATTACTTTTGGGACTAACCTATTAACCGGAGGCCCAGCCCATATTGTTGTTTTATTGCATGTTTCAGTATTTCGAAGAAAAGGAATATCAAACGGAGTCCAAACGGAATGAAACCTTTGGCAAAGTTATTTTTGGAACAGAACCAATCCCAGGAACTTGGAGTGCAAGCCAGGGGATCATCGAGGAGGCCACGAGATAAGGGCGCGCCCGCGCCCTACCCTCTCGTGGGCCCCTCGAGGCTCCCCCGACCGACTTCTTTCGCCTATATAAGCCTACATACCCTAAAAACATCGAGAACAAAGATAGATCGGGAGTTCCGCTGGCGCAAGCATCTGTAGCCACCAAAAACCTCTCGGGAGCCCGTTCTGGCACCCTGTCGGAGGGGGAACCCATCACCGGTGGCCATCTTCATCATCCCGACGCTATCCATGACGAGGAGGGAGTAGTTCACCCTCGGGGCTGAGGGTATGTACCAGTAGCTAGGTGTTTGATCTCTCTCTCTCTCTCGTGTTCTCTCTATGGCACGATCTTAATGTATCGCGAGCTTTGCTATTATAGTTGGATCTTATGATGTTTCTCCCCCTCTACTCTCTTGTGATGAATTGAGTTTTCCATTTGAAGTTATCTTATCGGATTGAGTCTTTAAGGATTTGAGAACACTTGATGTATGTATTGCCGTGCGTATCTGTGGTGACAATGGGATATCACATGATCCACTTGATGTATGTTTTGGTGATCAACTTGTGGGTTCCGCTCATGAACCTATGCATAGGGGTTGGCACATGTTTTCGTCTTGACTCTTTGGTAGAGACTTTGGGGAACTCTTTGAAGTACTTTGTGTTGGTTGAATAGATGAATCTGAGATTGTGTGATGCATATCGTATAATCATGCCCACGGATACTTGAGGTGACAATGGAGTATCTAGGTAACATTAGGGTTTTGGTTGATTTGTGTCTTAAGGTGTTATTCTAGTACGAACTCTTGAATAGATTGATCCGAAAGAATAACTTTGAGGTGGTTTCGTACCCTACCATAATCTCTTCGTTTGTTCTACGCTACTAGTGGCTTTGGAGTGACTCATTGTTGCATGTTGAGGGATTGTTATATGATATATCTATGTTATTATTGTTGAGAGAACTTGCACTAGTGAAAGTATGAACCCTATGCCTTGTTTCCTATCATTGCAATACCGTTTACGCTCACTTTTATCATTAGTTACCTTGCTGTTTTTATATTTTCAGATTACAAAAACCTATATCTACCATCCATATTGCACTTGTATCACCATCTCTTCGCCGAACTAGTGCACATATACAATTTATCATTATTGGGTGTGTTGGGGACACAAGAGACTCTTTGTTATTTGGTTGCAGGGTTGTTTGAGAGAGACCATCTTCATCCTACGACTCCCACGGATTGATAAACCTTAGGTCATCCACTTGAGGGAAATTTGCTACTGTCCTACAAACCTGTGCACTTGCAGGCCCAACAACGTCTACAAGAAGAAGGTTGTGTAGTAGACATCAAGCTCTTTTCTAGCGCCTTTGCCGAGGAGGTGAGTGCTTGAAGGTATATCTTTAGATCTTGCAATCGAATCTTTTTGTTTCTTGTTTTATCACTAGTTTAGTTTATAAAAGAAAAATACAAAAAAATGGAGTTAAGTTTGTCTCATACGCTTTGCCTTTTTAATATCTTTCGTGAGTTTGATGGAAAGGAAAACTGTGCTCAAATGCCAGAAGAAGAATGCATTAAAATGATTGGTACTAAACCCTTGTATGATGAGCATGATTGCAATGTTGTTAGTATGAATTCCTTGAATATCCATAGTACTAATGATGATTGCACTAGCTATGATGAAACTGCCTCTTATAAGCATGTTGATTTTTGTGGAGAGCATTGGGTTTGCATAGATACACCAAATAGAGAAGATAGATATTGCAAGAGGCATAAGCATTTAGAAACTAAATTGTTGCAAGAAAGTCTTGATGAATGTGCTAAAAGATTCAATATTTTTCACGCCCCTTGTGAACTTTGCAATGAACGTGGTCATCTAAATCTCCAATGCAAATTGTTTGATGATCGAATCGTGTTGAAAAATTGTGATGAATTGATTTCCCTTGCGCGTCATAATGAACTTAGTTTGCTTTTGGGGTATGAAGAAATGAAACGTATAACTGAAGGTATTCCAAAATTTAATCTTGATAGATTTCTTGATTTGGATCTAGAGAAGATTTATATGTTTTGTGTGGAGAATTGCATTGAAAATCCTTATATTGCCAATTACCTAAAGAAAAGAAAGCAAATAGAAGAAGAATAGAACACTAATGAAAGGGAAGAGATTTCCCAATATCTTCCTATTATTTCTTATGATGAATCAGGTAACGAGGAGGAGCTTTCTATTCAACCAATCTCGTTAATAAGGAGCTCAAAGAGGAAGGTTGAACCCACACATAATGTGAAGAAGAAAAAGAAAAGAAGGAGCAACAAAGGTAGAAAGGTATCCCTCCCAAATGATCACTACAACACGAACCCCCCTATAGCAATGCATCGATGCGTTGGTGCATGTCCATATAACCGTTGCTAAGGTCTACACCAACGGATTAATATGCGTTGTCGTTGGTGGTGTTGCAAAGGTCTACAACAACATATACACATGCATTGGTAAACCATGTGAAAAAGCGTTGCATGGTATCAACATATTGAGTGAGAGATTGACAACATATCATATGCGTTGCTAGCACCCTGCACAAAAGGATATTCAAATGGTCATCAAATGTATTTTATATATTACCTTCCAGAATGATAAGATCAATGGTGATAGTTAATAGGAGGAAAAAATAATATAGAGAAAGGTGTAATATATTAAATTTACTTTGTTGCATTACAAAAAACATGACTCCAAGGATTACATGTTTTGGTACTAACAAGTAATAGCCAATCCTGGACGTTTGATTCAACATCTCAACTTTTCTAATACATAATGTTTGAAACATTGACACCGGAAATGATGTCCTAAAATATAACATAACACTATCTAGTAGGAATTACATTCCCGACCTTGCAATCAGCATCTGAGCCATCCATCATCAAAATATCTTAGGAACCTACAAAAATAAACGAATGAGATCAGTAACTTCTGGTAGAAAAAATGTCAATAGAGCAGAAAAATTTAGAAGGCAACAAACAAAAGTTGAAGGCCATGCAATAATTAATCCGACTACATGACCAATAATTTTGAACTTTTTTGTGGTCTTATCAACTGGTCAGATTTTGTAGTGGTGATAGAACTACAATTACAAATTACCTAGCAGTAATTCCTACTTGGCACCTGTGGTGTTCTAGGTTTTAGTGCCGAGAATTTTGCATGGAACCAGTGTTGGTAGGATTCACCAGTTGTGATTTGAAAACTATATTTTAAATTACACATACACAGACTACACTTAAATGTAGTAAAACACAAGCAGTCGTCACTGCCTGGAACAATCAGTTTCTGTAACCTGAAGATACAACATATGTATTGGTAATTTTGAGGACCACAAACCAATATTTCAAATGTAAGTATACTGACATTGATGTTGCTCCATAGATAAACTATGATCTCCATAAGCCAATACCATGGTTAGAATGGAGAAGTCATCAAAACATCATTACTCACACAAAGGTCTCCAGACCAAATGGTTCTCTAAATACGAATTCTCTTAAGATAATCTAAATTACTGAGAAATTTGTGCGCTTTGCATTGCCAATCTATTTAGCTAATAGATAAACTTTGTCAGGCGAGATGGTTCAGTATTTAAACTAAAAGATTACTATCAAAATAGAAGCTACTTTTTCAATAGTGATTAGGTTTTTTGACGAAAAAATTGCTGCAAACATGCATACTGTGTAGACAGTTTCATACATGTACATGCATCTAACTTTTCCTACTTGAATGAACAACTATACTGGTACAAAATGGATAGCTGCAATTACTTCTAGTAATATCTGTATATCTTCTGGCTGCTGCATCTTGCATTGTACTGTAGGAATATGGCTAAGTTGCTATCAAGAAGTATAAATTAATAGACATACGAGAAATAAAAACCCATAGAGCGCCACGAAAAAAACTACAATGAATGCCAACCACTAATCATAGACGCATTAATGCGGCATTAGAAATATGAGCAGACAAATCAGTCTAGGTGACTGAGCTATGGTACTGGATTATCGTACGGGATGAGGCAGATGACTAACTGATGGTGCTGCACTACAAACCATCACTCTAGAGCGGCTGTGCCACATCTGTACATCTCGCAGTCATCACGCCACTCTTGTGCATATGGGAGTGGCCGCACTGCTGCTGTGCATCTGGGAGCCGCAACCGAACCTCCGCTTTTTTCAGCCCATCGAGTAGGCTCCTGCCCCTGCACTATTTAGACATAAATTGGAGCTCAAAATCATTTAATAATCTACATTAGACAAACTTTCTAGTTACCTAAGAATTACAATGCCACACATTAGACTCGTCAAATGCACAGATAATTAAGGAACCAACAGAAGTAACAACATGTAAAAGAAACACATCATCACATGGGCATCTCTAGGAATGGAAGGGGAATTTTGTTTCTAGAGAAGTGGGATCCAAGATGTTTACAGAGAAATAAAACGAAATTAACATGGCACCATTTGATATTTCAAGACCAAGCTAGTAGCAAAGCTGAATAAATATTTCAGAAAATACATCAGAGGAGACTTATGTAATGACAGTCTAAATAAAAGCAAATCTAAGTAATGGTTGAACAATTTTTGTCAGTACTTTCCAAGTTAAAGAAACAGTACCCATGCGCCTTTACTGCCAATGTGGCATATCATATAATCAAGAGAATTTGATCCTTATCACCACTCAGCTCCCTAATCGTGTACCATTTGTCCTGTCATTGGATAACGGATCATCAATTCCTATATGAATGTACAAAATATGGGACTGGACAAAAGTTAACACTGTATAACAGACATATGATGGCACACTTGACTCGCTGGACCAGTTAGTGTAAAAACTACGGATGTCTACTAAATAAGAATTCTACGATAAGTAAACTGACATGTGTTAGTGGCCTTCTGAACCAGGGGATGGTCAAGGGTGTATCAAGGGAGCAAATGGGTTGCTCCACTTTTCCAGTGTTGTCGTAAGCTGTACATATCCATCCACCCATGAATCTGTATGCAATTAAAGCAAGTGAATCCTCACACAATCAGCCAAGGCAAGCTAAAAGTTTTTACACAATCTTACCTATCTGTGCATCTATTGTCAATAGTTTGAAACCACACGTGTAGGATAATTTCATACCAAACCAAAATCATGGTTACTGCAAGTATTCAGAGACTGACAAACTGTTAGCTGACATCTCACGGGCACAAAAACCGCAAGGGGAAAATCACATAATGAGATACATGTGGACAAATAATTAGATACAGCTGACACAAATCTCCCCGTCATGGAGTAGTACAACTTCAGTGTGGAAGTGGTTTGCAGAGCTCGGAAATTTCGTTCCGAAGCCAATGTCAATACAGCCTGGAGCTCCTCCAGATCCTCCAGAACAAAGATGTTTTAGCTTGAAAACAAAAGGGGAAAAGCATCAGCAGCTAAAATCGTACCTTTGGGTTGCATTATGCCTTACGGGCCTATAAAGCACTGTGTTTTTTTATCCAAACTGTAGTACAGATTAACCGTCAACACAGCCAACGCAGGACAGCACCGTCATCCGTGATCCGGCAGCAGCGCGATACAAACCAGAGGCGAAGGAGCCACCCCGGCGACCTGTGGTCACTAGGGTTGCTGCGGGGCGCATGAAAAGGTGTGGAGAACGTCGCCGCGATGGAAAATTAGAGGAGAGGGCAAAAGGGAATCCGGGCCTATGAGCGACGGGCGTGGGAGATCGCCGGTTCTAGCTGGTGAGGTGGCGGCAGCGATCGGAGGAGATGACCGAGGGGAATCCGGGTCTATAAGCGAGAGTGTGGGAGAGCGCCGGATCTAGCCGGTGAGGTCGTGGTTGAGAGGGAGAAACCAAGGGACAGGGGAGAGGGAGAGGGCGCATAGAAATTTTGGCTGCGTGATTTATTTCTTTTTTGAGATGGGTTGCGTAATATTTGGACAGGGAAGCCCGGATGTGGGTGGGAGGTGGGCGCGGCTATTTCTCAGGGAATGAGGAGGAGCGTGGTGCGTGGGAAGTGGGAGATTAAACAAACAACACTTATTACCACATCATTGGTAGACATGTGTTGGTATAGGGGGGTTCTCGTTGTAGTGGATGTTGCTTCTACTACTCATTGTGATGATGATAATTGCTATACTATTGGTGCTATCCATATGTTTAATGATGAGAGTGATTATGCTTATGATATGAAAGGGCCCAAGCTTGGGGAAGCTATGTTTGATGAGGATGAAATATTTGAGAATATATTTGCTGAGATTAATGTTTGTCCCAAGCTTGGGGATGCTATGTTTAATGAAGATGATATTTTTAGCATCCCAAGTTTTAATATGCAAAGTTGTTATGATGATAGCATGCCTCTTACCTATGATGATTATATTGATGAAAGTGGGTTTGGAAAAGTGTCAACTTTAGGAAGTAGTGATCCCACTATTTTGGAGGATGTTGAATTTTATTGTGATGAATACGAAAGTGGATTTGGAAGAGTGTCAACTTTATTTAGTGATTCCATTATCTTGGGAGAGGTTTCAATCGATTATGATGAGAACGAAGTTGCTACTTATAATTATTGTGATGAAACTTATGCTATAAAAAGTAGTGATGATTATATTTACAAATCTTGTCATGATTATGATTACACTTTTTCTGAACATTACTCTTTTAATGTGGAAACAATTTTTAGTGTTCAAGTCTCTTATGATACTCCCACTATTCTGAATGAGAAGAATTTTGCTTATGTGGAGAATAGTAAATTTTCTATGCTTGTAGATCATGAAAAGAATGCTTTAGGTACTGGTTATATTGTTGAATTCATTCATGATGCTACTGAAAATCATTATGAGGGAGGAACATATGCTTGTAGGAATTGCAATAATGTTAAGTTTCCTCTCTATGTGTTGAAAATCTTGAAGCTATGCTTGTGTTACCTTCCTATGCTAGTTGATTATTGTTCCCATAAGTTATTTACTCACAAGATCCCTATGCATAGGAAGAGGGTTATACTTAAATGTGCTAGTCATATGCTTCATGATGCTCCCGTTATGTTTCAATTCTTATCTTTTATGTGAGCATCATTGCCATCATCATGCCTAGCTAGAAAGGCATTAAAGAAAAGCGCTTGTTGGGAGACAATCCAATATTTATCCTTACTGTTTTTGTGTGTTCGCATGATTATTCTACTGTAGTAATCATGTTTTATAGCTTTTTTTCAATAAAGTGCCAAGTAAGACCTTTAGGATAGCTTAGAGTGATGGTTGTGTTGATCCTGTTGAAAATCAGAAACTTTTGCACCCACTAAATTAGTTTTGTTAATTCACAGATACGTGATTATGATGTGATTATTTCTGCTATGGATTAGTAAAAACAATTCTTAGGACTTCCTAATTTTGTCGAATTTTTTGAATTACAGAAGTATACGTTTGATACAAATTACTACATACTGTTCTGTTTTTGACAGATTCTGTTTTCTATGTGTTGTTTGCTTATTTTGATGATTCTATGAGTAGTATCGGAGGGTATGAACCATAGATAAGTTGGAATACAGTAGATATTACACCAATATGAATTTATAATGAGTTCATTACAGTACCTAAGTGGTGGTTTTATTTTCTTATACTAACGGAGCTTACGAGTTTTTTGTTAAGTTTTGTGTTGTGAAGTTTTCAAGTTTTGGGTAAAGATTTGATGGACTATGGAATAAGGAGTGGCAAGAGCCTAAGCTTGGGGATGCCCAAGGCAAATATTCAAGGACAACCAAGAGCCTAAGCTTGGGGATGCCCCGGACGGCATCCCCTCTTTCGTCTTCGTTCATCGGTAACTTTACTTGGAGCTATATTTTTATTCATCACATGATATGTGTTTTGCTTGGAGCGTCATTTTATTTTGTTAGTATTTGCTTTCTGTTATTTAGAATAATGTTTTGCATCTTTATTTTCAATATAAATGTTAAGGATAGCCTTTACCATGCTTATTTTGCTAGTATACATGTTGCTGTTTGAAACAGAAAGTTTACCGCTGTTGCAAAAATTCCCTAGAGAAGTAAGAGCATGATATAATGTTGAAACTTTTTGCATAATGAGCTATGATAAATCGTCTAAAGCTTAGTATTTTTCTCATAATTTTTGGAGTTAGGTAAGTATTGATACTCTTGCATTCTTTACAGACTGTACTGTTTTGGCAGATTGCTGTTATGGTTGCATTGTTTGTATATGTTTGCTTGTTTAATGATTCTATTTGAGGATAGGAGTATTAAATATTCAGAGGCATTTAGTATGCAATGTTGGATAATAATTTTAGTGATTTGTTACAATAGAAAATGATAAGGTTTTGCATTGGTTTATGCTAACCTATCTCATGAGTTCTTGTTGAGTTTGGTGTGGATGAAGCTTTTGATAAAAAGAGAAACCATGATATGAGAGGAATTAAGAAGACGCAAATGTTCAAGCTTGGGGATGCCCAAGGCACCCCAAGATAATATTTCAAGAAGTTTCAATCATCTAAGCTTGGGGATGCCCCGTTAGTCATCCCACCTTTCTTCTTCAACAACTATCGATTAGTATCGGTTAAGCCTAAGTTTTTGCTTCTTCACATGAGTTGTGTTATCTTTGCAATGTCATTTTATTTTGTTTTGATTGCTGTTTGAATAAGGTATCAAGATCTGAAATTCTTAAATGAGAGAGAATCTTCACATTAGCTACTTAATTATTTAACTACTGAGTAGTTTGTCACTTACTCGTGTGCTTCACTTATATCCTATGAGTAAATGGTTGATTGAGTTGAATGTCATAAATCTGAAATTATATATGTCTCATTTGATTATCCCATGGGGAGTAATGACTTCACATCTAAGAAGTAGAGGTTGTAAATTTATTGAAGGTTGGCTAGCATCGTATTGGTCATTTGAACAATTCATGAAAGAATACTGAAGGAAGAGAGATTTCACATATAAATACACTATCCTAGACATCTTTTATAATTGGGAGCACTCATTAAGTATGACATGCTAAAGAGTTGATGTTGGACAAGGAAGACAGCATAATGGGTTATGTTTTCGCACATCTCAGTTAAAGTATATTGTTATGGATCATTCAAACATGTTGAGCTTGCCTTTCCCCCTCATGCTAGCCAAAATTCCTTGCACCAAGTAGAGATACTACTTGTGCTTCCAAATATCCTTAAACCCAGTTTTGCCATGAGAGTCCACCATACCTACCTATGGATTGAGTAAGATCTTTCAAGTAAGTTGTCATTGGTGCAAGCAATAAAAATTGCTCTCTAAATATGTATGATCTTTTGGTGTGAAGAAAATAGCTTTATACGATCTTGTTATGGAAGCAATAAAAGCGACGGACTGCATAATAAAGGTCCATATACAAGTGGCAATATAAAGTGACATTCATTCGCATTAAGATTTTGTGCATCCAACCCTAAAAGCGCATGACAGCCTCTGCTTCCCTCTGCGAAGGGCCTATCTTTTACTTTATGTCTTTTACTTTATGCAAGAGTCAAGGTGATCTTCACCTTTCCCTTTTTTCATTTTATCCTTTGGCGAGCACCTCGTGTTGGAAAGATCCTGATATATATATATCCAATTGGATGTAAATTAGCATGAACTATTATTGTTGACATCACCCAAAGGTGAATACGTTGGGAGGCAACACTATAAGACCCTATCTTTCTCAGTGTCCGATTGAAACTCCATAACCATTAGTATTGCGTGAGTGTTAGCAATTGTAGAAGACTATATGATAGTTGAGTACGTGGAGTTTGCTATTCCTAAAAATAAGATGAATTGTAATGGTTTGATGACTGAGTATGAAGTTTGCTAGTTTTCAAGAAAGTTTATGGTCTATGCTTTAACATATGAATTGCTTGTTACTTGTTCGTGAGAAGTTTTATGAGATGAACTATTGTTATGACATATAATCCTGCTAGAAAAGGGGATTGAAATTATCATTGATCAAACTTGTGCACCTCCTAGCATTCACACTTCATAAATTCTTTCTTTTATCATTTACCTACTCGAGGACGAGCAGGAATTAAGCTTAGGAATGCTGATACGTCTCCAACGTATCTATAATTTATGAAGCATTCATGCTATTTTATTATCTGTTTTGAATGATTACGAGCTTTACTATACACTTCTATATTACTTTTGGGACTAACCTATTAACCGGAGGCCCAACCCATATTGCTGTTTTATTGCCTGTTTTAGTATTTCAAAGAAATGGAATATCAAACGGAGTCCAAACGGAATGAAACCTTCGGCAAAGTTATTATTGGAACAGAACCAATCCCAAGAACTTGGAGTGCAAGCCAGGGGATCGTCGAGGAAGCCACGAGATAAGGGGCGCGCCCACCCCCTGGGCGCGCCCTACCCTCTCGTGGGCCCCTCGAGGCTCCCCCGACTGAATTCTTTCGCCTATATAAGCCTACGTACCCTTAAAACATCAAGAACGAAGATAGATCGGGAGTTCTGCTGCCGCAAGCCTCTGTAGCCACCAAAAACCTCTCAGGAGCCTGTTCCGGCACCTTGCCGGAGGGGGAACCCATCACCGGTGGCCATCTTCATCATCCCGACACTATCCATGATGAGGAGGGAGTAGTTCACCCTCGGGGCTGAGGGTATGTACCAGTAGCTATGTGTTTGATCTCTCTCTCTCGTGTTCTCTCTATGGCATGATCTTGATGTATCGTGAGCTTTTCTATTATAATTGGATCTTATGATGTTTCTCCCCCTCTACTCTCTTGTGATGAATTGAGTTTTTCCTTTGAAGTTATCTTATCGGATTGAGTCTTTAAGGATTTGAGAACACTTGATGTATGTCTTGCCGTGCGTATCTGTGGTGACAATGGGATATCACGTGATCCACTTGATGTATGTTTTGGTGATCAACTTGCGGGTTCCGCTCATGAACCTATGCATAGGGGTTGGCACATGTTTTCGTCTTGACTCTTCGGTAGAGACTTTGGGGAACTCTTTGAAGTACTTTGTGTTGGTTGAATAGATGAATCTGAGATTGTGTGATCCATATCGTATAATCATGCCCACGGATACTTGAGGTGACAATGGAGTATCTAGGTGACATTAGGGTTTTGGTTGATTTGTGTCTTAAGGTGTTATTCTAGTACAAACTCTTGAATAGATTGATCCGAAAGAATAACTTTGAGGTGGTTTCGTACCCTACCATAATCTCTTCGTTTGTTCTCCTCTATTAGTGGTTGTGGAGTGACTCATTGTTGCATGTTGAGGGATTTTTATATGATCTGTCTATGTTATTATTGTTGAGAGAACTTGCACTAGTGAAAGTATGAACCCTATGCCTTGTTTCCTATCATTGCAATACCGTTTACGCTCACTTTTATCATTAGTTACCTTGCTGTTTTTATATTTTTCAGATTACAAAAACCTATATCTACCATCCATATTGCACTTGTATCACCATCTTTTCGTTGAACTAGTGCACCTATACAATTTACCATTGTATTGGGTGTGTTGGGGACACAAGAGACTCTTTGTTATTTGGTTGCAGGGTTGTTTGAGAGAGACCATCTTCATCCTACGCCTCCCACGGATTGATAAACCTTAGGTCATCCACTTGAGGGAAATTTGCTATTGTCCTACAAACCTGTGCACTTGCAGGCCCAACAACGTCTACAAGAAGAAGGTTGTGTAGTAGACATCAACCACCACCTCCATATTTGTTGTTTGTGCTCATACATGTCATGCTCGATGGACATATCATACTCACCACAAGTGTGCACCCTATGCATGGATTGACTCACATTATGATTGCCTTGTTGCGTATTGTATTCCCATGTCATCCATGATATATGAGCTTGTGCATTTCCTTCGAAATTTGTTGTGCTCTTCCTTGATGGCATATTCATACATCATGATCATATTGTCCACCATCAATTGCATGATAGCTTACACATATTGAGCATCCATTGCCATATTCATGCTATCGATGAACCGTCCCTCTATGACATCATTTTGCACAATGGTAGAATTTGTCGCTTTGTGCACCATGCTAACTATCCCATGAATGCTTTGCATATCATTCTATATCATCTTGATAAGCTTCATGCGCTTTGTCACACACTATCCCTTCGCACGGACTCACGCTTAATTCATGGACACTTTGTGTGTGCTAACCAATTCCTAGTGTACTTTGTGTTTGCTCATTTTGCATGTACGACATACCAGAGACACCTTGGAGTACTTGGATTGCGCAATGCCTTCACCTACGTCCAACTACAAGTCTGTCCACGACACCTGTTTCCATGGTGATGAGGGTCACGATCCGAGGTCGGGTCTTTCCCAAGGGGGGAGATGATGCGGAGCATCCCACATTCATCCCCATGTACACTCCGACTACTCTCCAAGCCCCAAGAGGGCATACGACGAGACCTCGACCATAATCCATTGGGCACAAGGTGAACTCACTCCTCTTCGAATCGTCACTTTCCACATGTGAGACATGGCTACTACCTCATGCATGGACCTTGCATACACTCAGGTACAACCGAGACGACCATGGAGGATCCAAGGACCAAGGCCAAGCATGGAAGAGGAGAAGGAAGAAGAAGCAGGGACCCTCCGGCCTTAGCCCGGAACTTCTGGCCCCCAGACCATCCGGCTTGCCCGGAACCTCCGGCCCCCGGAGTCTAGACCAGCCCCGAGCGCGCAAACTCTCTGGATAGCCCGGAACCCGGCCGGAACCTTCCCGGAACTTCCAGCCTGCCTACGTGCAAAGACTCGGGATGAAGCCCATGTAACCTCTTTCCCACTTACCCCTTCATGGCTTAGACTATAAATAGACCACCCCCTCCTCCTAGTTAGAGTTAGCAAAGGATTAGCTCATTTGAGATAGAGCTTTGCTCATCCATATGGATCTCCTCCTCATGAGAGACTGTGGCCTCTTCGGAGAAGATCCACCATGGATTCAAGACCCGTTTATGGTAAGATCCCTAGTGGATTCAAGACCTCCTCTCGGAGATGAGCTACCGCCACTTGTATCGTCCTTTGTTGAATTTGGATCGTGTATCTCTTTGTGTTTCTTGGATCGAGCACATGTGTGATCATATTCATGTCGGTTGAGTGTTTCTCTTCCCCCCCCCCCCTGTGATTTCCCTCATGTTCTTCCGTGTGTTCTTCGTGTTCCTCTCCAAACGTGAAAGATCGGCCCCTAGGGTTCTGCCCTACAACAGCAGCACAAGCAAATATCGCTTCTTTGTTGCTTATTTCTACTACGGGCTCTATCCCCTTTTTCTTATTTCTTCAACGACATCATGCATACATACGGATTCCATCTGCTTGATTTTATGCCAAATGCAATTACTTGCATGTCAGTTTTTGCGCATCTTTGTGAAAAAATTGCTGGGATGATTCCAAACACCGCACTCTTCCGTCGTTATTTTGTCCCCCACATCAAATCTGGAGAAGCCCTCTCTGGGTCCATCACTTGGATTCCTAGGCTTGGGACCAAGGAAATTTATCCAGAAGGAACAGGCTACAAAAAGTGGGAAGAATGGCGGGGCGAGTAATACTGGATCAAGGATGATGATTTCCCTCATTTCTGCCTACCATGGCAGACCAAACCAGTTCATGGCGAAGATTGGAGCGACCTTGACAAAGATGATAAGTAGCTCTCAATCGCCATCACCGGGATCCATAGTCTCACGCATGCTAAGCTCACTGTTGAAGCATTTGGCGCAGACTTCCTTCACCGATGAATCGCACCTCTTCAGGACAGGAAATGACCGGCTTGGGAGTACAAGAATGTTGTAGATATCATGAGGCTGCAGCCCGGGTTGAACTACAATTTGACAATCTTGCAACACAATGCTCTGTGTCACGCGCTATTTAGGTCAAATGGCAAAACCAAATTGTCGACAAGTGTCATCCCCTTGTGCAACAACTCGGCCTTGACTGCAATCATTGCCATGATGCCGGAGTGCAATGCACATGGTGTTGTTGGAGATTGGGCGGAGCCATCCAAAGAGCGCGTGCAAGAATTATTTGACACCCTTGTGGAAAGAGCCATTAGAGAGGAGAAAGATCTCATTCGCAACACCACCGACGGGAAATTTCTTGCACTGCAAGCAGAGCACAGGAAGCCCAGCTTGTTGCTACGTCTGGTGATTTTGGTCACCTGGCAGCCGAAACTGGTGAAGAAGGAGAAGTATAGATGCCCGAAGAGGATTCTGCCGATGAAGAGGAGGTTGCCGGGGAGCGGGGTGATGAAGTTGTTGGGAGTTCCACTAGCAAGGGAACAAACAAGGAGCAACAACATGAAGAGCCCCGTGCCCCACCAAGGAAAGAACACATCCTCCTCAAGACCGGTTTGGGTGATCCAGTATGTCTGTCATCTTCAAGCTAAGGCTGCTAATGAGGGACCAACCGGCAACACTTCACAACGGCAAGGAGCTCAACAGCAACCTACACGGCGCACAAGACAGACTGATGCGCCAACAACTGGAGCATCAAAGCCATCGAGCGTTATCGCACTAGCAACTGGAACCACGAGATCATCTCAATCTATTGCTGCCAAATGCACAAGAACTCCCACTTCTCCTCCAAGCACAACCGCTGAAGCAGATGTTGATTTCGATGTTTCTTCCTTCAGCGAACGTGAAGTAGAGTAAGAATCCTTGTCCTCTTCTCATAATTCTTGATTTGTTAATCTAGCCTGAGTTGTTTTGACTTCTGTAGAGATGCAGAAACCTTGGCGTGGACTTGGGGTAAGAGGGTGATTACCTCAATACGTGATGAGCCCCCGACAAGGCCAACGGCTATCCTAGAGACCATCGTCAATAGTCCCGAGCCCGGTCCTCAGCCCAGCCCCCAGCATGAGTTTGTCACTCATTTCCCGCTAGCAAGCCTTGGCATGGAGATCTTCTTGATGACATCAATGAGCTTGTAGGAGAAGAGCGATGCCAAGAAGGTCAACCTGAAGTAACCCGTGATGTGTCGTCGGCCATGACTACATTGCTCAAAGGTGGCTCTCCGGCAAGGGCCTCCACTGATGAGCCTGTCCATGTGGAGGATCTGAAAGCAAGGATGCCAGCAGCCACGCGACGGCAACTGATGTTGCCGGAGGAGAGGGAGTTCCTCAACAGACCCACACAGGTAACCACTTGTCTTTGAGCATTCATATCCTTTTTAATGTTTTTGTTTTCTTGAACCTGATATTGAATTTGATTTGTCGTTCTTCCTCATCTTCAGATCCACCTTCAACCGATGACATGAATGTTGATGTTGATGAGGGGATCACCAAGGATGCCGCTACTGACGAGACTGTCAAGGTTGTGCCCAAACAGGACGCCAAGAAGACCGCCGAGGAGGAAAATGCCAAGAAGGCTGCAGATGAGGCTGGCAGTGAGACCAGTGGACCAACTGATAGCATCCCTCTTCAGGAGCGCTTGGCACTACCCCGTCCACAAGGTCATCTGCCACCGGCAAGGTCATCATTGAGGGTGTACCATCAACATCAGAAGATCCTCCCGCAAGCAAGTACCTCAAGGTAGGAAACAATTTGTACATAAGCATCCCAGGAACAGCAAACATCATGGTGCCAGTTGAAGGAGAAATCTTTGATGAAATCATCAGGTTGTCAGGCTAAAAATTGTTGATGAACCATCTCCCAGCAGTAGTAGATCCAAGGAAGAAGAAATCCTCAAGGCCATGAACAGCAACTTCCAGCAACTTCAAGCACTTTTCCACAACCTGTCAAATATCTTGGACTCCAGGGTTGCAGCTATAGGAGTGGTGGAAGCAAAGTTCCTCAATCGCATTGAAGAGGTTCAGACTGAATATGCTGATTCAAGAGCTAACTGCCCAATGGGAACGACTGAACAAAGAATGGGAAAAGTTTCTGCTAGAGAAATCTGATGCTGAGAAAGCACGGGATGAGGCTGCACAAATGTTGTCGGCAATAGAGGGCAAGATGGACGAGAAAAGGGCAGAGCTCTATTCTCATGAAGAGGATCTTGCCACTCGTGAAGAAGCATTGGCCGCCAAGCTTCATGGCAAGGATGAGGAGATTGAAAATCTTGTCATGTGGTGGACACATGAACTGGATCAGAAGTATAAAGAAGACACTATGAAAAAACGACACATCCGTGACATTTTGGGCCAAACGAAAAAAAATCTGTCATACATATGACACTTCTATGACGATAATTGTGACAAAACCCGGTATCATCATAGATGTGGTGGGCTCCTACTTCTATGACAAAAAATCATGACAGAAGAATGGGCTTTTCGTCCTGGGCGGGACAGAGACGCAGCTGCATGACATTCTTTGGGCCGTCCAAGACGGAAAAAACCATGGTAGAAGCGAGGGGGAGGAAAATTTCGGGGAGTTGCCGATTACGGTGGGAGGTCGGGGGCCGAGCGATGCACGTTTCTCTCGTACAGGTACGAGCGTGTGTGCGAGGCGTTGGCTCTAACTGAACCCGAGCGAGGCGTTGGGCTCTAACTGAACCCGAGCGATTGCACTGCAGGCTACGCGTTACTGAACCCGAGCGATCGATCGATGGGTGTTAACTGAACCCGATCGAGCGATTCCTTCGCTACTGCTACTAACTGAAGCCGATCGATTGGATGAACAGTGAGTGTTGCGGGGGGAGGGGGTTGGATGAACAGTGAGCGGTGGCGTTGCCTCTGGATGAAAAGGACCCCGTGGTGTGGTGGAGGGCTGGATGAACAGTAGACGGTGGAGGGGTGCCCGTGGAGGGGTGGTTGAACAGGCCCCCGTGGTGTGGAGGGCTGGATGAACAGTAGACGGTGGAGGGGTGGTTGAACAGTAGCAGGTGGAGTAGCTTGCACGTATATATGAGCCATCGGGGCGCGTAACCGTGGGGCCCACCTGTCAGCTCGTATATGAAAGAAAGAAATGGTAGTTTGAGTCTGTAATGTGTTAATAAAATAGGAGTACATTTTAGGGTGATCATACGGTCACTGGCTCACCATACAGCTCCGTAATTTGTTGATAACACGATTAATTGACCAGTCAAATGGTCCACATTTAGCAGTGCACATTACCATAGGGCCCACCCGTCAGCGCGTATATGAAGGACAGAAATGGTAATAAACTAGTGGTTGGTGGGTATTCGAAGTCGTGAGACCTGTGGTTGGCAGTCACCGGCGGTTGGGGGGGCGTTCATTGGGCGGTGGGGTGGGGATCCGTGGAGAAAAAGCTCGGCGCGTGGGGCGGGGGCGGGAGGGGGGCACTAGAGGGATGGCCGGTGCGGCGGCGGACCGGCGGTGGGAAGTGGTTTTGGGGAGGGCGGGCCGGCCGCGGGCGGCGGGGGCTGGCGGTTCAGCCGGTGGTGGCTGGCGGCTCAGGGGGGGTGGAGTTTGATGATAAACTGGAGGCCCTTGATTTCCTATCCAACGGCTGGAAAATCTAATGACGAGAGATAAAAAAGTCAGTCGACTGACGTGTAGCCTCACCCCGCACGTACATATGCACGCACGCAAGACACACACGCATGTAGGTGTGCAACACTGACACGTACGCATAACGTACACACGCACGCATGCTGGCGTGCAACACTGACACGTACACATGCACTCAGGAACACACGCATGTACGCATCCATGCATGCAACAATGAAACGCACCCTTGCACGCACGCAACACTCGCACGCCTGCATGCACACAGCACACAACGCAAGACACACACTCAACCTATACGTGCATGCAACCTTTGTTAAGGACATGGATTGTTACGGGTATTAATCAATCTTATCTGTGATAAGCAGAACATTGATGTTTGCAGCGGTCTTTATGAATCACAACGTATCGAACGGGCTATCAACATAGTAGGCTTAACTACATGAAAAAGATGACGTCACACTCAATGAACAATCATCGGTTTATGAAATACCCGCTTCTAACCGCCCTGGCCCACCAAAGGTTCCTCTGCTGTGCGCTGCCTGCATTGGGTCACTAACATGCAGGCCATGCACCCAAAGAGCCCACACGTCAGTGGAAGAACGGTGCGGTGTCCTAGGTCAAAGTCGAGGGCGCCACTCACGGCACGCCCGGCTGAACACGCCTCCGTGCCGCATTCAAACGCCTCCATGAAACCCACCCATGTGGAAGCCGAGAAACCCACTCTGGACACACGTCCGTTCATGACCGGGCCGGCGTTAAACGCAATGCCGGCCGAGCTCCTCCCGTCCGATGTCTATTTAATCTCCTATTTTAACAAGGCAAAAACGCCGGCCAAGAATCGCACACCTCCGCCGCTCCCCTATCTCCTCCACCATTTTGTCCACTCTTAGAATGGCTTACAAAGAATAGTTATTCTGCATCCAAGCCGGCGGGGTAGCCCGCTGGATACGAGCTATACAGCTCGCTGATCCACCTCCCTCCCCTCGCCCGACAGAGCCAGTTGCCGCCCCAAGCCGGTGCGCGGTTCATCAACTTGCCGCTCCAGTCCAGCTCGACAAGGAGCGGCGCATGGGCGTCGTTGCCGCCGTCCACGCCGTCACCTCGTACCGCGTCTCCCGTTTTTGTGGCCGAGACTCCCATGCTGACGGCCGCACCGTGCAGGCAGCGATAGAAGCCGGGTGCGCGGAGAGCGACGAGTCGGTGGCCAGCGCCTCCGTGTCCGCCGCCATCATCGAGGAGAAGTAGAACACGGGAGGCCGCCGCCGCTTGGGTCCCATGAAGGCCACGGCGGAGGCGACACCGGCGTACACAGTAGGTGTCTTGCCGGATCCTTTTGTTGCGAGGACCTTCGTCGACCCCGCATGGGCTCCACGAAAAAGGGGAATGTTAGGATGAACTCGAGCCGGTGCCGGCCATGGCGAAGTAGTGGCTGGTGATGAACTCGAACCGGTGCCGGCCACCATCATCTTCGGCACCAGCCAATGATCTCAGTTGGACAGTGGGGAAGCGAGCCATCCTTTGCGCTAAAGCATATACCTCCGGGGCTCCCGGCAGTCCGGTGATCGTGCTGCCGAACATGAGGAACACAAATCGATCGGTGGGCGACCATTTAGGCCAGGTATTATATACCTGTGCTGTCCAGAACTAGCACCGCGTAGTTCATTTGAATGTGATGAAATCCGTCATGTTTGTGTGAAAATCCGGTATTTTATATGATTTCCGTCGTTGTTTATATGAAATATCAGTTTGTCTACGTGTTTGCGTGAATTTCGTCTGGTTGGTTGAGTTGCTGTCATAATGTGTGCAGCTACGGTTGGATGGCGTAATTTGCAGGTCGCCGGTCGGTCTGTAGGCGGCTCGGGCGGCATTGTGGGACAAAAAACACAGCTCGTGCGAGCTCGTCTCCAACATGCGCGCTGGAGGATGCATGACAGCATGAGCACCCGAGCCATTCCTCATTCATCGGTGGTGAAGGCACCGGTGGACAAAAGGGTCGCCAATATTTTGGCTACCCCGGGCAAGATCCAAATAACCCCTACCAACAGATTCAAATCCCTCGTTCGTCGTGGAATTTTGCCATGTGTTGTTTTCATGGACTAGCAAGATGCCCGTGCATTACACGGAAAGATGCATGCAAGGGATAATTAATGTCCTCCTTTGCTAGTACCACGAGGCAAACACCATTAATATTGCATCGATTAGTGTTAGTGGCCTTGTATATCTGCAAATTGTAATTTTGATAGTGGCCCCTTGTATATAAAAATGGAGGGAGAAATATGAGAGATAAGGTGAGGAGGAGTGGGGCGTGGTGGTGACTGGTGGTCGGACTGGGCGGAGGCATGGGGATGGACGGCGCATTATGTCTAGGTTTGTGTCTCTGTCACACACACCCACATAGGTGGGGGACGTGCACGAAGAGAATAGGTGCACGCACGGCGCACGTACTCCCGTCTCTTTCCCAACCACACCCGCGCGGGTACACGGTGGAGCTCATTTCTGTACGAAAAAGGCAGCCCACATGGTAATTTGACACGCGTACTGGTTGTCCACTTGGTGGAGGGAGGATCATCTACCACGGGTGAACAAACAAATTGCGACTTGAGCGTTATGTTAAATTAAAAAAAGAGGCAAACCATGTGGGGCCTACCTTAGAGGCAAGGCTCTATACACTGGAGTACTTTTGATGTGTCCCGTCAACTCGCAGAACGAGGAGAAGCTTGCTTAGTACGCCGTCTCCCCCGCCCACGGGCGCGGTGGCTCGTAGGATGAGGTGAAGCTTACTATTACTGTACACCTTTATGCCCGCTCCCTCGCCCACGCGCGCGGTGGCTCGCAGCACGAGGAGAAAATTTTACTACTCCCTCCGTTTACTCCTCGTCCCTACTACGTACTTTGGTTAGTACTCCCTCCATTTACTTATACAAGGCCACTATAAAAAATACATTTGGCATCTATACAAGGCTACAAATAGTAACCGAGACAAAAGTTACTACTCCCTCCTTTTAGTTTATGGCTCAATTTTAAAATCTCTCCAACCAAGGTAGACGGTGAGTGGTCGAATTAATTTCATAGTTTTCACAAGTATAGTACGCTCGTTTTTCTCAAGAAGTTATGTTTACCGAGGCATTAATTAGAACAAATGCATGAATGACCACTAAATTTCCATGAACTTGTACATGCATTGGTTAGTTTCCTCTTGACACTGCTTGCGTCGGGTGATCTAACGCACCTCGAAATCCAACATGTAACGGTACTACTACTAGTGTAGTAGAATTGAGACTTATCAAACGGAAAAATGAATGTTTTTTGGATGAGCCCTATAAACCCTAGTGGGTACGTACTCCATAAAAACAGATTTTTCCAAAACTAAGTCGCTCCCTTTCATGAATTCTGTAGTATACTCCTCCGTCGACGCTCCCGTTCATGAATTCTATACTTCCTGTCGCCGACATGTGGGACATATAGCAACCAGGTCGACGTGTCAAGCACCAAATAACAGTGCAGAATAGCAGTGGGAACGCACCCCACTCGTACCAGCCCAGTAGTAGTAATGAGCAATGAGACATCAAATCACAATGCCACACCTTCCCAGACGGACGAAGCAACCATTATTTCACACTTCGGTTCACCATCATCTGAAACCACATACTAGTATTGCTTCTGCCTCAAGAGGGACACACACATCACCTTGGTACATCATGACACATGGGACCGCATGACAGGCCATGCTCCCCCGCCGATCGCTCGATAAAATCACCTCATTTTTACTAAACTTCCTCCGTATCGGTTTACTACATGGCATGCACGTCGTTTTAGGTTTAACTGGCTATATATGTGATGAACAATACTCTAGCCTTTTAAAAAATGTATACTTTTGTACAGTGGTACTATCGATGGATTGCGCCATGGAGCAAAAATTGAAATTTAAAAAAAGGTGGTACATATAGAGAGCGCTTGTCACCAAATTATGCATATAGTACTATTGAAAAAGCTAGTACGTGCTTAATTGGGGCGCTAAATTCTACTAAAGAAATACTAGTAGTATGTACATACTGAAGAGTTAAAGTAACGAGAATAAACATAACATAGTTTTGCTGGGGGCTCAGCACAACACACCCCTCAAATTAAACTAAGCACACCTGAAATTATACTATGCAACTAATCCAGTAGACACTGCATTAGAAGTTTAGAACCACCATGAGCAACGACACTGCCACCTTACTCGGAGTCCTCGTCCACGTCCTCGACTTCGTCTTTGTCCCTCTTCCTCTTGGCCGATACTTCTTTGCTTGAACCGCCAACTTGGCTGTTGCTCTTCATCCAACCCTTGTAGATATTGAAACAAAGGTAGCCATCCATTGCAGCGTAGTGGATGTGGTCTATATCTAGTACATTCTGCTGCCATGCATGATGATGAAACATGGGCCCCACGGTTACGCGCCCCGATGGTGCAACACTAGTTGCGCCGCGTGGGACGTTTGACTGGTCAATTGATTGTGTCATCAACAAAATACGGAGTTGTACGGGTGAGCCAGTGACCGTATAATCATGACATGTATTTGTTTAACACGGTACAGACGCAAGGGCTCATATATACGTGCAAGCACTCACCGCTATAAGCGCACACACGCGAACCCTACCCCTATGAGCACCTTCGAGAGAGTGGGCCAGCATATATGATCTTGAGATTTTATGAAGTCACCATAGGTGCCTCGTAGTCAAGTGGAACGTCTCCTCCCACTGAACGTACATCACCGGAAAATACTGAAATTAACACAAGATAAATGCGAGCACCGGGACTTTAACCTTGGTGGGCTCGAAAAACCATTGTCCTCTAACCATCCAACCACATGTTGGTTAGCACGACAAAATGTATGTGGTGAGAGTGATGAGATTATTCTGAAGTCCAGTGACCATATCATGCTTTCGCTTCAAATACAATGACCGTAAGTGTCGTCAACAAAATACGGAGCATGCATCAAATGCAAAGTCCGTCAGTGTCATCAACAAAATATGGAGACGTATCGTGAGCTAGATACCGTTGTACTATTGTATATGCTTATTTTCTTAGTGGCCGATTGTGTGTGTGGTGTGGTGGGCACATCATTTCTAGTTGTGGTGGGTCAACATGAAGACTCATGGGTCGGTTCCATCCTGCGCCACATATAGGTTAGACCAAGACGTGTTATACGAAGACCCATGTGGAGGACTCGGCATACAACACGAAGCTACTAGAGTCGCGAAGGACTCTATCCCCACTGGTGATAAGCCGACTATATATGATCTGTAACCCTAGGCCCTTAGTATGTTATACAAGCTTGGGGGCTAGTTCGTCGATAGTATACACACACGCACAATGCCTGGTATTCACGTGTACTTTGTACACACCCCTATCACTAATATACAGTACCAGGAGTAGGCTCTTTCTTCAACTGCAAGGGTCCGATCTGAACTAGGGTAAAACTTTGCCTCGTATTACCATCCAGCCTAACAGCCAGGGATGTCCTACCGAATGATATGATGAAATCATATCTGCCAACTACTAAGAGAGAGGTGTGTTGGGGGGGGCAATGTGTGCGAGAGACGCCTAAAGATAATGTGCGTGCGGGAGACACGTAGGCACATATATGTGTGTATAGAGGGCTAGTAGAGACCGTGCATGTGTATATATGCATGTGAGAGAAATAGTGTTTTCCAACTGAGATTAGTGAAAAGAGTGGTACTTAGTAGTCAGAGAGAGAGAGAGAGAGAAACAGAGAGAGCATGTGCATGAGACACCCCGACACCCTGAGAGAGATTGTGAGCATGTGTGAAAGAGAAATGCCGATGCATATAAAGTGTGTGCACTTATGCGTTAGATAGAGAGAGATATAACGCGTTTGTGAGAACGGGGCGAGGCATAGTGCATCTATGTGTAAAAGGCGGCTCTACACATTAAATTAAAATATAAATGGCATTATTATTTTTGGATGAGATCATGAATTTTGCAAAATTGCGTATGGACGAAAATCGGTCTTTTAGACACCCATCTCTATTGATTTTAGCATGTGCATGTGTTTATTTCATATTATCGATCCATAGAGTGAGAGCGGTTTGAAATACAGGCAATGGATGCTTTTGCAATTCATATATAAACATTAATTAGTGCACTTCATGTTGTTAGTGTGAAGTACTTTATACATTTGTCACTTGCATGGATACATTCCAAATTGCTAGCTACGAAATAAAATACATGTCGAATTCAAAATAAAGGGGGTTTCGATGATTCGAATTCATAGGAAGTGCATTCATCTATTTGAACCCGAGATAATGGCATTTGTAAATCAGATGTAAAAGGGGGCATCAATCTTTGTTGTGAGTTTGAACATGCTATATATATTCTTACGCATATCTAACTTTTTTTTGCAACCAAGGAGATTATATCTGGAACCATGCATGAACTGAGGTAAGTTGCATATTTTTAATATATACTTGTGTACAATTTATATTCAAATGTACCCCCTCCATTCCAAAATAATCGTAGCTTTAGGATTTTCAAGAGTAAAGATTTGTGAAGTTTGACAAATCCTGAAAGTTCAATTCAAGAGAACCGAAAACGTTAATGCTTCTGCTCCCAAATATTGAATGAAGCGCCAAATAGGCCTCTGGTCACCCGAAACCGCGCGAGACGAATGTTTTGGTGGTAGGAAATTACTGTCCTGACTCTGGCCCGTGTAGCCTATCAGCCCGATGTCCAAAGGTCTAAACCGGGGTAGGTTTGTAACTTCACCAAGACGCCAGTCTCAACCGCCTCCGAGAAGCATTCATCCGCCATGGGTGCCTAAACACCCATGCGCTCGGCCAAAATCTATCACGCCCACATTTGGGACACCTGACATGACTGTCCTACCCCCAACCCACAATATGTCCGAAATTTTAGATGGGGGAAAAGTTTGTAACTTTCCCCAAATTTCAAACAAGCGCGTCTCAAACCGAAACATTGTTCCCCCTTAGTTCCCCGCCTCCCTCCATTTCCCCATTCAAACTCCGTGGGCGCGAAAACGCCCTATCCACCAGCCGCGAAACCCCAGCCTCCTCCGTCCTCCACCCCATAGCGTCCAATCCATCGCCGCCCTCCTCCATCACGCCGGAGCCGGTACCCCGACGTCGTCGTCCAACGCAACCGCAACCGCAACGCCCTCAAGGACTTAGCAGCTAAAGACGAGGTAGAGCTGCCTCCACGACGCCGACGCCGACGTGCGCCATACCAGAACCACTCCGACCACGCCGTCCCGCGCCTCACTGCTGCGGCTCCACTGTCGCAACCGTCCACCGCACCAAAGCTGTTCCCGCTACACCGTTGTTCACCGCCTCGGATCTGCTTCCCCGCTGCCGACAGACAGCCACCGCACCACACTCAACAACTTGGCCATGGGTTCGTCCAAGGCTGCACCGTTCTCCACAACTTCTGGTTTCCGGCAAACAACAAGAAGATCATCGAAAAAACAGAAGAAGGACGCAGCACTGCCAGCAGAAAGAGGTAATCCTCTTCCCTTATTCGTGCAAATCTTATGTCTCCGCTCACACCGTATTCATCCCACGAAAGAAACTAGTTGAGCGCTTCTTACTGCATCTTCTTCGTGATACTAAATGCACAAGGTTTCCTCCCTTTTACTATTTCACCTTTCCTAGAGGTCAGTAGCCCGCCTGGATTTCAATTCAGGGTCAGTCGAACCGCAACTAAAAGAAGCAGCACCCGCTTAGGCGCGCGGAGCACCTAGTCCGCCTGTTCCCCAGGGAAGCGGCGCATCACTGTCTATCATAGGGGTGTGGGGCGCAGGAACTGCTTGCACCTGATCTGGAGGTCGGTGGGGCTTGAATGGATGGCCGGGGGGCGGTGCCAAGCACGGCAGTGCGGTGAGGTCGAGGGGAGGGCGCAGGCAGGGGAGGAATACTAGGATGGTGGTCGCTGGTGTTTCGAGGAAGATCGTCAACACTGATTGGCTGGAGGTAGATGAAGGCGATCTGCCCATTCTTTGTACATCGGACGGTGCAGAAAAAATGGAATGACCTATTTGCTTTCAGTCGACTGTTATTTTCATACAATCCTATAGTAATTTAGTGTGCCATGCATGTTGTAGAGCTATCATATGTCTCCCGTCATTTATTTCTCACCGACCTGCTATTTGCTACCTTTACACTGTACTAATTGTGCACACACTTCACCCATACTCACACTATTGTTTTTTTATGCATGGGTATTTCAGAATCTGACGCAGTGTTGATGTATGCAGAAAAGAAAAGACAGAAGTCGCTCTAGTGTAATTCAAAGATAAGCACTAAGCGTTTCAGCGCTCTAATGGGTGCAGTGTCAGCAGTTGGAGACAGTAAACGTAGCTCTGCAGTTGATGATCTCAATTGCCACACACAACCATCCTAGGTGCTTGCTTTAACTTCGTGCTGTCAAATGTGGTTGCATGTTGCATATGGTGTCTAGCTTGTATTGCTTCCAATTTGGTTAAATTGCATCTGCTTACTTTACACATTATACCTTTGATAATGACATGCCTTCCTGTTTTTGATACATACTACATATGTCTATTTACCATGTTCGTACATCAAACTAATGCTTTTTTGTATCCCTCGTCAATCACTTATGATGAGACAGTCACCCGAGTGGGTTACTATGAGACGCCCTACTCGTTTAAAGAGTGCAGTGTCATCCTCCCCACATGATTCTCAAGAAAGAGCAAGGCTAAATGAAGATAGTCAACGCAGCTCTCTAGTTGATCACCGCAATTCCCCCACACCACCATCGCAGGTGCTTGCTCTTACTTGGCAGTGTGACATGTGGTTGCATGTTGCATATGGTGTCTACCTTGTAATGCTTCTAATTAGGGTAAATTGCATCTGCTTAGTTAACACATTATACCTGTGAATATGACATGCCTTCCTGTTTTTGGTACATACTACGTCTTTCTATTAACCATGTTCTTACATCAAACTACTTTTCTTGTGTATCCCTCATCAATGCTCCTAATTTGTTAAATTGCATCTCCTTAGCTTACACATTATACATGTGAATATGACACGCCTTCCTGTTTTTGGTACATACTACATCTGCCTATCACACCATGTTCTTACATCAAACTACTGTTCTTGTGTATCCTGCGTCTATTGCTTATGATGAGATAGTCACGCACGTGGGTTAATATGAGACGCAATACTCTTATAAAGAATGCAATTTCATCCTCTCCACATGATTCTCAAGAAACAGCAAGCCTAAATGAAGATATTGAACGTTGCTTTGTACCTGAAGACCGCACTTCCCCTACACCACCATCACAGGTGCTTGCTCCAACTTCGCAGTGTGATATGTGGTTTCATGTTGCATATGGTGTCTAGCTTGTAATGCTTCTAATTAGGGTAAATTGCATCTGCTTAGTTTACACACTATACCTGTGAATATGACATGCCTTCCTATTTTTGGTACACACTACATCTATGTGTTAACCTTGCTCTTACATGAAACTACCTCTCTTCTGTATCTTGCATCAATCACTTACGATGAGTCACCTTTATTCGTTGCATATTGCATATTATTTCCAGCTTGTTGCCATGTATTGCTTCTAATTTGGTCAAATACATTTGTTAGGGCACCCTTTTAATTTGGCAGAGTGATATTGGTTTCATCTTTCATATGGCTTCTAGCTTGCATCGATTCTAACAAGTGTGCTTAGTTTACACTTTATACATCATACATGTCAATATGTCACGCCGTCCTGTTTTCCATACATATTCCATCCTCCTATCATGCGGCTGCCTTACATGAAAGTAGTGTTCGTCAGTATCATGCATCAATGAGTTCTGAAGAGCAAATTTTATTCCTTTTTCTTGTGGGTTTGACTTGACAAGGCAAAATCAAGAAAGGGGAAGGAAAAGAGTAAGGAAGGCAATGATGGTGGTCCTCTGCAGCAACGTAAACGGAGCATCTGTACCAATTCTCCTTGTACTGATAGTCCATTACAAGGTCCAAGTCTCTGCTCCCCTACTCCACCATCCAAGGTGCTTGCTCTAACTTGGCAGTGTGATATCTGGTTGCATGTTGCATATGGTGTCTAGCTCATATTGCTCCTAATTAGTGTAAACTGCATCTGCTTAGCTTACACATGATACATGTGAATATGACACGCTTTCCTGTTTTTGGTACATACTATATCTGTCTATCACACCATGTTCTTACATGAAACTACTCTTCTTGTGTATCCTGCATCAGTCACTTATGATGGGACACCTTTAAGTTGGCAGTGTGATATTGGTTTGCATCTTGAATATGATTTCTAGCATGTATTGCTTCTAGTTTGATGAACGCCACCTATGACGAGACAGTTTTAACTTGGCAGAGTGATATTGATTGCACCTTCCATATGGTGTCGTGCAGTGTTTCTAATTTGTTGAAGTGCCTTCTGCTTAGTTACCACATCATAGGTGTGAATATGTCAAGCCGTCCATTTTTTCGTACATATTCCATCCTCATATCATGACTTTTCCTTTCATCAGAGTAGTGTTCGTCAGTATCATGCATGAATGAGTTCTGAAGAGCGAATGATATTCCTTTTTCTTGTCGGTATGACCTCACAATGCAAAATCAATAAAGCTGAAGGAAATTGGCAAGGCATTGGATGATGGTGGTCCTTCCAAGAAACTGAAACGGAGGTTCTCTACAGATTCTACTCCGCCATCCTCCCAACAAGATTCGCAAGACAACGCAAGGCTAGACAGTCAACGTAGCTGTGTAGATGATGAGCACATCTCCCCTACTCCACCATCACAGGTGCTTGCTCTAACTTGGCACTATTATATGTGGTTGAATGTTGTGTATGATGTCTAGCTTGTATTGCTTCTAACTTTGTTGAATTGCATCTGCTTACTTTACACATAATGTCTGTGAATATGACATGTGTTCCTGTTTCTACATCAGACTACTATTCTTGCATATGCCGCATCAGTCACTTATGATAAGGCACCTTTAAGTCACCACTGTGATATTGGTTGTGTCTTGCATATGATTTCTAGCATGTACTGCTTGTAATTTGTTGAAACACCATACAGTTTGAACTCGGCAGAGTGATATTGGTTGCATCTTTCATATGGTGTCTAGCTTGCAGTGCTTCTAATTTGTTGAAATGCCTTCTGCTTAGTTACCACATCATAGGTGTGAATATGTCACACCATCCTGTTTTTCATACATATTCCATCCTCACATCATGTGTTTGCCTTTCATCCGAGTAGTGTTCGTCAGTATCATGCATGAATGAGTTCTGAAGAGCGAATTTTATTCCTTTTTCTTATCGGTTTGACTTCACAATGCAAAATCATTACAGCTGTAGGAAATTAGTCCGGCAGTGGATGATGGTGGTCCTTCGAAGCAACTCAAACAGGGGGTCTCTACAGATTCTACTCCGCCATCCTCCCAACAAGATTCGCAAGACAACACAAGGCTGGACAGTCAACGTAGTTGTGTAGATGATGAGCACATCTCCCCTACTCCACCATCACACGTGCTTGCTCTAACTTGACACTATTATATGTGGTTGCATGTTGCGTATGATGTCTAGCTTGTATTGCTTCTAACTTGAATTGCATCTACTTACTTTACACATAATGCCTGTGAATATGACACGTGTTCCTGTTTCTAGAACATACGTGTACATGATGAGCACATCTCCCCTACTCCACCATCACAGGTGCTTGCTCTTACTTGGAACTGTTATACATGGTTGCATTTTCCGTATGATGTCTAGTTTGTATTGCTTCTGATTATGTAGAATTGCATCTGCGTAGCTTACAACTTATACCTGCAACGATCACTTACCCATAAGACACATTTAACTTGGGACTGTGATGTAGGTTGCATCTTCCATTGTCTTCTAGCTTGTACTGCTTCTAATTTCTTGAAACGACACTTACGACGAGACACTTTTTACCTGATAGAGTGATATTGGTTGCATGTTCATATGGTGCCTAGCTTTCATTTCTTCTAATTTTGTTGAAATGCCTTCCGCTTACTGTTTTTTCATACATATTCCATCCTCCTATCGTACGTGTGAATATGAAACGTTGTTTTTTTGTATATATTTCATCCTCCTATCCTGCGCTTGCCTTACATCAAAGTAGTGTTCATCTGTATCATGCATCAACCAGTTATGCAGAGGTAATTTTATTCATCTTCTTGGGGTTTTGACTTCATAAGGCAATATCAGAAAATAGGAAGGAAAAGAGTAAGTTAGGGGATGTTGGTGGTACTCCGCACCGACGCAAACAGAGACTCTCTAGATTTGCCACTACTACTGCTAATGAAGTTGAAGTCCCAAGTCTACATGATGAGTTCATCTCCCGTACTCCACCATCGCAGGTGCTTGCTCTAAGTTGACAGTGTGATAATTGGTTTCATGTTGCATATGTTGTCTAGCCTGTATTTCTTCTATTTTGATTAAATTGCACCTGCTGAGTTTATACGTTATACATGTGCATATGACATGGCTTTCTGTGTCTAGAATACACTGCATCTATCTATCATACCATGTTCTTACATCAAAGTATTGCTGTTGTGTATCCCGCATCAGTAACTCATGATTGGACGCTTTTAACATGGTAGTTTGATAGTGGTTGCATCTTGCATTGATTTCTATGTTGTACTGCTTCTAATATTTTGAATTGCCACTTATGACAAGACACTTTTAACTTGGCAGAGTAATATTGGCTGCATCTTTCATATGGTGTCTAGCTTGCGTTACTTCTATTTTCTTGAAAATTCTTCTGCTTAGTTTGCACATCGTAGCTGTGAATATGTCATGCCGTCCTGTTTTTCTTACATATTCCATCCTTATACGGTTGTCTTACATCAAAGTATTGCTTGTCTGTATCATGCATCACTGAGTTCTGAAGAGTGATTTTATTCATTTGTGTTGTGGGTACAGCTTGACATGGCAAAGTCAAAAAAGAGCAAGGAAAATAATATAGTAGGGAGTGCTGTTACTCGTTGGGTGAAACAGAAAAGGTTCTTCCGTCGAGATTCTACTGGTACTTATAGTGCAGTAGAAGGTCCAAGTCCACCGGCTAAATCTACAAACACAGTATCACCTGCTCCACCAGCTGCAGCATCCGCTTCAACTGTACCAGCATCTCAACCAGTTACTCATTCGTTTGGTCCGGAACTGGCCAGTTCCCAAGCTGCCTTCACACCCAACACTACTTCCGAAGCACTGCTGACACAATAGGACTTGGCAAGATCAGATGAACCTCATGAGCAACAACACCAAGACGGTACCTGACCGAGTCAAGTTGCAGTTGCATGCTCATTTATATGTACTCTCACAGTTTGATGTACACTAACACTTTCCATATTCGTTGTTGAACTAGCACCACGGCGCAAGTGGAAACAGACATCAGGGATAATGCTTGACAGATTAACAAAATCTAAAGGAGGAAGAATGGAGACCATTTTGAGGCAGGTTTAAAAAGGCCACGTGATGCTACAGAGTCAGCCAAGTTAGTATCAAAGGCAGCCGTTGCCGTTAGGTGTCATGCACGTATCCTCCCAACGTGGATCCAGTACAGGAATGAGAAAGACAATACCCAGTTTAACACCTTCCTTGACCATTTATCCGTAAGTAATGTTATTCATCGCTATTAGTAATATCTTCTTGCTCTGTCCCATACTTTCTAGCTTCCTCCTAATAAGACTCACATTCTTTTTTCAACAGATGAGGTTCATGTTGGATCCGAAAGATGATGCAACTAAACAAGCATGCACTCATGTTTTTCAGTCTGCTCTGCGACAGTATCGGTACCACCTTAGAAAATCTCACTTTGAAGGCAAGGCTAACAATGAAATCGCCCAAACATCTCCAGTGGAATATATTATAGATGAAGACTGGACAAGCCTCATTAAACACGGCTCTGATCCAAAGTATCAGGTAGGCTATATGTATTTGATAAGACAACATATTGAACTTGTATTTATGTATGTGCCTTACAAGTGTATCTTCTTCAAGGCTAACTATTTGAAGAACAAAACCAACCGTTCTAAAGTGAAATTCCAATAGACAACAGTATCTCGTAGCTATATTGCACACTGCGAGGCTCTTGTAAAGAGCTGCTACTTCCTTCTTTTTTGTGCCATATTATCATATCTATATCGACTTGTTCCAAATACAGAGGAAAGCCCGTGCGGACCAAAAAGAACCTGAACCGAATGCAGTGCAAATCTTCAAGGATTGCCACACCAGCAAGATGAAGGGCATGAGCACACCAGTTCAAGCCGCTGTTGTAAGTCCTTACTCCTCCTGCCTTGAACTGATTGGTACTGTGATGTGTTCATTTAACTACTTGGTTTGCAGCCAATGTCAGTTACTCTGTTCACTTTTATACATAGGTGTCTTAACATATCACTTCACCTTACATGGTTTAAAAGAGATGAAGGATATTCTTTTGGTCTTGATCTGTAATCTAGTTGTTATGTTCACGTGCGCACACAATGATAAAATAGCATGTTTGTTTTATATCTATTTGCCCATGATATGAATGATGTCATACTATGTTCATCCTACTTTAAACCATGTCTCTTTATCCTTAGATGTCAACGAATGTGAGGAAATAGACAATACAGTAGGCATGCTACATGGACATATGTTCCAAAAGTGATTTTATTATGTAGTTGGCACTACAATACATGCTAATGTATTAAAGTAGTTCACCAAAATAAGTTATGTATAAACGTTTAACCTACTTTGTTTGTTTTTGTCTCATTAGTAACTTATCTGGTACACTAATCTACAAGTTCAAACTTTCAAGAAGCTATGGAACAAATGATTGAACAGCCACAACCACCTGAAGGTGACGAGGCTACTACAGGCACAATGTCACCTCTTGCTACAGTGCGTTAGTATCTCTCCACTAATAGTGTAAAAAGCACCTTCCTGCGTAATTCTGGGTTGGTTGTCAAGGTAACCTCGTCCAAATCGCCTACTGAACAAAATCTTCCTGCTAGACAGACTGATATATCTATGCTCCAGACACAAGTCCAATCCCTAATGGACGTTGTTTCGGAAACAAGAATAGTGGTTGAGAAATGTCGTCAAGATATGAATGGTTTTGAAACCATACTATCATACATTCACTTCGTTGTTCAAGAGCAATGGCGGAAAAAGGTGGAGATCGTGCTGCTCCATCAGATTCTACAACCTGAAACATTAGCACTCAGGTCAAATGATCTGTGCTTCTATACATCTGATGGTGCTTTTATCTGGAAGGACTGTAAACTTTATGCCAACAGGCCTTTTGTTGTATGGTTGGAATTTATTTTGTTGTGATACAACATTTATGATGCTGCCACAGGCTGCAGTAATTACGATGCTATTTTTGTATAGTGTAGGTTTATCTTAGTAATGTATGCGGCTGAAAGCTTCGTAGGAGCCCAACATGCCAACATTCGTCGGGCCCATTCCAATTGGGCTAAAAACGATTACGGGCCGAAATTGGCATGTAGCCCACTAAAAATATCTAGGCCTAAATTAGCATAAGCTTTCATATTTTTCTCGTAAGCATGTGCCCATAGTGGGCCTTTAACATGCCTAAACATAATTTGGGCCCTTAGTAAAAATAGGCCGTTTACAAGTGTAAATATCTCGAGCCCATAAAAAACATGGGCCTTTAATAGACCGAAAGTGAGATTGGGCCCTGATTGTGCCAACTAACCCACTGGACTTAGCAGGCCGAAATGGTGGCCCATTTACGATGCGGATATTTGACAGGCCGAATTTCGGACGGGCCGTAAATGCGCCGACCTAATACATGGGCCTTTAACAGGCCGGAACTTCGGTCGGGCTAGATTATCGTCATTTTTATATGGGCCGTTAATGGGCCCGATAGGACGTTGGGCCACATATGGCCCATGGTTTACGTCCGGCGTTAACAGGCCGAAAATGACAACAAGCCGAAAGTGGCCCAAATCTATAGTGGGCCTCTAATAGGCCGAATGTCAGACATGGCCGAATATGACCCAAATCCTTCATGGTCGTTTATGGGCCGAAAGTTTTGATGACCTGTAAATGGGCCCAAATGAAGCCCGGCCTTTAACAGGCCGGAAATACTCCGGGCCGTAATTCGGCCCAATTACTTAGCGTACTATTAACGGGCCAGAAGTGACCATGGGTTGCATTGATGACAACTTTAGGACAGGCCATTGACGGGCTGATTTGACAGAGAATGTTGGGCCTTCAGCTGGGCTGGCCCATTATCGTCTGCAGAATCTTTTGGGCCTTTAGCTGGGCCGGCCCATTGTGATCCGCAAAATCTTGTGGGCCTTTAGCTGGGCTGGCCCATTATGGTCTGCAAAATCGTGTGGGCCTTTAGCTGGGCCGGCCCATTATGGTCTGCTAAATTTTGTGGGCCTTTAGCTAGGCTGGCCCATTATGGTCCGCTAAATCTTATGGGCCTTCGGTTGGGCCGGCCCATTTAAACTTTGTGGGCCACTTTTGGGCCGGTCCACGTGTCAACATATCATAGGCCCATCTCGACCGTTGGATAAGTGACACATGTGCCAACGCGAAGCTGACGCGTGGATCCGTCAGCCAATGAGATTTTACACGTGGAAAATCGGCATTGGTCGTGGCAGTTAACGGGTTATCGGATCCAAAATCCAACCCGATAGCTTAACGGCGTTCCGTTACGGTGGATGCCACGTGTCGGTCACCCTTGACGAAAGCACTTCTGTGACACGCGATTTATCGTCATGGAAGTGGACACTTCCGTGATGATAATTTTGGTAATGTCATGGAATACTTCTACGACAACACAGGTATGACTATCTTGATTCTGTCATAAAATCGTCATGGATGTACATGCATGACAGAAAACGCGACCTATTGTGACAAACACGTATCATCACGGAAGTGTATTTTTTTGTAGTGAGAACTTGTAGCCCAGTCTGTGGATCATGCCAACAAACTCAAGGAAGCCGTCGATGCTGCCGAATCCGTAGAGACTACCTAGAATGAGTTGGTGGAAAAGGTGAAGAAGGAAGCAGATCTCGAGGACCTTGGCAAGCAACTCTCAATCCTCCAGGAAGAAAACAAGAAAGTGCGTCATGACTTGGTGGACATGAAGGCTACCATATCTGGCAAGAACAAGGACCTCGTTGCTGCCAACAACTCCATAAAAGACTTCAGTTGAAGGTGGTAACACACGAGAAAAACTTGGCGGAGAGAAAAACTTGTGAGAATGGCTTGCTCAAAGATCTTCAAGATGAGAAGGAACTGCTCGCCAGTGTTGCCTCCACATATAATGATTATGAGAAGACCGTGAAGCTCTAGACCGAGCGGCTTGTCGCTACAGCTCAGAAGCTTGCTGCACAACTGGCCAACATGGGTCATCAGAACTTTAGGTATTCCGATAGTGAAAATATGAGCACCACCGCCAGGATAACCCTACTCTTCGAATGCGTTGTTTACGCCCTCAAGCTTATCCAAGATAACCGAGCCGCTTCCCTTGTAGCAAAATCTCGCAAGATGTGTGAAGCCATCCTTCGGAAGGTGCTCATCAAGGTTGGCAACTGGAACACTAGCACTGACTTCTCCAATGTTCTTGCAAGCCTGCCGGAAGATGTTGACACCAAAGCCATTGAAGAAGCTATCTATACCATCATTGACAGGGTGAGCCAGGTGAAGAGGGTCGAAGGCCAGCGCAGGGACTGATCGCCATGCCTCATCTTGCCATCAGCAACTCATGTAAAAGACAAAATTTATCTTTGGTTAGAACCACATCGAATTATCTGATGTAATATAAACAATCTGTATTTGATGAATGCTTGCCATTTCCTTGTTCATTTCTCTTTTTATGGATTATACCCTCCATTGTTTGGAAACTTGCTGCTACTTCTTGAGCTTGCATTGATTGTTCCCTTGAAGAGGAAAGGGTGATGCAGGAAAGTAGAGATAAGTATTTCCCTCAGTTAAGAATCAAGGTATCAATCCAGTAGGAGGTACAAGCCAGTCCCCAATAGATGCACTGATAATCCCCAAGTGCAGGAATCATCGTAGCAATTTCCAAAGGTGGAAGTGATAAGCATGGAGTGTCAAACCCACAAGGAGCTAAAGGCAAGATCAATATTCTCTCAAGTCCTATCTGCCACTGATACGACTCTACATACACCGAACGTTTGCTTCCAACTAGAAACGAGAAATAAAACTACATTGTGGGTATGAAGAGGATAACTTTGTATGATATCGAAGAGCTAAGATATAAAAGTAGGTGCTGTTATCATAAAGTTAGAATATATTACTAAATATTATAAATAGCGAGTGTGGAATAATGATGGACCGGTGTGCGGAATTATCTTAGGTAATTGTTAACAAGACCGGTAGTCGTCATTGCAATTTCATATGAGGGAGAGGCATAAGCTAACATACTTTCTCCTCTTGGATCATATTCACTTATGATTGGAACTCTAGCAAGCATCTGCAACTACTAAAGATCATTAAGGTAAAACCCAACCATAGCATTAAAGCATCAAGTCCCCTTTATCCCATACGCCACAACCCCCTTACTCGGGTTTATGCTTTTGTAACTCAAGCAACCCACTATAAGCGAATCATGAACATATTGCAACACCCTACAGCGGGAATCCCTCAAGCATGCGTGACACGGAGGGTGCAATAGGACAACACCAAAATAAAACATACAACTCGTACCAATCTAGATCATCAATCAACCAAAAGACAAAAGATATCTACTCAAAACATCATAGAATGGCAACACATCATTGGATCATAATATGTGGCATAAAGCACCATATTCAAGTAGGGATTACAGCGGGGTGCGGGAGAGTGGACCGCGTAAAAGAGATGAGGGTGATGATGATGATGGTGATGTTGAAGAGGATAACTTTGTATGATATCGAAGAGCTAAAATATAAAAGTAGGTGCTGTTACATAAAGTTAGAATATATTACTAAATATTATAAATACCGAGTGTGGAATAGTGATGGATCGGTGTGCGGAATTATCCTAAGCAATTGTTAACAAGACCGGTAGTCGTCATTGCAATTTCATATGAGGGAGAGGCATAAGCTAACATACTTTCTCTTCTTGGATCATATGCACTTATGATTGGAACTCTAGATAGCATTAAAGCATCAAGTCCCCTTTATCCCATACGCCACAACCCCCTTACTTGGGTTTATGCTTTTGTCACTCAAGCAACCCACTATAAGCAAATCATGAATGTATTGCAACACCCTACAGTGGGAATCCCTCACGCTTGCGTGACACGGAGGGTGCAATAAGACAGCACCAAAATAAAACATACAACTCGTACCAATCTAGATCATCAATCAACCCAAAGACAAAAGATATCTACTCAAAACATCATAGGATGGCAACACATCATTGGATCATAATATGTGGCATAAAGCACCATGTTCAAGTAGGGATTACAGCGGGGTGCAGGAGAGTGGACTGCTTAAAAGAGATGAGGGTGATGATGATGATGGTGATGTTGATGAAGACGATCATCGCGGCGATGATTCCCCTCCCGATGGCACTCCGGTGCCACCGAGAGAGAGGAGGAGAGGTCCTCCCCCTTGTGCTTCCTCCTCCATGGCCTCCCCCTGGTTGGGGAGAGGTTCCCCCTATGGTCCTTGGCCTTGATGGCGATGATGGCCCCTTCAAGATCCTTCCCCATGACCTCCGGTGATGATGGCCCCCTTCGGCAGGGTGGCAGAGAGGGCCTAGATTGATTTCTCGTGGCTACAGAGGCTTGTGGCAGCGGAACTTCTGATCTAGGTTATTTTCTGGGGGTCTCTATATTTATATGAAGTTTTGGAGTCTGTTTCACGTCAGGGGGGTCTCCGAGTCGTCCACAAGATAGGGGGGCACGCCCAGGGGGGTAGGGCGCGCCCTCCACCCTCGTGGACGGCTCGGGACTCTTCTGGTCCATGTCCGATGCTTCGTGGGCTTCTTCTAGTCCATAAAAAATCATCAAAAATTGGCACGTCAATTGGACTCCGTTTGGTATTCCTTTTCTGTAAAACTCAATAACAAGGAAAAAAACAGAAACTGGCACTGGGCTCTAGGTTAATAGGTTAGTCCCAAAAATCATATAAAATAGCATTTAAATGCATATAAAACATCTAAGATAGATAATATAATAGCATGAATACTTCATAAATTATAGATACGTTGGAGACGTATCATGCACCTGCACAAACTAACAAACACTTTCACACAACGCGAAAAAGGGGTTGTCAATCCCTTCGTGGTCACAAGCAAGAGTGAGATCTAATAGAGATAGATATGAAAGATAAGTAAAAGGCAAAGTAAAGTAAATATAAATAAATTACAGCAAGGTATTTTTGGGTTTTTGGTTTTATAGATATGAAAATATATGATGAGAAATAGGCTCGGGGGCCATAGTTTTCATTAGAGGCTTCTCTCTTGAAAGAACACATACGGTGGGTGAGCAAATTACTGTTGATCAGTTTATAGAAAAGCGCAAAGTTATGACGATATCTAAGGCAATGATCATGAATATAGGCATCACGTCTGTGACAAGTAGACCAACTCCTGTCGGCATCTACTACTATTACTCCACACATCAACCGCTATCCAGCATGCATCTAGTGTATTAAGTTAACAAGAACAAAGTAACGCTTAAGCAAGATGACATTATGTAAAGGGATAGATCCAATCAATATGGTAAAAACCCCATCTTTTTATCTTTAATGGCAACAATACAAATACGTGCCTCGCTACCCCTACTATCACTGGGTGAGGACACTGCAAGATTGAACCCATCACAAAGCACCTCTCCCATTGCAAGAAAAAACCAATCTAATTGGCCAAAACCAAATCTATAGATCGGACAGAAATACAAAGCTATCTTAATCATGAATAAAAGAGTTCAGAGAAGACTCAAATTCATAAATAATCTGATCATAAATCCACAATTCATCGGATCTCAACAAATGCACCGCAAAAGAAGACTACATCGAATAAATCTCCAAGAACTTTGAGGAGAACTTTGTATTGAAGATCGAAGAGAGAGAAGAAGCCATCTACCTACTAGCTATGGACCCGTAGGTCTGTGGTAAACTACTCACACATCATCGGAAGGGTAAGGTTGGTGTAGAGGGCCTCCATGATCGAATCCCCCTTCGGCAAGGTGCCGGAAAAGGCCCCAAGATGGGATCTCACAAGAACAGAAGCTTGCGGTGGCGGAGAAGTATTTTTGGTGTGCCCCCTAGTGTAAGGGGGATATTTGGGTATTTATAGAGCAGAGATTAGGGTTAGGAGAGCTGCAAGGGGCCCACAAGCCTAGGGGCGCGGGGGGTGCGCCCCTAGGGCTTGTGGCTCCCTCGTGGGTCTTCTGGCCTCTTCCTGAAGCTTCATGGTTGTCTTCTGGTTCAAGAAAAATCCTCAAAAAATTACGTTCCGTTTGGTATTGATCTTATGTAAAACATAAAAATAAGGGGAAAAACAGCAACTGGCACTAGGCACTCGGTTAATGGGTTAGTCCCAAAAGATGATATAAAATAGCATAATAATGCATATAAAACATCCAAGATGGATAATATAATAGCATGGAACAATCAAATAATATAGATACGTTGGAGACGTACCAAGCATCCCCAAGCTTAATTCATGCTCGTCCTCGAGTAGGTAAATGATAAAAACAGAATTTTTGGTGTGGAATGCTACCTAACATATTTATCAATGGAATTTTTCTTATTGTGGCATGAATGTTTAGATCCATAAGATTGAAAACAGAAGTTTAATATTGACATAGAAACAATAACACTTCAAGCATACTAATAAAGCAATCATGTCTTCTCAAAATATCATGGCTAAAGAAAGTTATCCCTACAAAATCATATAATCTTGTCATGCTCGATCTTCATCACACAAAGTATTTATGATACACAACCCTGATGACAAGCCAAGCAATTATTTCATACTTCTAATGTTCTCAAGCTTTTTCAACTTTCACGCAATACATGAGCGTGAGCCATGGATATAGCACTATAGGTGGAATAGAGTATGGTGGGGGTTGTGAGGAGAAGACAAAAAGGAAAAAAGTCTCACATCAACTAGGAAAATTAATGGGCTATGGAGCTGTCCATCAATTGATACCAATGCAAGTAAGTAGGGATTGCCATGCAATGGATGCACAAGAGCTATAAGTGTATGAAAGCTCAAAAGAAAACTAAGTGGGTGTGCATCCACCTTGCTTGCTCATGAAGACCTAGGGCAATTTGAGGAAACCCATCATTGGAATATACAAGCCAAGTTCTATAATGAAAAATTCCCACTAGTATATGATAGTGATAAAATAGGAGAGTGTCTATCATGAAGAACATGGTGCTATTTTTCAAGCACAATTGTGGAAAAGGATAGTAACATTGTCCCTTCTCATTTTTTTCCATTTTTTTCTTTTTGGGCTCATTGGCCCCTTTTTTATTTTAAGTCCAGAGTCTCATCCCAACTTGTGAGGGAATCATAGCTTCCAACTCACATGGGACAATGCTCTAATAATGATGATCATCACACTTTTATTTACTTACAACTCAAGAATTACAACTCGGTACTAGAACAAAAATATGACTCTATATGAATACCTCCAGTGGTGTACTGGGATGTGCAATGATCTAGCATGACATGTGTAAAAAATATGAACGGTGGCCATGCCACAAATACTATGTCAGCTATATGATCATGCAAAGCAATATGACAATGATGGCATGTGTCATAATAAACGGAACGGTGGAAGTTGCATGGTAATATATCTCGGAATGGATATGAAAATGCCATAATAGGTAGGTATAGTGGCTGATTTGAGGAAGGGTATATGGTGGGTTTAATGCACCGGCGAAAGTTGTGTGGTACTAGAGAGGCTAGCAATGGTGGAAGGGTGAGAATGCGTATAATCCATGGACTCAACATTTGTCATAAAGAACTCACATACTTATTGCAAAAATTTATTAGCCATCAAAGTGAAGTACTAATACGCATGCTCCTAGGGAGATAGATTGGTAGGAAAAGACCATCGCTCATCCCTGACCGCCACTCATAAGGAAGACAATCAAAAACAAATCATGCTCTAACTTCATCACATAACAATAGACCATACGGTGCTGCTTCAGGAATCACAAACCTTAACACAAGTATTTATACTAATCCAGAATTACTATCTAGCATGACCCTAACATCACCATCTTTATATCTCAACACAAAGGCAAGGAATCAAACTTCTCATATATTCAATGCTCTTTATGAAAGTTTTTATTATATCCCTCTTGTATACCCATCATATTAGGACCAAATTCATAACCTAAGAAAATTGCCATACTATTTCAAAACTCCCAAAATAATACAAGTGAATCATGAGAGTTCATCAATTTCTACAAAATAAAACCACCGTTGTGCTCTAAAAAGATATAAGTGAAGCACTAGAACAAGTGCCAGCTCAAAAGATATAAGGAAGCACATAGAGTATTCTAATAAATTCACGATTAATGTGCGTCCCTCTCAAAAGGTGTGTACAGAAAGGATGATTGTGGCAAACTAAAAAGCAAAGAGTCATATAATACAAGACGCCCCAAGCAAAACACATATCATGTGGTGAATAAAAATATAGCCTCAAGTAAATTTACTGATGGATCGAAGACAAAAGAGGGGATGCCATCCGGGGCATCCCCAAGTTTAGAAGCTTGCTTGTCCTTGAATATTACCTTGGGGTCCCTTGGGCATCTCCAAGCTTCGGCTCTTGCCACTCCTTATTCCATAGTCCATCAAATCTTTACCCAAAACTTGAGAACTTCACAACACAAAATCAACAAAAAAAACTCGTGAGATCCGTTAATATGATAAAAAATCTCCACTTTTAGTTACTGTTGTGAACACATTCCAATTTTATATTGGTGTTATATCTACTGTATTCTAACTTTCCTATGGTTTATATCGCCCAATACTACCCATAGATTCATCAAAATAAGCAAGCAACACATTGAAAATAGAATCTGTCAAAAACAGAACAGTCTGTAAAGACCCGAATATTAGTCATACTTCTGTAACTCCAAAAATTCTCAAACATTAGGAAAACAAAGGCAATTCATATATCAATCTTGTGAAAAAATTCAAAAAATTTCCATGCTCTAGTGAAGTTTAACAATTGTGTTACTGAACACAAAAGTTTCTATTTTTCAGCAAAATCAAATTAACGATATACCAAAGCATCCCAAAGGTCTTACTTGGCTCAGACACTAACTAAAGCACCAAAACACAAATTCTACAGAAGTAATATTGTGTATTTGTTGCAAAATAGAAGCAAAAACAAAAAACACAAAATAAAATTGGGTTGCCGAGAAGTATTTTTGGTGTGCCCCCTGACGTAAGGGGAATATTTGGGTATTTATAGAGCAGAGATTAGGGTTATGAGAGTGACGGGGGGGCCACAAGCCTAGGGGCGCCCCTGGGGCGTGGCCCTAGGGCTTGTGGCCCCCTCGTGGGTCTTCTGGCCTCTTCCCGAAGCTTCATGGTTGTCTTCTGGTCCAAGAAAAATCCTCAAAAAGTTTCATTCCGTTTGGACTCCGTTCGGTATTAATTTTCTATAAAAGACAAAAACAAGGAAAAAATAGCAACTGGCACTGGGCACTAGGTTAATAGGTTAGTCCCAAAAATGATATAAAATAGCATATTAATGCATATAAAACATCCAAGGTGGACAATATAATAGCATGAACAATGAAAAATTAAAGATACATTGGAGATGTATCACTTGCTGTTGCGCACACTTGTCGCGAGCGCTTGAGGAATGGATCCTTAGCAACTTGCTGTAAGTGTCGCTGCCGGCAAGGTCTCTTGGCGGTCTCTGGTCAGCTGCTTAGATCATTGAGCGGAGTCGAAACAAAATAAGAGTGCAGCCAATCGCGACAAGGTTCCCTCGGGTGCAGGTTTTCCATACAAAAGCCAAAAACGTTTGAGGATAGTAGCTCTGTAACAAAGACTTTGTTTGAAAAAAAATCTACTTAGCTTTTCTTTGATGTACTTCTTGTCCTAGAATATTAACTTGAACGTCACTTGCTGGTGTCCATATACCATCACTCCCTCGGCAAACTTGCACGCGAGGCAACCTTCTGTATTTTGAGAAAAAGAAAGAAGAGAAAATAATTATATGAAACCTTGACGGTTCATTAATTATCCATACAAGGTAAGTGTATCACAACATCATAGTGAAACACATATAATTTAACATGTGAATTGACAAGAGTTGTGAAACAGTTAGCTTTTATTTCACTGTGCATAGGGTCGACGCCTGGCTTTGTACAAAGAATTACATGCTTTGTCAACAAACTTGTATAAAAGGTGGTTGTCGGGCAGGTAGAACTTGCAAAGATGCTCGATATTCCACGAGTTATGCATTGGAGTGCCTTATTCGGTCTCTAGGCGGACTGCGTCGGGCCTAGTGACTCGTACCACCCGGTAAGGGCCTTCCCATTTCGGCATCAACTTGTTGGAATTCTTGGCAGACTAAACTCACTGAAGAACAAGGTCGCCTTCCTCAAGGCTCCTGGAGTTAACCTTGCAACTGTGATAGCGGCGCAAAGCTTGCTGGTAACATGCAGCACATACAGCAGCCTAGAGACTATCCTCCTCAAGGAGTGTAACGTAATCTTGATGCGGCTGCTCTTGCTAAAGATCATCATAAGCGAGCACTCGAGATGACTCATACATGAGTTCCGTGGCGAGCACTACTTCTGCCCCATGGACTAGGGAGAAAGGTGTCTGGCTAATGGCCCGATTTGGTGTCGTCCTGATTGACCAAAGAACCACTAGCAATTCATTAATCCAGCGTCTTCCACACTTTTGCATCTTGTTGAAAGTTCTTGTCTTGAGTCCACGAAACACTTCGGCATTTGCTCTTTCCGCCTGGCCATTACTCCTTGAGTGAGCAACTGATGCAAAGCAGATCTTGCTGCCAAGGTCGTCAAGGTACTGCATGAAGCTGCGACTCGTGAACTGTGTGTCGTTATCGGTGATGACCCTCTTGGGCACTCTGGAATGGAAAAGTAGTCCTTTGAAAAAACTTGACGGCTGACTGTGTTGTCACTTTCCTCGTCGGCTCCACTTCTGGCCGCTTTGTGAACTTGTCGATTGTGACGTACAAGTACTCAAAGCCCTAGACAACATGTGGGAAGGGGCCCAGTATGTCGAGCCCCTAGATCGAGAAGGGCCAGGAGAGAGGGATGTTTGAAGAACTTGAGCTGCCTGATGTGACTGTTTTCAATGGCACTGGCATGCTTCACACTTGGTTACTAGCTCAGTTGCATCCTGGAGGGCAGTGGGCCAATAGAAACCTTGCTAGAAGGCTTTGCTGACAAGGACCCTTGATCCTATGTGAGAGCCACATATCCCCCCATGTATCTCCGCCAACAGCTTCTATCCATTATCCCAATAAATACACTTCAATTTCATCCCATTTGGTCTCTTTATGTATAGGCCGTTGCCGACAAACTGATACATACTGGATTGATGGGCTACTCTTTTAGCTTCTTCTTGATCTTCGGGAAGTTCTCATGTTTGAAGGAAATCGACAATCTGGTGCACCCATGCTGGAGCATGCAGCTCGACAACAAGGACTAAAGGCATTTCTTTAGTTGACGGAGCGCTTATGTCAACGACAAGAACTTGATTCTTTGCTAGAGCTTGCTGCTCACTGGCAAGCTTGTCATTGTTTCCGGCAACATCCTTGCTGGAAACTTCTGGGATCTCGGTAGGTAAATACTTGCTAGAGTTCAACTTTCTTCTTTTGTTCTGCCCAACCGATGGTGTTACAGATAGCCGAGTCAAATGGAGCACAAAAGTCACTGGTTCCACAGGTAGCTTGACTTTTGAAAAATCATCTGCAATATTATTCTCTGTACGAGGAATGTGCTCTGTTTGCAATCTGTCAAAATTCTCTCCTAATTTCCTCACTTCATCAACATAGCTTCCATCAACAAACTTTGATAATCTTTGTTGACTTGTTTCACAACCAACTGCGAGTCACCTCTAATGATGAGCTTTCTAATTCCATGGTCTACTGCGATCCTGAGACCGGCAAGCAGTCTCATACTCAGCAGTGTTGTTTGTCACCTTCTCCCTGGGGAAATGCATCTAAATTACATACTTGAGGTGCTCTCCGGTGGGTGTGACAAGTAGCACTCTAGCACCGGCGCCTTGCAGCGAGAAAGCCCCATCAAAGTACATAATCCAATCTTGAGTTGTTTCCTTGCCATAGAGAGAGGCTTCTGGAATTTCTTCGTCTGGCATTGGTGTCCATTCTACAATGAACCTCACCAAGGCTCTGCTCTGAATTGTTGATGTGCTTTCGAACTTGAGATCAAAGCTTGACAATTCCAACTCCCACTCAACAATCCTGCCTGATGCATCTAGATTTCTCAAGGTCCTTTGCATCGGAAAGCGAGTGACGATAGTAATTTGATGTGCTTGAAAGTAGTGGTGCAGCTTCCTTGAGGCCATAAGGAGACTAAAAAGCAATTTATACACACCAGAATATTTTGATCTAGCCCCCTGGAGAAGGGAGCTACCAAAATAAACCGGGTGCTGCACCAACTACCTCTTCTGTACAACTTGCTTCTCTGATTCATTTGCTTGTTCTACATTTGACTTGTTAGCACCAAGACTTGCCGGAGAAAATTCCGACTTATCACTTGATAGGCCTGCATTCGCTGCCTCTTCGCCTTCAGCTTCCCTCTCTGCCACTAGTGCAGCACTGACCACTTGATTTGTTGCCACCAAGTATAGCAGCAACGGCTCTTGTTGTCTTGGCGCGACCAGTGTTGGCGCAGAAGAGAGGTACTTCTTCAGGTCCTGCAGCGCTGCCTCAGCTTCTGGAGTCCAGTTCATTGGACCCACCTTTTTCAAGATTTTAAAAAATGGCAAGGCGCGCTCAGTAGACTTGGAGATGAACCTGCTTAATGCAACAATGCAGTCGGCAAGGTGACGCACATCCTTGACGTGCTTTGGTGCTTCAATCTGCTCTATGGCTTCGATCTTGTCGGGATTAGCTTCAATTCCACATTGAGAAACAAAGAACCCAAGAAGCTTGCCAGATGGAACACCAAACACACACTTCTCGAGGTTAAGCTTGAGATTGATCTTGCGCACATGAGCAAATGTTTCTTCTAGATCTTGAATGAGTGTTGCTTTGTCCTTGGTTTTGTGCTTCCACATTCCTGTGCAGCTGAGGCTCAAAACCAATCTGTACTACCCTTCCAAACATTGAACCAACACTTTGCAAACCGAAAGGCATACGTATGAAATAGTACGTGCCACCCAGAGTGATACATCCGGTTTTCTCTTCATCCTCTTTCGACATAAAAAAACTGGTGATACCCAAAGTAGGCATCAAGGAAGGACAGCAAGTGACAACCTACCGTGGAGTCAACAATCTAGTCCATGTGCGGCAAAGGGAAAGGATCTTTTGGAAAAGCTTTATTTATATCCGTATAATAGATACAAAGCCTCCATTTCCCATTTGCTTTACGCACGGCAACTGGATTGGCCAACCATGGTGGGTGAAGACCAGGCAGCAAGCCTGGTAAGCTATCTCAAAAAAAACCATGTTGGGTGAAGGACTCCTCTGACCAAACCTGCTGCTTCCAATTTCTTGAATTCTTTAGTAATGAACTGTTGCCACTCTAGGTCTTGCTTCCTCACCTTCTACTTAACGGGCCGTGCGTGGGGGAAAACGACAAGGTGGTGCTCAATTACTTCCCTGGGAACACCAGGGGTGTGATACGTCCATTTTGCACCATGTTTACCTACTATTATTTATGTTGTTTTCTTGCATAATAATGCTTTTTGGAGTAATTCTAATGCCTTTTCTCTCATAATATGCAAGGTACACACAAAGGGGAGAATTTCGGCAGCTCGAAATCTGGACCTGAAAAAACTACGTCAAACTACCTATTCTGCACAACACCAAATCAGTTGAAACTTCACGAGGAGTTTTTTATGGAATAAATGAGGCTTATTGGAGCAAATAAGTACTAGAGGTGGCCCGCCAGGTGGGCACAACCCACCTGGGCGCGCTAGGGAGCCCAGGCGCGCCCTGGTGGGTTGTGCTCACCTCAGCCCACCTCCGGTGCCCCTCTTCTGGTACATAAGTCATTTTGACCTAGATAAAATAAGGAAGGGACTTTCGAGATGACGTACCGTTGTCTCGAGGCGGAACCTGGGCAGGAGCACTTTGGCCCTTCGGCAGAGCGACTCCGCTGGGGGAACTTCCCTCCCGGAGGGGGAAATCATCGTCATCATCACCACTAACAACTCTCCATCTTGGGGAGGTCAATCTCCATCAACATCTTCAACAGCACCATCTCCTCTCAAACCCTAGTTCATCTCTTGTGTTCAATCTTTGTACCGGAACTATAGATTGGTGCTTGTGGGTGACTAGTAGTGTTGATTACATCTTGTAGTTGACTACTATATGGTTTATTTGGTGGAAGATTATATGTTCAGATCCATTATGCTATTTAATACCCCTCTGATCTTGAGCATGATTATTATTTGTGAGTATTTACTTTTGTTCTTGAGGTCAAGGGAGAAATCATGTTGCAAGTAATCATGTGAACTTGATATGTGTTCGACATTTTGATGATATGTATGTTGTGATTCCCTTAGTGGTGTCCTGTGAACGTAGACTATATGACACTTCACCGTATTTGGGCCTAAGGGAATGCATTGTTGAGTAGTTATTAGATGATGGGTTGCGAGAGTGATAGAAGCTTAAACCCTAGTTTATGCGCTATTCCGCAAGGGACCGATTGGATCCAAAAGCTTAATGCTATGGTTGGAATTTATTCTTAATACTTTTCTCGTAAATGCGATGCTTGCGAGGGAGCTAATCATAAGTAGGAGGTTTGTTCAAGTAAGAACAACACCTAAGCACTAGTCCACCCACATACCAAATTATCAAAGTAACGAACACGAATCGAGCCAACATGATGAAAGTGACTAGATGAAATTCCCGTGTACCCTCAAGAACACTTTGCTTTTCATAAGAGACCATTTTGGCCTGTCCTTTACCTCAAAAGGATTGGGCTACCTTGCTGCACTTTTGTTACTACCACTGTTACTTGCTCAACACAAATATATCTTGCTATCAAACTACTCTATTACTTACAATTTCAGCACATGCAGACATAACCTGCTGAAACCCACTTGTCATTTCCTTCTGCTCCTCATTGGGTTCGACACTCTTACTTATCGAAAAGGCTACAATTGATCCCATATACTTGTGGGTCATCAAGATGTCAGATGGTTGCCATGCAAACACATCAACATTCGCCCGCGGGAAGGCAATGAGCGCGCTTTCTTATTTAGCATCAAGAGAGGCACTCATGGTGAAAGTGCCCTCTATGTCATCCTTCCTTGCAGGAACCTTCTTCGTTTCTGGTGGAGCAGCCTTGTTCTTCTATCTCTTGCCAACAAAGCTCTATGGCACATCCTCGATGGGAGCATAGCACTCCGAAGAGGCGCGCTTGCCGGAGTTTGTAGTCTGGCCGGTCTTCTTCCTCTCCCATCCCCGGGAGCTTTGTCGGAAGGAGTATCTGCCTTGGTGGTAGAAGCTGCAGCCGCTTCCCGGTAGAGTTGATCAGCACAAACGAGTGCATCTTTCTTGTCGGAGTGGCTGGTGATGACACTTATCGGCCCATGCATCTTCAACGTGTTGTAGGCATAATGGGATGCTGCCATGAATTTTGCAAGTGATGGGCATCCAAGAATCACATTTTATGGTGACGAAATCTTGATGATGTAGGAGATGACCTTCCCTGTCCTGTAGTTGAGTTCACTGCTAAACGTCACCAGAAAAGTGACCTTGCCCTTCGGCTGACTCCTTCCCGGATTGATTCCCTGGAACGTGCCAGTCTTTTTCACATCCTCGTCAGAAATATGCAGCCTCTAGATCACGTCGGGTGAGATCAAGTTGAGACCAACCCCACTATCAACAAGCATTTTTTTCACCTTAAGGTTGTGTATTGTTGGTGAAACCAATAACGGCAAGCACCCGACCGCGGTTGTGCGATTAGGGTGGTGCTCACCGTCAAAAATGATGGGTGTGTTGGACCATATCAGGGGCTTCTGGGCACCCAGCACCGGCTTTGTCGCATTGACCTCACGCACCCACTGCTTGAGTTGGGGTGAGGAGAGTGCAAAGATGCACCTCCGTCAATTTACATTGCTTCATTAGCTTTCTAGAACTCAGCTTCACTAGACTCGTCATCATCATCTTCCTTCTTGTCTCCACCTCTTGCAGGCTTCTTCTGCTGTTGCTGCTTGCCGTGGTGACCTCCTTAGCCACCATGTTTCTTGCTGGACCCACTTGCACAGTCAGCCTTTTCCTTGTCTCTTTTCTCATATTCAGCCTTCTGCTTCTCAGCAAACTGCTCAACTTGACAACATTCTTGAAGGTCATGTCTCTTGGTGCGATGGATCTTGCAGTACTGCTTGCCGGAGCCTCCGGTCTGATTAGCGGCCATAAAAGCTTGGCACGAGGTGCACCCAGCAACCTCCTTATCAGAGCTCTCTGCCTTAGCCTTCTCGGCAGGGCCAGTGTTACCAGATCCCTCCACAGCAAGCATAGCTTTGCCCTTGCGCCTTCTGTTGCGCTTGCGGTTTTTCTTCTTTGAGGCGGTGGCGGCTTCATCATCTTCTGAATCAGATCATACGCCAACCCCTCTCCAGGAAGTCTCCTTCCCTCCTCGGCCCGTGCACACTTGTCAGCCAGAGCGTAAAGCTCAGCGACATCCCTCACCTTGGTCATGGCCATTTCTCCCTGCATCTTGCGGTTCCTCACTTTCTGGCGGAGTGTGGCAATGATTATTTCGGGTGGATATCGGGAATGTTGCATTGTACATAGTTGAATCTTTGTATGTACTTGCAGAGCGACTCTTCTTCCTTCTGCGGAATCAACTGCAGATCAGTTTCTTGGCCCGAAACTTTATGGCCGCCTGAGAAGGTGCCAACAAACTTGTGGCACAAGTCTGCCCAGTAGGAAATGGAGTCTTCCGGCAAGTTCATCAATGATGATCTGATGTTTGGCTTGAGCGCCAACATGAAATAGTTGGTGATGAGGACATGACTACCTTGGATACGACCAAAAATATTGCATACATGCATATTTGCAAGGTGATTCCTAATGCAAACTGTGCAATAATTTATTTATATTATCCAGGACAAAAACACTTCACAGACTTCTGTGCCATGTCTAATTGCAGGTGTATGGGACATTTGTACAATTTACATATGAAGATAAGGGGAAAAGAGAAGTTTAGGTGTTGTTCAAAAAGTCATCTCACATCACTTTTAACAGAAGAGAAGATGAGTCCAAGTCTCTCACATTCTGGACTCAGATTCGGACTGCACAGACATACCTCACTCAAAATGCGAATATCTCATTTCATATAGACTCCAAATTGCATGATTATTTTTTTGTTGGAAAGTAGATTCGTGCACTTTCCAACCCAATTGGATCCATCTTGAAATTCGTCCGGAGCATTGAGATAGTGACGAAACAATCTGACGATGCAGCAGAATCCAAGTCAAACTACAAGTACAAAGGTGTTGCATCTTGTAGTTGACTACTATATGGTTTATTTGGTGGAAGATTATATGTTCAGATCCATTATGCTATTTAACACCCCTCTGATCTTGAGCATGATTATTATTTGTGAGTATTTACTTTTGTTCTTGAGGTCAAGGGAGAAATCATGTTGCAAGTAATCATGTGAACTTGATATGTGTTCGATATTTTGATGATATGTATGTTGTGATTCCCTTAGTGGTGTCCTGTGAACGTAGACTATATGACACTTCACCGTATTTGGGCCTAAGGGAATGCATTGTGGATTAGTTATTAGATGATGGATTGCGAGAGTGATAGAAGCTTAAACCCTAGTCTATGCGCTATTCCGTAAGGGACCGATTGGATCCAAAAGTTTAATGCTATGGTTAGAATTTATTCTTAATACTTTTCTCGTAGTTGCGAATGCTTGCGAGGGGGTTAATCATAAGTAGTAGGTTTGTTCAAGTAAGAACAACACCTAAGCACCAGTCCACCCACATACCAAATTATCAAAGTAGCGAACATGAATCGAGCCAACATGATGAAAGTGACTAGATGAAATTCCTGTGTACCCTCAAGAACACTTTGCTTATCATAAGAGACCGTTTTGGCCTGTCCTTTGCCTCAAAAGGATTGGGCTACCTTGCCGCACTTTTGTTACTACTACCGTTACTTGCTCGTCACAAAGTATCTTGCTATCAAACTGCTATGTTACTTACAACTTCAGCACTTGCTGACATAACCTTGCTGAAAACCACTTGTCATTTCCTTCTGCTCCTTGTTGGGTTCGACACTCTTAATTCTCAAAAAGGCTACAATTTATCTCATATACTTGTGGGTCATCAAGGCTCTTTTCTAGTGCCCTTGCCGGGGAGTGAAGCGCTCTTGGTAAGTGGAAATTTGTAAGGAAAAATTATTACTACATGCTGAAATTTATTATCACTTGTTACTATGGAAAACAATCCTTTGAGGGGTTTGTTCAGGGTATCTTCACCTCAAACGGAACCACAATTAGTTATCCCTCAACCTACTGCACCTACTGAAAATATTGAATATGAAATTCCTTCGGGTATGGTAGAACAACTGCTAGCTAATCCTTATGCAGGAGATGGAACCGAACATCCTGCTATGCACTTGATATATGTGGATGAAATTTGTGGATTGTTTAATCTTGCAAGTTTACCTGGAGATAAAGCTAAGAAGAAGGTTCTCCCTTTATCTTTGAAGGGAAAGGCATTGACATGGTATAGGCTATGCGATGATATTGGATCTTAGAACTGGAATCGGTGGAAATTGGAATTCCATCAAAAAAAATATCCTATGCATCTAGTTCATCGTGATCGGAATTATATATATAATTTTTGGCCTCCTGAAGGCGAAAGTATCGCTCTATCTTGGGGGAGGCTTAAGTCAATGTAGTATTCATGCCCCAATCATGAGCTCTCGAGAGAATTTATTATTCAGAATTTTTATGCTTGGCTTTCTCATAATGACCAATCCATGCTCGATACTTCTTGTACTGGTTCTTTTATGAAGAAGAATATTGAATTCCGGTGGGGTCTTTTAGAAAGAATTAAATGCAACTCTGAAGATTGGGAACTCGATGGAGGTAAAGAGTCATGTATTGAGCCTAAATTTGATTGTGTTAAATCTTTTATGAATACCAATGCTTTTCAAAAGTTTAGCACTAAATATGGACTTGACTCTGAGATAGTAGCTTCCTTTTGTGAATCTTTTGCTACTCATGTTGATCTTCCTAAAGATAAGTGGTTCAAATATCACCCACCAATTAAAGAAGAAACTAAAGAACCGGTAAAAGCTAAAGAAGAAACTATCATTTATAATGTTGACCCAGTTGTTCCCACTTCTTATACTGAAAAACCACCTTTCCCTGTTAGCATGAAGAAACATGCTAAAGTATCAACTGTGGTCAACAAAATTTATATTAGAACACCTAGACCAGCTGAACAAATCAAAGTTGAACCTAGTGTTTCTATGGTTAAAGATCTCTTGGTCGATAATATTGATGGGCATGTTATTTACTTCTGTGATGAAGGTGCTAGAATTGCCAAACCCGATGGAAAAGATAAACATAGACCTATTGTTTGCATGCCTGTCGTCTCAGTTAAGATAGGAGATCACTGTTATCATGGTTTATGTGACATAGGTGCTAGCGAGAGAGCTATTCCTTTTACCTTATATCAAGAAATTATGAATGATATAGCACCCGCTGAAATAGAAGACATGGATGTTACTAAGTTTGCCAATAGAGATACTATATCAATTGGGATTGTTAGAGATGTTGAAGTCTTGTGTGGGAAAATAAAATACCCTACTGATTTTCTTGTTCTTGGTTCCCCACAAGATGACTTTTGTCCCATTACCTTTGGTAGACCTTTCTTGAACACCGTTAATGCTAAAATAGATTGTGAGAAACAAACTATCGGTGTTAGCTTTGGTGATGAATCGCATGAGTTTATTTTTTCTAAGTTTAGTAGAAAACCTCATAATAAAGATTTGCCTAGTAAGGATGAAATTATTGGTCTTTCTTCTATTGTTGTACCTCCTACTGATCCCTTAGAACAATATTTGCTAGACCATGAAAATGATTTGCATATGCATGAAAGAAATGAAATAGATAGAATCTTGTTCGAACAACAACCTCTACTTATACACAATCTGCCTATTGAAACTCTAGGAGGTCCTCCTCCACCTAAAGGTGATCCTATGTTTGAATTAAAACAATTGCCAAACACTTTGAAATATTCTTATCTTGATGAGAAAAAGATATATTCTGTAATTATTAGTGCTAGGCTTTCGGAACATGAAGAAGAAAGATTATTGAAAGTTCTAAGGAAGCACCAAGCTGCTATTGGATATACTCTTGATGATCTTAAGGGCATTAGTCCCACTCTATGCCAGCACAAGATTAATATGGAACCTGATGCTAAACATGTTGTTGATCCCCAAAGTCGGTTAAATCCGAAGATGAAAGAAGTGGTAAGAACAGAAATATTGAAACTTCTGGAAGCAGGTATAATCTATCCTATAGCTGATAGTAGATGGGTAAGTCATGTTCATTGTGTCCCTAAGAAGGGAGGTATTGTTGTTCTTCCTAATGATAAGAATGAACTTATTCCATAAAGAATTGTCACAGGCTATAGAATGGTAATTGATTTTAGAAAATTAAACAAAGCAACTAAAAAGATCATTACCCTCTGCCTTTTATTGATCAAATGCTAGAAAGATTATCTAAGCACACACATTTTTGCTTCCTTGATGGATATTCTGGTTTTTCATAAATACCCGTTTCTCAACCTGATCAAGAAAATACCACTTTTACTTGTCCTTTTGGAACTTATGCTTATAGACGTATGCCTTTTGGTCAATGTAATGCACCTGCTACCTTTCAAAGATGTATGATTGCTATATTCTCTGACTTTTGTGAAAACATTGTTGAGGTTTTCATGGATGACTTTTTTGTTTATGGGAAGTCCTTTGATGATTGTTTAAGCAGTCTTGATCGAGTTTTACAGAGATGTGAGCAAACAAATCTTGCCTTGAATTGGGAGAAGTGCCACTTTATGGTTAACAAAGGTATTGTTTTGGGCCATAAAATTTCTGAAAGAGGTATTGAAGTGGAGAAAGCTAAGGTTGATGCAATTGAGAAAATGCCATGTCCTAAAGATATCAAAGGTATTCATAGTTTCCTTGGTCATGCTGGTTACTATAGGAGATTTATCAAAGAATTTTCTAAATTTCTAGTCCTCGTACAAATCTTTTGCAAAAGATACCCCTTTTGTTTTTTATGATGATTGTTTAGAAGCCTTCAAAACACTCAAGAAAGCCTTAATTTTTGCACCTATTGTTCAACCACCAGATTGGAAGTTCCCTTTTGAGATTACATGTGATGCTAATGATTATGCTGTTGGTGCTATTCTAGGACAAAGAGTTGATAAGAAACTAAATGTTATCCACTATGCTAGCAAAACTCTAGGCGGTGCTCAACGAAATTATGCTACTACTGAAAAAGAATTCTTAGCAGTGGTATTTGCTTGTGATAAAATTAGATCCTACATTGTTGATTCCAAAGTGACCGTTCACACCGATCATATTGCTATAAAATATCTTATGGAAAAGAAAGATGCTAAACCTAGACTCATTAGGTGGGTTCTTGTACTACAAGAATTTGATTTGCATATCACTGATAGAAAAGGAGCAGAGAACCCCGTAGCTGATAACTTGTCCAGGCTTGAAAATATTCTTAATGGCCCACAACCTATTAATGATAGCTTTCCTCATGAGCAGTTAGCTGCAATAAATGTCTCTAACAGTACACCTTGGTATGCTGACTATGCTAATTATATTGTTTATAAATACATACCACCAAGTTTCACTTACCAACAAAACAAAAAATTCTTCTATGATTTAAGACATTACTTTTGGGATGACCCACATCTTTATAAAGAAGAAGTATATGGTATTATTAGATGTTGTGTACCTGAGCATGAACAGGAACAAATCCTACGGAAATGTCACTCCGAAGCTTATGGAGGACATCAGGCGCGAGACAAAACCTCTCATAAGGTATTGCAGTCTGGGTTTTATTGGCCTACCCTCTTCAAGGATGCTCGTAAGTTCGTCTTATCTTGTGATGAATGTCAAAGAATAGGTAATATCGGTAAGAGTCAAGAAATTCCTATGAATTATTCACATGTTGTTGAACCATTTGATGTTTGGGGATTTGATTTCATGGGACCTTCCTTCCTCTAATGGGTATACTCATATTTTGGTCGTTGTTGATTATATTACTAAGTGGGTAGAAGCTATTCCAACTAGTAGTGTTGATCATAACACCTCTATTAAAATGCTTAAGGAAGTTATTTTCCCAAGGTTTGGAGTCCCTAGATATTTAATGACTGATGGTGGTTCACACTTTATTCATGGTGCTTTCCATAAAATGCTTGCCGAGTATGATGTTAACTATAGAATTGCATCACCCTATCATCCTCAGTCTAGTTGTCAAGTTGAACTTAGCAATAGAGAAATACAACTAATTTTACAAAAGACTGTTAATAGGTCTCGGAAGAATTGGTCTAAGAAACTAGATGATGCACTTTGGGCTTATAGAACAGCATATGAAAATCCTATGGGTATGTCTCCTTATAAAATGGTTTATGGAAAAGCTTGTAATTTGCCTATTGAGTTAGAACATAAAGCATATTGGGCAATTAAAGAACTCAAGTATAATTTCAAACTTGCTGGTGAAAAGAGGTTATTTGATATTAGATAAATGGAGAACCCAAGCTTATGAAAATGCAAAGTTATTCAAAGAAAAAGTTAAGAGATGGCATGATAAAAGAATCCAAAAGCATGAGTTCAAGGTTGGAGAATATGTTCTATTGTGCAACTCTCATTTCAGATTCTTTGCAGGAAAACTCCTCTCCAAATGGGAAGGACCCTATGTTATCGAGGAGGTTTATCGATCTGGAGCTATCAAGATAAATAATGCTGAAGGTACTAACCCGAAGGTTGTTAATGGGCAATGAATAAAACATTATATCTCAGGTATGCGCATTAATGTTGAAAGCAATATTATCCAAACTATGACACCGGAAGAACACATAAAAGAAACCTTTCGGAACACTCCAGAATCGTGAAAAAGATGAGGTATGTGATACGGTAAGTAAACGGACTCCGAAAAATCCGCAATTTTTTGTCAGTTTTGGAATTTTAGAAAATTAGGAAAATAAGAAACTACTAGGAAGGTAACCCAGGTGGGCACAAGACACCAGGGCGCGCCTGGCTTGCCAGGTGCGCCCAGGTGGGTTGTGCCCACCTTGGGTACCTTCCGGACTCCATTTTTCTTCCGTTTGCGTGTTTCCCAAGATAAAAAATCTTTATATACCCCGCCACCCAAACCTATTGACCTCCGTATTGCGGAGAAATCTCCTGTTTTCTTTTCTTGTTGTTTTCTAACAGATCAAATCCACCATGGCCGCTTCAAGCTCCTCCAAGGACAAGTTCTTCGAGAACGTCATCAACCCATATCTGCGGGAGGTGATGCAGCACCCTCAAGCTATCCAGATGCATGATGGGGTGCTCCACATTCGCTATGTCCAAGGCCCCAAGGGGACTGGATCCGTGGAGGCTAGGCTTGAAGCTATGGAGCAGGAAGTCTTCCGGTGCAAGGGGATGGTGGAACGTGGACACAATGCCAATCACCTCATGATCGCGGACTACACCCGTGATCTCAAGGTGGATGGCAAGTCCATGAAGGACATCTTCAATTAGCAAATCAACTTCCTCCAGAGCCAGATCTACGACCTTGAAAACCAAGTCTTTGAATATGAGGCAAGGTTTAAAGGTATGAGTTTGGCTGCCAGTTGCAGGACCCAAGACTCACTCTTCCTCTTATGATGGTGAGCCTCTGTCGTGGAAACCCAAGGACAGGATCACCACTACCTCATCACCACCACCTCCTTCTTCATCACCAAAAGAAAATTAAGTATCGGTATGGGCACTCCCCTTGGCTTTCGCCAAGCTTGGGGGAGGTGCCCCAGTATTGTATCACCTCCACTATCTTTTGCCTTTACTTTTCTTAGTTCGATCCATAGTTATCTTTTGTTTAGATGAATAAAAGTATAGTTCAATCCTTTCTTTTCGAGAGTTTTCTTAGTGATCTATCTTTGTAATCGTGTGCAAGATATATAATAAAGTTTAGTTTGAGTTTTGCTTCTTTTACTTTCATGTTTCAATAAAAGAAAGGAAACAAATGAAAAGGATCATATGCTAATCTTATGGTAAGTAATTACATCACAAAAGGAAAAGTATAAGTAGAAAATTTTATTGTAGATTGACAAACATAGCATTGGACAATGATGCAACTCATGAAATAATTAATAAGGGAAGAGAAGATTCACATGCAAATACACTATCCTGGAAATCTTTTGTGATTGTGAGCACCCATTGATACGTCTCCAACGTATCTATAATTTACGATTGTTCCATGCTATTATATTACCCCTTTTGGATGTCTATGGGCTTTATTTTACACATTTATATCATTTTTGGGACTAACCTACTAACCGGCCCAGCCCGTCTTGCTGTTTTTTTTCCTATTTCAGTATTTCGAAGAAAAGGAATATCAAACGGAGTCCAAACGGAGTCCAAACGGAATGAAACCTTCGGGAGCGTGATTTTTGGAACGAACGTGATCCAGAGGACTTGGAGTGCGAGTCAAGAAGCAACCGAGGGAGCCACGAGATAGTAGGGCGCGCCCACCCCCTCTAGGCGCGCCCCCTATCTTGTGGGCCCCTCGGGCGGCCACTGACGTACTTCTTCCTCCTATATAAGCCTACGTACCCCAAAAACATCCAGGGAGCCAATGAAACACAATTTCCACCACCGTAACCTTCTATATCCATGAGATCCCATCTTGGAGCCTTCGCCGGCGCTCCACCGGAGGAGGAATCGACCACAGAGGGATTCTACATCAACACCATAGCCCCTCCGATGAGTTGTGAGTTATTTACCACAGACCTTCGGGTCCATAGTTATTAGCTAGATGGCTTCTTCTCTCTTTTTGGATCTCAATACAATGTTCTCCCCCTCTCTTGTGAAGATCTATTCGATGTAAACTCTTTTTGTAGTGTGTTTGTCGAGATCCGATGAATTGTCATTATCTTTGCAAGTCTCTTCGAATTATCAGTTTGGTTTGGCCTACTAGATTGATCTTTCTTGCCATGGGAGAAGTGCTTAGCTTTGGGTTCAATCTTGCGGTGTCCTTACCCAGTGACAGAAAGGGTTGCAAGGCACGTAATGTTTTATTGCCATCGAGGATAAAAAGATGGGGTTTATATCATATTGCTTGAGTTTATCCCTCTACACCATGTCATCTTGCTTAATGCGTTGCTCTGTTCTTTGTGAACTTAATACTCCAGATGTAGGCAGGAGTCGGTCGATGTGTGGAGTAATAGTAGTAGATGCAGGCAGGAGTCGGTCTACTTGTTGCGGATGTGATGCCTATATACATGATCATGCCTAGATAATCTCATAATTATTCGCTTTTCTATCAATTGCTCGACAGTAATTTGTTCACCCACTGTAATACTTATGCTATCTTGAGAGAAGCCTCTAGTGAAACATATGGCCCCGGGGTCTATCTTTTATCATATAAGCTTTCAATCTACTTTTATTTGCATCTTTACTTTTTGCGTCTATATTATAAAATACCAAATATATTTATCTTATCATACTATCTCTATCAGATCTCACTTTCGCAAGTGACCGTGAAGGTATTGACAACCCCTTTATTGCATTGGTTGCGAGTTCTTTGTTTGCTTGTGTAGGTGCGTGGGACTTTTGAGGAACCTCCTACTGGATTGATACCTTGGTTCTCAAAAACTGAGGGAAATGCTTACGCTACTATTGCTGCATCACCCTTTCCTCTTCAAGGAAAACCAACGCAAGCTCAAGACGTAGCAAGAAAAATTTCTGGCGCCATTGCCGGGGAGGTCTTCGCTCAAGTCAAGACATACCAAGTACCCATCACAAACCCATCTCCCTCGCATTTACATTATTTGCCATTTGCCTCTCGTTTTCCTCTCCCCCACTTCACCCTTGCCGTTTTATTTGCCCTCTCTTTCCCAATCTCCTCCTCTCTCTTTCGCTTGCCTTTTTCTGTTTGCTTGTGTGCCTGTTTGTCCTTATCGCTTTGCCTAAGAGTACCGACCACCTTCTTAGAAGGTTGGAAGAGATTGAATCAAATATTAGAAACTTTATGAATCTGCAATTTGAGCATAATAATTTCTTCAGAAAAGAGCTTAAAGAACAAAAAGGTTTTGGGGGTTTATGAATAAGGAGCTTGATGATATGAATAAAGAATTTTATGGTGTGAACTCTCAAATTACCCGGCTTGAAAATGCTATAGCCAAAATTTCTGATAAGCAAGCCACCTTAGTCAATAAGATGGCTGCCAAACCAGAAAAGTTAGATGAAAATAATGATGAAGATCTTAAAGTTATTAATGCGTCCCCTATTAGATCTTTGTTTTGCAATATGAATCTTGATAATAATGGGACTGGAGATGAGTCAACTTTAGTTAGAAGGCGTCCTAAGAATTCGGAGTTTTTAGATCTTGATGCTAAATTTGGTAAAAGTGGGATTGGAGAGGTCATGACTTTAAATAGCATTAAACCAACTATCTCGGATTTCAAGGAATTTGATTATGATAATTGTTCATTAGAAGGTTGTATTTCCTTGTTGCAATCCGTTGTTAATTCTCCTCATGCTTATGGTCAAAATAAAGCTTTTACTAAACATATCATTGATGCCTTGATGCAATCTTATGATGAAAAACTTAATTTGGAAGTTTCTATACCTAGAAAACTTAATGATGAGTGGGAACCTACTATAAAGATTAGAATTAAAGATCATGAGTGTTTTGCTTTGTGTGATTTGGGTGCTAGTGTTTCCACGATTCCGAAAACTTTATGTGATATTCTAGGTTTCCATGATCTGGATGATTGCTCTTTAAATCTGCACCTTGCGGATTCCACCATTAAAAAGCCAATAGGAAGGATCAATGATGTTCTCATTGTTGCAAATAGAAATTTGGTGCCCGTAGATTTTATCATTCTTGATATAGATTGCAATCTTTCTTGCCCTATTATTCTTGGTAGACCCTTCCTTAGAACGATTGGTGCAATTATTGACATGAAGGAAGGGAATATTAGATTCCAATTTGCATTAAGGAAAGGCATGGAGCACTTTCCAAGAAACAAAATCAAATTACCTTATGAATCTATCATGCGAGCTACTTATGAATTGAGTGCCAAAGATGGCACTGCTTAGATCTATCTTCGCTTTTATGCCTAGCTAGGTGCGTTAAACGATAGCGCTAGTTGGGAGGCAACCCAATTTTCTTTGTGTTTTTTGTTTTTTTCCTGTTTAGTAATAAATTTTGCATCTACCTTCTGTTTAGATGTGTTTTTATCTTTTAATTAGTGTTTGTGCCAAGTAGAACCTGTAGGATAACCTATGATGATAGTTGATTTGATTCTGCTGAAAAACAGAAACTTTGCGCGCACAAATTTAGTTTTGTTAAATCACAGAAATATGCTTTTGCGCTGATTCTTTTTGCTTCCAATCAATAGATAAATGTTCCAGGACTTCCTACTTTGGTAGGAGTTTTAGAGTTCCAGAAGATTAGGTTAGTTACAGATTGCTACAGACTGTTCTGTTTTTGACAGATTCTGTTTTTCGTGTGTTGTTTGCTTATTTTGATGCATCTATGGCTAGTAAAATAGTTTATAAACCATAGAGAAGTTGGAATACAGTAGGTTTAACACCAAAATAAATAAATAATGAGTTCATTACAGTACCTTATGTGGTGGTTTTGTTTTCTTTCACTAACGGAGCTTATAAGATTTCCTGTTGAGTTTTGTGTTGTGAAGTTTTCAAGTTTTGGGTAAAGCTTTGATGGACTATCGAATAAGGAGTGGCAAGAGACTAAGCTTGGGAATGCCCATGGCACCCCAAGATATTCAAGGATAGCCAAAATCCTAAGCTTGGGGATGCTCCAGGAGGGCATCCCCTCTTTCGTCTTTGTTCATTGGTAACTTTACTTGGAGCTATATTTTTATTCGCCACATGATATGTGTTTTGCTTGGAGCGTCGTGTATTATATTAGTATTTTCTTTTTAGTTTACCACAATCATCCTTGTTGTACACACCTTTTGGGAGAAGCCTACTTGATTAGAATTTGCTAGAATACTCTATGTGCTTCACTTATATCTTTTGAGCTTGATAGTTTTTGCTCTAGTGCTTCACTTATATATTTTAGAGCACGGCGGTGGCATAATTTTGAAGAAATTGCTAGTCTCTCATGCTTCACTTATATTATTTTGAGAGTCTTTTAGAACAGCATGGTATTTGCTATGGTTACAAATTTGGTCCTAGAATGATGAGCATCCAAGTTGGGTATAATAAAAACTATCATAGAAAGTGAATTGGATGCTGTGATCAATTTGATGCTTGATAATTGTTTTGAGATATAAAGGTAGTAATGTTAGGGTCATGCTAGTGGGTAATTATGAAATTGAGAAATATTTTTGTTGAAGTTGGCAAGTCCCGTAGTATGCATGTATGGTAAAAGTTGTGTGACAAATTTGTTGCATGAGGTGCTCTTTTGATTGTCTTCCTTATGAGTGGCAGTCGGGGACGAGCAATTGTATTTTCCTACCAATCTATCCCTCTTGGGGAATGCGTAGTAGTACTTTGCTTCGAGGGCTAAGTAGACTTTTGCAATAAGTATATGAGTTCTTTATGACTAATGTGAGTCCATGGATATACGCACACTCATCCTTCCACTTTTCTAGCCTCTATTATTACCGCACAACTTTCGCCGGTATCATGAACCCTTTATTTACCTTCCTCAAAACAGCCACCATACCTACCTATTAAGACATTTCCATAGTCATTCCGAGACATATTGCCATGCAACTTTCCACCGTTCCGTTTATTATGACACGTTTCATCATTGTCATATTGCTCTTTGCATGATCATGTAGTTGACATCGTATTTGTGGCAAGGCCACCTTCATAATTTTCATACATGTCGCTCTTGATTCATTGCATATCCCGGTACACCGCCGGAGGCAGTCATATAGAGTCATATCTTGTTCTAGCTTTGAGTTGTAATTCTTGAGTTGTAAATCAATAAAAGTGTGATGATCTTCATTATTAGAGCATTGTCTCAGTGAGGAAAGGATGATGAAGACTATGATTCCCCCACAAGTCGGGATGAGACTTCGGACTTTACAAAAAGAAAAAAAGGAGAAAGTCCAAAAAAAGGGGAAGGCCAAAGAAAAAAAGAGAAAAAATGAGAGAAAAAGAGAGAAGGGACAATGCTACTATCTCTTTTTCCACACTTGTGCTTCAAAGTAGCACCATGATCTTCATGATAGAGAATCTCCTATGTTGTCAGTTTCATATACTAAGTGGGAATTTTTCATTATAGAACTTGGCTTGTATATTCCAAGATGGGCTTCCTCAAAGTGCCCTAGGTCTTCGTGAGCAAGCAAGTTGGATGCACACCCACTTAGTTTCTTTTGTTGAGCTTTCATATATTTATAGCTCTAGTGCATCCGTTGCATGGCAATCCTTACTCACTCACATTGATATCTATTTACGGGCATCTCCATAGCCCGTTGATACGCCTAGTTGATGTGAGACTATCTTCTCCCTCTTTTTGTCCTCACAACCACCACCCTATACCACCTTAGTGCTATGTCCATGGCTTGCGCTCATGTATTGTGTAAGAGTTGAAAAAAGCTGAAGCACATTAAAAAGTATGAAACAATTGCTCGGCTCGTCATCGAGGTTGTGCATGATGGGAGTATTTTGTGTAATGAAAATGAAGCATGGCCTAACTATATGATTTTATAGGGATAAGCTTTCTTTGGCTATGCTATTTTGATAGGACATGATTATTTGTTAGTATGCTTTGAAGCATTATTATTTTTCTGTTTTATAAGCTTTTATCTTGAATCATTTGGATCTGAACATTCATGCCACAATAAAGAAAATTACACTGAGAATTATGCTAGGTAGCATTCCACATCAAAAATTCTGTTTTTATCATTTACCTACTCGAGGACGAGCAGGAATTAAGCTTGGGGATGCTTGATACGTCTCCAACGTATCTATAATTTTTGATTGTTCCAAGCTATTATATTACCCCTTTTGGATGTTTATGGGCTTTATTTTACACATTTATATCATTTTTGGGACTAACCTACTAACCGGAGGCCTAGCCCGTATTGTTGTTTTTTTGCCTATTTTAGTATTTCGAAGAAAAGGAATATCAAACAGAGTCCACACGGAATGAAACCTTCGGGAGCGTGATTTTTGGAACGAACGTGATCCAGAGGACTTGGAGTGCAAGTCAAGAAGCAGCCGAGGGAGCCACAAGATAGGAAGGCGCACCCACCCCCTCTGGGCGCGCCCCCTGTCTTTTGGGCCCCTCAGGCGGCCACCGACGTACTTCTTCCTCCTATATAAGCCTACGTACCCCGAAAACATCCAGGGAGCCAACGAAACATAATTTCCACCACCGTAACCTTATGTATCCGCGAGATCCCATCTTGGAGCCTTCGTCGGTGCTCCGCCGGAGGGGGAATCGACCACGGAGGGCTTCTACATCAACACCATAGCCCCTCTGATGAGTTGTGAGTAGTTTACCACAGACCTTCAGGTCCATAGTTATTATCTAGATGGCTTCTTCTCTCTTTTTGGATCTCAATACAATGTTCTCCCCCTCTCTTGTGGAGATCTATTCAATGTAAACTCTTTTTGCGGTGTGTTTGTCGAGATCCGATGAATTGTGGGTTTATGATCAAGTTTATCTATGAGAAATATTTGAATCTCCTCTGAATTCTTTTATGTATGATTGAGTTATCTTTGCAAGTATCTTCGAATTATCAGTTTGGTTTGGCCTACTAGATTGATCTTTCTTGCCATGGGAGAAGTGCTTAGCTTTGGGTTCAATCTTGCGGTGTCCTTACCCAGTGACAGAAAGGGTTGCAAGGCACGTATTGTATTGTTGCCATCGAGGATAAAAAAGATGGGGTTTATATCATATTGCTTGAGTTTATCCCTCTACACCATGTCATCTTGCTTAATGCGTTGCTCTGTTCTTTATGAACTTAATACTCCAGATGTAGGCAGGAGTCGGTCGATGTGTGGAGTAATAGTAGTAGATGCAGGCAGGAGTCGGTCTACTTGTTGCGGACGTGATGCCTATATACATGATCATGCCTAGATAATCTCATAATTATTCGCTTTTCTATCAATTGCTCGACAGTAATTTGTTCACCCACCGTAATACTTATGCTATCTTGAGAGAAGCCTCTAGTGAAACCTATGGCCCCCGGGTCTATCTTTTATCATATAAGCTTTCAATCTACTTTTATTTGCATCTTTACTTTTGGCATCTATATTATAAAACACCAAAAATATATTTATCTTATCATACTATCTCTATTAGATCTCACTTTCACAAGTGGCCGTGAAGGGATTGACAACCCCTTTATTGCGTTGGTTGTGAGTTCTTTGTTTGTTTGTGTAGGTGCATGGGACTTTTGAGGAGCCCCTACTGGATTGATACCTTGGTTCTCAAAAACTGAGGGAAATACTTATGCTACTATTGCTGCATCACCCTTTCCTCTTCAAGGAAAACCAACGCAAGCTCAAGACGTAGCACCCATCAAAATATTATATTCCAAAACTATTAACGTTGGACAAGGAGGTCAACGTACTGATTTATGTTTGTTCATATTCACATAGAATCTATATTGTCATAGATCCTTCAACCTGTGGTGTTTTCCCCCTATCTTTTCTAACCAAAAATTCCGCACCAAGTAGAGATACTACTTGTGCATCCAAAAACCCTTAAACCCAGATCTTGTTTTGAGAGTCCACCGTACCTACCTATGGATTGAGTAAGATCCTTCAAGTTAGTTGTCATCGGTGCAATAAGGCAATAAAAATTCCTTCTAAAAGTGTTAGATCATTTAATGTAAGAGAAAATTGAGTGTTGTACGAACTTGTGATGGCGAAGAATAAAAGTGACAGACTACATAATAAAGGTTGCCATCATAAGGGGCAATATAACGTGACGTTCTCTTGCACTAAGGGGTTGAGCATACAAACAAAAAGCGCATGCAACCTCTGCTTCCCTATGCGAAGGGCCTATCTTTTACTTTTATGTATTTCTTTCATGCAAGAGTTAAAGTTCTTCTCTCTATTCCTTTTTATTTTCCCTTTTGGCAAGCACCATGTGGTGAGAAAGATCTAGGCACATATATCCAGTTGAATATGGGTAGCATGAGTTATTACTGTTGGCATCACCCTTGAGGTGAATACGTTGGGAGGCGAAACTATAAGCCCCTATCTTTCTATGTGACCGGTTGAAACGTTTTGCTCATGTGTACTCCCTCCGTTTATTTTTACTCCGCATATAAGATTTGGTCAAAATCAAACTACACAAAGTTTGACCAAATTTATATACAAAAATATGAACATCTACAATATTAAAACTATATAGTATGAAAATACATTTCGTGGTGCATCTAATAATGTTGATTTCATATTATCAATGTTTATATTTTTTAATATAAAGTTAGTCAAACTTTACAAAGCTTGACTTTGACCAAACCTTATATGCAGACTAAAAAGAAACGGAGGGAGTACGTGGTGAGTGTTAGCAATCATAGAAGAATATATTATGGTTGAGTATGTGGACTTGCCAAAAAGGCTCCGATACGTGACCCTTCCTGAAAAGATGATGAATTGTAGTTGCAAAGTTGACTGAGAACATAGTTTGTTGGTTTCCAATAGAGTTTATACTTTATACTTTGATATTCTGATGAATTGTCACTTGTTCATGATAAGTCTATGATAAAAATTCTATGATAAAATTTTATGTTAAAGTTTGTTGTTGTCATAATAAGTTACATGATGCTTCTTTGTTCATATTTTGTTTTTATCGACACTTCTCTCTCCCCCTAAGCATGTGGACATGTTTTTCGATTTCGGTTTACGCTTGAGGACAAGCGAGGTCTAAGCTTGGGGGGTTGATACATCCACTTTGCATCACATTTACCTACTATTATTTATGTTGTTTTAGTGCAATGCTTTTTGGAGTAATTCTAATGCCTTTTCTCTCATAATATGCAAGGTACACATAAAGGGGTAGAATTCCGGCAGCTGGAAATCTGGACCTGAAAAAGCTACATCAGGCTACCTATTATGCACAACTCCAAATGAGCTGAAACTTCACGAGGATTTTTTATGGAATAAATGAGGATTATTGGAGCAAATAAGTACCAGAGGGGGCCCACCAGGTGAGTTGTGCTCACCTCGGCCCACCTCTGATGCACCTCTTCTAGTACATAAGTCATTTTGACCTAGAAAAAATAAGGAGAGGACTTTTGGGACGAAGCGCCACCGTCTCGAGGTGGAACCTGGGCAGGAACACTTTTGCCCTCCGGTAGAGCGATTTCGCTGAGGGAACTTCCCTCCCCGAGGGGGAAATCATCATCATCATCATCACCAACAACTCTCCCATCTTGGGGAGGGTAATCTCCATCAACATATTCAACAGTACCATCTCCTCTCAAACCCTAGTTCATCTCTTGTGTTCAATCTTTGTACCGGAACTATAGATTGGTGCTTGTGGGTGACTAGTAGTGTTGATTACATCTTGTAGTTGACTACTATATGGTTTATTTGGTGGAAGATTATATGTCCAGATCCATTATGCTATTTAATACCCCTATGATCTTGAGCATGATTATTATTTGTGAGTATTTACTTTTGTTCTTGAGGTCAAGGAAGAAATCATGTTGCAAGTAATCATGTGAACTTGATATGTGTTCGATATTTTGATGATATGTATGTTGTGATTCCCTTAGTAGTGTCCTGTGAACGTAGACTATATGACACTTCACCATATTTGGGCCTAAGGGAATGCATTGTGGAGTAGTTATTAGATGATGGGTTGCGAGAGTGATAGAAGCTTAAACCCTAGTTTATGCGCTATTCCGCACGGGACCGATTGGATCCAAAAGTTTAATGCTATGGTTGGAATTTATTCTTAATACTTTTATCGTAATTGCGATGCTTGTGAGGGAGCTAATCATAAGTAGGAGGTTTGTTCAAGTAAGAACAACACCTAAGCACCAGTCCACCCACATACCAAATTATCAAAGTAACGAACACAAATCGAGCCAACATGATGAAAGTGACTAGATGAAATTCCCGTGTACCCTCAGGAACACTTTGCTTTTCATAAGAGACCGTTTTGGCCTGTCCTTTGCCTCAAAAGGATTGGGCTACCTTGCTGCACTTTTGTTACTACTACTGTTACTTGCTCGACAAAAATATATCTTGCTATCAAACTACTCTATTACTTACAATTTCAGCACATGCAGACATAACCTTGCTGAAAACCACTTGTCATTTCCTTCTGCTCCTCGTTGGGTTGGACACTCTTACTTATCGAAAAGGCTACTATTGATCCCATATACTTGTGGGTCATCGAGATGTCAGATGGTTGCCATGCAAACACATCAACATTCGCCCGCGGGAAGGCAATGAGCGCGCTTTCTTATTTAACATCAAGAGAGGCACTCATGGTGAAAGTGCCCTCTATGTCATCCTCCCTTGCAGGCACCTTCTTGGTTTCTGGTGGAGCAGCCTTGTTCTTCTATCTCTTGCCAGCAAAGCTCTATAGCACATCCTCGATGGGAGCATAGCACTCCGAAAAGGCGCGCTTGCCGGAGTTTGTAGTCTTGCCGGTCTTCTTCCTCTCCCATCCCCGGGAGCTTTGTCGGAAGGAGTATCTGCCTTGGTGGCATAAGCTACAACCGCTTCCCGGTAGAGTCGATCAGCACAAACGAGTGCATCTTTCTTGTCGGTGTGGCTGGTGATGACACTTATCAGCCCATGCATCTTCAACGTGTTGTAGGCATAATGGGATGCTGTCATGAATTGTGCAAGTGATGGGCGTCCAAGAATCACATTTTATGGTAACGAAATCTTGACGATGTCGAAGATGACCTTCCCTGTCCTGTAGTTGAGTTCACTGCTAAACGTCACCGGAAAATTGATCTTGCCCTTCGGCTGACTCCTTCCCGGATTGATTCCCTGGAACGTGCCAGTCTTTTTCACATCCTCATCAGAAATATGCAGCCTCTTGATCACGTTGGGTGAGATCAAGTTGAGACCAACCCCACTATCAACAAGCATTTTCGTCACCTTAAGGTTGTGTATTGTTGGTGAAACCAATAATGGCAAGCACCCGACCGTGGTTGTGCGATTAGGGTGGTCCTCACCGTCAAAAATGATGGGCGTGTTGGACCATATCAGGGGCTTCTGGGCACCCACCATCGGCTCTGTCGCATTGACCTCACGCACCCACTGCTTGAGTTGGCGGTGAGGAGAGTGCAAAGATGCACCTCCGTCAATTTACATTGCTTCATTAGCTTTCTAGAACTCAGCTTCAATAGACTCGTCATCATCATCTTCCTTCTTGTCTCCACCTCTTGCAGGCTTCTTCTGCTACTGCTGCTTGCCGTGGTGACCTCCTTAGCCACCATGTTTCTTGCTGGACCCACTTGCACAGTTAGCCTTTTCCTTGTCTCTTTTCTCATATTCAGCCTTCTGCTTCTCAGCAAACTGCTCAACTTGACAACATTCTTGAAGGTCATGTCTCTTGGTGCGATGGATCTTGCAGTACTGCTTGTCGGAGCCTCCGGTTTGATTAGAGGCCACGAAAGCTTGGCACGAGGTGCACCCGGCAACCTCCTTATCAGAGCTCTCTGCCTTAGCCTTCTCGGCAGGGCCAGTGTTACTAGATCCCTCCACAGCAAGCACAGCTTTGCCCTTGCGCCTTCTGTTGCGCTTGCGGTTTTTCTTCTTTGAGGCGGTGGTGGCTTCATCATCTTCTGAATCAGATCATACGCCAACCCCTCTCGAGGAATTCTCCTTCCCTCCTCGGCCCGTGCACACTTGTCAGCCAGAGCGTAAGCTCAGCGATATCCCTCACCTTGGTCATGGCCATTTCTCCCCGCATCTTGCGGTTCCTCACTTTCTGGCGTAGTGTGGCAATGATTGTTTCGGGGTGGATATCGGGAATGTTGCATTGTACATAGTTGAATCTTTGTATGTACTTGCAGAGCGACTCATCTTCCTTCTGCGGAATCAACTGCAGATCAGTTTCTTGGCCCAAAACTTTGTGGCCGCCTGAGAAGGCGCCAACAAACTTGTCGCACAAGTCTGCCCAGCAGGAAATGGAGTCTTCCGACAAGTTCATCAACGATGATCTGATGTCTGGCTTGAGCGCCAACACGAAATAGTTGGTGATGAGGACATGACTACCTTGGGTACGACCAAAAATATTGCATACATGCATATTTGCGAGGTGATTCCTAATGCAAACTGTGCAATAATTTATTTATATTATCCAGGACAAAAATACTTCACAGACTTCTGTGCCATGTCTAATTGCAGGTGTATGGGACATTTGTACAATTTACATATGAAGATAAGGGGAAAATAGAAGTTTAGGTGTTGTTCAAAAAGTCCTCTCACATCACTTTTAACACAAGAGAAGATGAGTCCAAGTCTCTCACATTCTGGACTCAGATTCGGACTGCACAGATATACCTGACTCAAAATGCGAATATCTCATTTCATATAGACTCCGAATTGCATGATTATTTTTTTGTTGGAAAGTAGATTTTGTGCACTTTCCAACCCAATTGGATCCATCTTGAAATTCGTCCAGAGCATTGAGATAGTGACGAAACAATCTGACGATGCAGCAGAATCCAAGTCAAACTACAAGTACAAAGGTGTTGCATCACCTCCACTTGGGCCCATGAGCCTTGTATGATCTAGGTTTAGTTTTAGTCCGCATTGGGACATCCTCCCACCTCCTTGGCCGCCACCCCTTACTCCTATATAAGTAGATCAATATAGTAGCTTTTTTGCTTGGGATTTGTTTAGTTAAAAGTTAGCCATTGCAACTTCGTGTACTTTGTTTGTGTCCAACGACCAAACAAAGACCGCTTTCGGATCCCCGCCGTTGTCAATACTTCACCCATATTCACAATATTCAGGTTGCTTTATCATATTCTTGCTTGTTATTCGATTGCTTGCACGAATAGACCTTCATGGTCAGGTTAATCATGTTCCGGCATGGTCAATAACCTCTTGGAGTTGGTTTAGCGATTGCTAAGGCGCAACATCGTTGCACATTTGTAGTCGGGTCGTCAAAGTTGGCTCCACCAATTCGTTAGTTATCATCTCATTGAAAGATCGGGATCCTCGTCTATATCAAGTGGTATCAGTTTTTAGGTTGCTTGGTGAGAATTTCTAGTTATCCCTACATTAGATTTATTTTCTTACCTACTATACCAGAAAAAGGCATAAAAAGTTAGATCTATTCATCCTTTGTCCAAGCCATCTGATCCTTTACAATTTTCTTTTCATTGCTTGCATAGTTGAATTTTTGGTTGCATCGTTGTGTCGAGTTGCTGGTCTCAGTGTCTAGTTCATTTAGAATTTTGAGTTCTGTTCACATTAGTCACGCCGCCGCTACATCATTATCCCTTCCTTTGTCCACCACCCCATCCATCAGTTTCCACCACGTGTTACCCATCGTTCATTGTCATAATCATAGTTGAGGCAGTTCACATCTTCGCTTGATCCAATCTGCATCTTATCTAGTTTGTCTTGGAAAGAGGGAGAAAAAAAAGTGAAAAAAGTAAAAGAAAAAAGTCAGAGAAAAAAGGAGAGAAAGAAAAAGAAAAAAGAGTGAGAAAAAAAGAGAATAAAAAAATTTGGATCTATCTAGACTCAATCTCATACGTGAATTCGGATTCGAATCTGTTTTGCGCACTGTTCAGTAAAACATGCATATCTTCCTCATACAAAGTCCGCTTTGGCTCCACGAGTACTCAAACTAAAGCTAGCAATGATCCGCATCTCAATAGTTGCAGAAGCTATTTCAATATTTGGCACCTCAAAATCGGCTTAGAAATAGGTCTTTTTGCTCTCCGAAGTTCACGAACACAGATTGCTCCAGTGTTTCAGTCCAATTTTAGATTTTTTTACTCCTCACATCAACTCGGAATTGAGTGATTCTTTTTGCATTGGAAAGCTTGAGTCAGTAGTATTATGTAGAAAAATTATCAGAAAATTGGCACAAACTTTTCCATAGGAAAGTTGGAGAGAGAGTTGTTGGTATATCCTCCTTGGCAGTTTTTTCTCATCATCATCTTTACTGCCATTGTGATCTTCATTTATATCTTGCTATCCAGAGCTACTCCATATCCTTTATTGATGCTAGTTGTGATACGTCGTGACCTTATTAGTGTTCTAGGCTCCTATCTCTAGTTCGGTCTAGCCTAGGACCAGCACAGTACCGTCGTTGAGCGTTTATTCAACATTGCATCTTTGAATTGATTATTGCTAATATTTTGCTACCAAATATTTAAGCCTTCCAAGCTCCACTAGTTGCCCTTCACCACCTGTTGCATGGTAGGAACTTGTAAGATATTGATATTTGCTTTACTGTGAGCGCTTTAGCACCACATCCTAGTAGTTCATAGGAACATTATTCTCGAATTTTGTTTCTTGTTTCTACTAATCATGACAGGTTCTGGAGATAGAAGTTCTTGGACGACGAATACATCTTCACCATCACGAGAGGTGGGACAACCAACACAAGCACATGGTCAGGTTATCTTTTCACCCTCATTTGAGGGTAGATTTAATCCTGCTATTTATCTAGCTTGGGAGCTTGAAGTAGAACAAGTTTTTAGTTACCATGATTTTTCTGAACTTGAGAGAGTATGAGCTACCACTGGATCATTTACTGGTTTTGCTTCTGTCTGGTGGAGTGTGTAGTGTATGAAAAACATTGATAACCAACCCACAACTTGGAAAGATTTGAAAGATGTAATGTGACAACAATTTTTTTTCCCTTACTATCATCATGAATTGCTTCGCAAACTGGAACAATTAAAACAAGGCAGTAACATTGTTCATGCTTACTACCAAGAGTTCAAATTATATGCATCATTGTGACATAGATGAATCTGAGGATGATACAATGAATAGATTTTATGCTAGTTTGAACTATGATATTCGCGCAAGATTTCAGTATATTCCTTGTTGCATTACTGGTATGTATGTTCGCGCTTGTACCTTTGAGAGACAGATACATGAGGATGCATTGGGTGACTACAACAACAACTACTATTCCAGTTAGTGCTCACCACCACCGGTTGGTTCCTCCACTGTTGCACCTACTAGAGTGGCCACACCTCAGATTGTGAGTGTGACATCATCTCTAGTGTATGGTACATTGTCATCGTCCATACATACATCGGCTACGTCTTTGCGACAAGGTAACAGTAACGGTATTGATGATATAACTTCACATAAGAATGATGCATGCCAAGTTAACTTGAATACATCATGTGTTGAGTTACCTATTGATTTGAGCACACCACCTATTTTAGAGAATCGTGTTACTGTCATGAATGCGTCATGTCATCAAATAGCTAAAATACCAACAATTTTGAGTGCACTCATTGAATTAATTATTGATGCAAAAGAACCAATGTTTAATCATTTTGATATGACCTCTAATCTTGGTGATGATTCTGTTTCAAATGACCTATTCCATGTTTTCTTATTTAAGCATGTTGTAGAATGTAAATTTGATGCAAGTAAGGTTTATTCACCAATATTGGGATGGTTTAATGATGATCATTGTCAATCTTTTGATATGAATAAGAGCTTCACTTATATGTGCAAACTGATTTGCAATATTTTCATGCCTTCTACTTCTTGTGATAATATTTTTGCTTTGTATTTTATGAACTACGAAAGTTACTCATGTATATATGTGTCATATGTGCAAAAACCAAGGGAAGTAAAAATGGATGACAAATACATATACAACATCTACACCTGTCTCTTTTGTTAGCCACATTTCATATTAAGCAACGCCAAGGACGGCTTTGTTTTCAAGAAGGAAGGATAATGTGGACATGACTACCTTGAATACGACCAAAAATATTGCATACATGCATATTTATGAGGTGATTTTTAATGCAAACTATGCAATAATTTATTTATATTATCCAGGACAAAAATACTTCACAAAATTTTGTGCCATGTCTAATTGTAGGTGTATGAGACATTTGTACAATTTACATATGAAGATAAGGGGAAAATAGAAGTTTAGGTGATGTTCAAAAGGTCCTCTCATGTCACTTTTAACACAAGAGAAGATAGAGTCCAAGTCTCACACGTTTTGGACTCAGATTCGGACTGGACAGACATACCTAACTCAAAATGTCAATATCTCATTCATACGGACTCCGAACTGGGTGATTCTTTTTTGTTGGAAAGTAGATTTTGTACACTTTCCAACCCAATTGGATTCACCTTCAAATTTGCCCGGAGCGTTGAGATATTGACCAAACAACCTAACGATGCAGCAGAATTTGAGTCAAACTACAAGTCCAAAGGTGTTGCATCACCTCCACTTGGGCCCATGAGCCTTGTACGACATAGGTTTAGTTTTTGGCTGCCTTGGGACGTCCTCCCCCTCCTTGTCCACCACCCCTTACTCCTATATAAGTAGATCAATCTAGTAGATTTTTGCTTGAGATTTGTTTAGTTAAAAGTCAGCCATTGCAACTTCTTGTACTTCATTTGTGTCCAACGACAAGACCAAGACTGCTTTTGGATCCCCACCATTATCAATACTTCATCCATATTCGCAATATTCAGATTGTTTTATCATATTCTTGCTTGTTCTTCAATTGCTTGCAGGAATAGACCTTCATGGTCAGGTTAATCATGCTCCGGCGTGGTTAATAACCTCTCGGAGTTGGTTTAGCGATTGCTAAGGCACAACATCATTGCACATTTGTAGTCGGATCCTCAAAGTCGGCTCCACCAAATCGATACTATCATCTTATCGAAAGATCAGGACCCTCGCCTCTATCAGTTGGTGAAAACCTTGTCATCACGAGCTCCGGTAGTTGGCACTGCAATGGTGTAAATGCTCAGAAACTCTGATGGATGTGTCTTGTCATTGTACTTTTCCAACTCTGGCTTGATGTTTCGGGAACTATGCCACTGGACTTGCCGCAACTTGCAAGGAAACACTGGACAACCCACCTTGTAAGGTAGGTCGCCATTGTTCCCCGGCGCATGCTCATCAACAGTGGACCCTGCACGCGTGTCAAATTGACCGCGTGCTTCCTGTCGCCATTCGGTGGTTCTACGGGCATCTTCCCCGCGCCGTTCTTGCAGACTTGGCGCTGGTCATGGTGAGCTCGCAGGTTGGATCTGGCCTTGCCACTGATGTTGTTGTTGTCATGGAGGAGACTGCATGGTGGGTGCTCCGCCTCCAGTCCTCTCTCTGGAAGCGCGCACCGGGGTGGTGGGCTACTATTATGATGCTCCTACCCAATGTGGCTTGTCGTTATTGGCGAAACCAACAAGACTCTGGATGGTGGGTCTCCACTCCTCCATCTTCTCCGCAATAGGAGCAAACTGTAGAAGTAGTTGTGCACGCGCCAGCGCTTCTTCTGGCATGGACAACATGGAGAGGCACACGGAACAAGAGGTGTTCTTACTTCCAACTAACCTAAAAGTAGCCCTATCTCGAACCTGCGACCTCAGCTTGTTGTCACCAGCGCGCTGATGCACATGTTGGCCCTGCGTATCTTCAGGATGATCTGCAGGACCCTTGCCATGGGGACGCTTGGAGACACCAACATTGTGGCGCTGGTCGTCACGTGAGGCCTGAGATGGTCGTGGCATGAGCGCTAGCGTGGGTATCCTTGAGTGCGCCATGTTGTCCCTGGAGTTCGTTGTGCCTCCCGCAGGGGTACGACCCTATCCTTGGACCTGGTAGCATGTGGTTGTTGTCGTTGCAGACGATGCCGCTCGCCTGACTCTGATCACTAGAACGCCGTGCAGGTTGTTCTTGGCCTCCGCCACTCCCTTCACCGCATGTGCCATCGCCTGTCAGCGAAAGCACTGGCAACTTGGATGAAGAGGGACCAACTACCGTAGTGCCCTTCTTCTTGGGCGCCATGGTGATGAAGCTAGTGATGAAGCTGACGCGCTAACTTCTGATTCTGGTTCGCACAAGCGATCCCCCTGCCTAGCGTATCAAAGATGTCATGCGTACGACCGTCTATGGGATCATGGTACCCCTTTGTGGTTCGAATAGAGGGATCGACAAGAACAAAGAGCATAATCAGCAGGAAACGCATGAGGTGTACCCAGGTTTGGGCCCCTGTGAAGTGTGAAACCCTACTCCTGCTTTGTGTATTGAATGTGTATGTATCTAGTTACAAGGAGCGCACATCTGGCAAGGTGCTCGGAAGGTGCAGCTACGCGTGCAAATGGACAGGGTTTCGACCTTTGTTAAGGTAGCCATGGACCTCTTTTTATAGACCAACGGGTCGCCACAATGGAAAAATGGTAAAAACACACTGTAGATAGTGGCTACAATGCCAAATATCTAACTCTGACGGGTTAGGACAAATGCATTTAATGCACCGTGAGCTGTCTTGTGGATGGAGCTCTCCGGCAAGGTTGATCTCTCCTTCTGTGTCGTTCGTCCAACCAGCTTCTATTCCTTTGACACATCATTTGGATGGGTGTCATTAAAGTTATATCTTCGGCAGTGAGCTACCACATGCCGAGACAAGTCTCACCTATCTACCTGCCGCTCGACACCTAATCGACAAGTGACAACTTGGTCGATGAGGTGGAGCGATGGCTAGGTAGTGGGATTCTTGACGGGCTCGGAGCCTGTCGAACTTGAACCTTCGAAGGCTCTCCCCGGCAAGGGTCTTGCCAGGTGTCTGAGCTGTATCTTCAGCATTTTTGATCTCTGCCTTCTGAGATCTTCTTTGCTTCTTGTAATCTGATCTTGAGTTTGGCTTTAGTTATCCTCCGACAAACTTTGCCGTCGGGAAGGCTGCTACTGCGTGTGCATAACTATAGGGTATTAAGGACCCAATTCTTAATACACCGACAGTGGTCGATGAAGATGAAGTTGTGGAGGCGATCGAAGCAAGCACGCGGTCGTCAAGGTCACGCACCACCAACTACAATCAAGTTGAAGATGTTGCTATTTACAACACTTGGATGAACATCTCCATGGATGTAACGATTGGAATAGATCAAACCAAGCCTATGTTTTGGGATAGAATTATGGAGTACTACAACAACTCCGTGGAGGCATAATCAAGTCATACACAAGGTTCGCATGGGCATTGTTGGGGCACATTCACGACCAATGCAACCGATGGTCCGGTTGCATCAACCAAGTGAATCATGCACCACTGAGCAGTGTGCAAGTGGTAGAGTATGGCCCCTACATCTAAGAACTATTCAAGCATGGGAACACCAAGTTCGGCCACAAGCCCTTCACATTGCATAATTGCTACAAAGAGCTCTACAAGAACAAGAAGTGGGTCCAAAGAGTTTCGGAGACCAATCCAAAAGATCAAGGTTGAGCATATCCATTGAGGAGGATGAAGAGGTTGATGAAGAGGACAACAATAGACCGGAAGGGAACAAAATTGCAAATTTAAGAAAGAAAGAAAGGAGAGAAATGTGTGTGATGGCACATACAAAGAAGAACTTGTTGCCATGATTGAGGCCAAGAAAGTGTTGGAGGCCGAATGCAAAGAGGAGAAGATGGCAAGGTGGAATGAGCTCAAGTTCTTGGAGGATGGGAAATGGATGGCCACGTTGACGTTGGAGGAGAGAAAGTTGAGAGCGAAGGAGCATAGACTTGCACTTGAGGAGGAGATATTTCGTGATGCCAAGAAAGCCGAAGATCATGCTACCATGTTCATGAATCCATCCACAATAGATGGAAACACAAGAAAGTATTGGGAGCTCACTCGTGGGAAGATCTTGATCCAAGTGGAAAGCTATCTTCGGAATGGTGGTGGTAGTGGAGACCAAGAGGATGGTGGTGATGGTGATGGTGGCGGCTGAGAGGATGATGGTGGTGTTGGTGGCAGTGGTGTTGGTGGTGATGGTGGCCGAGAGGATGGTGGTGGTGGTGATGGTGGCCGAGAGGATGGTGGTGGTGGTGATGGTGGCCGAGAGGATGGTGGTGGTGGTGATGGTGACCGAGAGGATGGTGGTGGTGGTGGTGGTCGTGAAGATTTCTTTGTTTGAGTTCGTGCATGCCATTGGTTGGCTCGATCCACAACATAAACATGTCATGTTTGTGGTGATTTTGAAACAAACTTTCTGTTTGAAGTGATGCCTTTTGGATGAACTATGCATGTTTTAATTTGAAAATTACAGTGATGAAACAATATGCTATGTATCTTTTATTCAGTTATGTTATGCATGTTCTTAATTTGAATGTTTTTATGATATATATTATGAAGTGTTCGAAGCTCATGCGGATAGGATACAAACTCCATACAATTTTTTACTCCACTAAGTTTAGAGGATCAGCTAGGTGCGGCCACCTATAGAGGAGTAAAAATTTACTCCTCTAATTTTACTCGGCCAGATCCTCCTCTATTTTATAGGACATTGGCAAGAGTTGGCCATAGAGCATCTCTACAAGATCCCGTGTAACCTCGCCGGCCCATTAAATTCAGGCAGATTTACTGTAAGTGTGAAAAACGGCCCGACCAGATGCCGCAAAAACAAGCAGTGCCCGTAATTCTTTACGGGACGCCCATAAATTGATCGTGTTTCCACTACATATACCACAGAGACTGCATTTTAGGTTCGCATCTAACATTTTCTGTTCCCCCACCGCTGCAAATCTTCCACTTCAACGAGAAATCCACCTGCCTTCGGCCGCGTTTTGTTGCGAGCTCATGCACACCACGCCCGCCTCGATGTCAAGCGTTGCACGTGGGAGGGGTGGCCGAGAGGGGCGCGGCGGCTTGCCTCCGCGCAAGCGCCGCCATGAGGAGAAGGTCGGGAGCTCCTCTCTCCGCACGCCGCTGGAGCAGTGGCGTAAAGTGCAGGCGCGGGAGCATGACACACTCCCTGCAGTGCGACTGGAGTGAAGTTGTAACAAGGTAGCCCTACTGGACGGTGCGGCTAGATCACCTCCTTTTTAGGGAGAGCTAATGCTTATGCTTATTGGGTATTTTGGTTTGACACTTCTCCACGCCCAAAAAGAAGGCAGCTGGTTCGTTGGAACCATATAAGCCCATACCCAGAACTCTGATTAAGAAAAAAATGAAACCGCGCAGTATACAAAATAAACTTTGTAGCTGAATATAGACCCCCTCCCACACATGGATAAAAGTAAGTAGACATGAATTAATTCTAACTCCCACATGTAAAGGTCTCGCGAAGAAAATAATCCTATTTGACCACTATACATTGCGAGCATAAGGAAATAGAATAATCGCGAATTCCGTGTAATAGGCCAATCTATTAAAGTAGCTAAAGTAAAATATGTTGACATGGGGAGTAGCATATTTACTAGTTATATCATGATGTGAATTGGGGACCCGATCTTTCGATGAGAGAGATATAACTACAATTTTTGGTGGGATTTGACCCTCGCAATCCGTCTACCAACCGTACACGCCTAATATTCACGGCAATCGCTGAACCAACTCCAGGGCGTTATCGACCGAGCCAACGGCGCGATAGACCTATCCACAAAGGATTTTTCCTGCAAGAAAATCGAAGAACATGCAAGAAAATAATAGCCAAGCAATCTCAAAATTGCGAATATGCTAGATGGGATTAATCTCACAAGATGGGGTTCTGATTGGATGTCTTGACGGTCGCACTAGCCGCTACGAGCGAAGACAAATAAAAGTAGCAATATAGCTAAACTTCTCTAAACAAAACCCCAGTCTAACCATAATAATTCCTAGATATTTATTAAACACAGTCGGCGCCTTTGATTGTTGGGCGATGGGTCATCCTGAGCCCGTACGTGAGGCGTACACGGCTTGTTAGCTAATGCTTTGGTGACCCAGTGTTGCACGGTGTACCAAACGATCCAGAGACCACGTACCTGGTTGTTTTTTTCTTCTGGGAGCAAAGTCCAACGTTCATGGTCTTGTGCACTTGAACGTTGTGGCCCATGTTGCATTCGTGATGGATGAATTGACATGGCGCATGCAGTGAGTATTTCTTCCGGTGAACTGAACATACATGCATCTTCATCTTCCATCTCCAAGTGCCCTCTCTTGTTGACTCTTTGACCCCCTCCATTTCTGAGTATAAGTAACATGCATAATGAGTGTAACATCATATTCTTGTCAATTAAATCACGCGTACAACAAAACAGAAGTACTTGGTTTTTAATTTGCCATGTAATATTTATAGATGTTTTTATGATAGTTATGTGCCCATCATCCTCCCTTTCTTGAAAACAAAGCCATCCTCGGCTTTCATTTACCTGGAACACATCATAGAGCAAAGAAAAAATAGATGCAACATATATAGGCCGTTCCAAAGGCGTTAGCTCATGAGGGGCAGGTGTAACACCATAATTAATATCATGGTAAATTCTGTCATGCAGTAGCATAAAATATTCTAGTATGGCATGCACAAAGTTTATATATGAATAATATGGATGCAAACTAATTATTTGAGCACACGGTATATCCGGATCACAAGTTGTACCACTCAACAGAACAACCGTAGAACTGATAGAAAACATAGTGTGTGTGGTATGATCCGTTGATTTAACTTTTCATCATTTATTATTTCATTTGGTGTCATAGGAAGCAAGTTGATGGTTTTTCTTTCAAACACGAGAGTATACGACTTTGTTCTACCATGATGGGTAACACTATTATCATATTGCCAAGGTTGACCTACGACATCACAGTCAACATAATCATGATATGAACGAAGTGTAAAGTGTACTCTCACATGACGTGTTACCTTCAACTTACCACGGTCGTTGAACCATTGAATGTTATATGGATGGGGATGTCTTCTAGTGGTGAGGCCAAGCTTCTCTACTGATAACCCATAAGTATACGGGATAGTTGTAGCCTCTTTCGATAAATAAGAGTGTCGAACCCAACGAGGAGCTAAAGGTAGAACAAATACTCTCTCAAGTCATATCTACCACTAATACGACTCTACGCACGCTTGATGTTCGCTTTACCTAGAACAAGTATGAAATTAGAGGTACTTTGTAGGTGTTGTTGGATAGGTTTGCAAGATAATAAAGAAAATGTAAATAAAAAGTGGGGGCTGTTTAGATAAAGATGCAATAAAGTAAATATAGCGAGTGTGGAAAAGTGGTGGTAGGAGTTGCGGAATTGTCCCTAAGCAATTGACTACTTTACTAGACCGATAGCAAGTTTTATGAGGGAGAGGCCACTACTAGCATGTCATCCCTGACTTGGAATTCTATGCACTTATGATTGGAACTATTATCAAGCATCCGCAACTACAAACGTTCATTAAGGTAAAACCCAACCATAACATTAAGATATATTGGTCCCCCTTCAATCATGTATGCATCAATTTCTATGCTAGGTTGAAGCTTCTGTCACTCTAGCCCTCCAATTCATAGTCCTATCAACATACAACTAACCCTATGGTGTGATCCACACGCACTCTCATATGATGGGCACCAAAGGGCAGCAACATAGCCACAAGCAAATTAAATCAATCATAGCAATTCATCAACCACCAATAGGACAACCAAAATCTACTCAAAAATCATAGGATGGCAACACATCATTGGATAATAATATGAAGCATAAAGCACCATGTTCAAGTAGAGGGTACAGCGGGTTGCGGGAAGAGGGGGGAAGGTGATGGAGATGTTGGTGAAGATGGTGGAGGTGTTGGTGAAGATCGCGGTGATGATGATGGCCCCCGGCGGCGTTCCGGCGCCACCGGAAGCAAGGGGGAGAGAGACCCCTTCTTCTTCTTCTTCCTTGACCTTCTCCCTAGATGGGAGAAGGGTTTCCCCTCTGGTCCTTGGCACCCATGGCTTGGGAGGGGCGTGAGCCCCTCCGAGATTGGATCTGTCTCTTTGTCTCTCTCTGTTTCTGCGTTCTCTGATTCTGCCCCTTCACCATTTCTTTTATATCCGGAGATCCGCAAGTCCGATTGGGGTGAATCTTTCGCCCAGATTTTTCTCATAAAATTAGCTTTCTTGCGGCAAAAGAAGAGCGTCAGCCGCCTTATGGGTGGCCCACAAGGGTGCCAGGCGCGCCCGGGGGGAGGGCGCGCCCCCTGTCTTGTGGCCACCTCGGGCACCGTTTCACGTTGATTCTTCCTCCGGAAAATCCCAAATATTCCAAAATAATTCTCCGTACGTTTTTATCCCGTTTGGATTCCGTTTGATATTGGGTTTCTGCAAAACATAAAACATGCAACAAACAGGAACTGGCACTGGGCACTGGATCAATATGTTAGTCCTAAAAATAGTATAAAAAGTTGCCAAAAGTATATGAAACTTGAAGAATATTGGCATGGAACAATCAAAAATTATAGTACGACGAAGACGTATCAGCATCCCCAAGCTTAATTCCTACTCGTCCTTGAGTAGGTAAATGATAAAAAAGATAATTTTTGATGTGGAATGCTACCTAGCATAATCTTGATCGTATGTCTAATCATGACATGAATATTAAGACACGAGTGACTCAAAGCAATAGTCTATCATTTGACATAAAAACAATAATACTTCGAGCGTACCAATAAAGCAATCATGTCTTTTCAAAACAACAAGGCCAAAGCAAGCTTATCCCTACAAAATCATATAGTTTGGCCATGCTTCATTTTCTTCACACAAAATGCCCCCATCATGCACAACCCCGATGACAAGCCGAGCAATTGGTTCATACTTTTAACGCGCTTCAACTTTTTCAACCCTCACGCAATACATGAGCGCAAGCCATGGATATAGCACTATAGGTCGAATAGAATATGATGGTGGGGGTTTATATGGAGAAGACAAAAAAGGGAGAAAGTCTCACATCGACGCGGCTAATCAACAGGCTATGAAGATGCCCATCAATTGATGTCAATGCGAGGAGTAGGGATTGCCATGCAATGGATGCACTAAGAGCTATAAGTATATGAAAGCTCAAACTGAAACTAAGTGGGTGTGCATCCAACTTGCTTGCTCATGAAGACCTGGGGCATTTGAGGAAGCCCATCGTTGGAATATACAAGCCAAGTTCTATAATGAAAATTCCCACTAGTATATGAAAGTGACAATATAGGAGACTCACTATATGAAGAACATGGTGCTACTTTTAAGCACAAGTGTGGAAAAAGGATAGTAACATTGCCCCTTTTCTTCTTTTTTTTCTCTTTTTTCTCTTTTTTCTTTTTCTTTTTTCGGGCTTCTTTGGCCCCTTTTTTTATTTAGGCTTCTTTGGCCTTTCCTTTTTTTATTTGTTTTCTTCTTTTTTTCATGGGGCAATGCTCTATAATGATGATCATCACACTTTTATTTACTTACAACTCAATATTACAATTCGATACTAGAACAAAGATATGACTCTATATGAATGCTTTCGGCGATGTACCGGGATGTGCAATGATCTAGCGTAGCAATGACATCAAAAAACGGACAAGCCATGAAAACATCATGCTAGCTATCTTACGATCATGCAAAGCAATATGACAATGAATGCTCAAGTCATGTATATGATGATGATGGAAGTTGCATGGCAATATATCTCGGAATGGATATGGAAATGCCATGATAGGTAGGTATGGTGGCTGTTTTGAGGAAGATATAACGAGGCTTATGTGTGATAGAGCGTATCATATCACGGGGTTTGGATGCACCGGCGAAGTTTGCACCAACTCTCGAGGTGAGAAAGGGCAATGCACGGTACCAAAGAGGCTAGCAATGATGGAAAGGTAAAAGTGCGTATAATCCATGGACTCACATTAGTCATAAAGAACTCATATACTTATTGCAAAAGTTTATTAGCCCTCAAAGCAAAGTACTACTATGCATGCCCCTAGGGGGATAGATTGGTAGGAAAAGACCATCGCTCGTCCCCGACCGCCACTCATAAGGAAGACAATCAAAGAAACACCCCATGCTTCAAATTTGTCACACAACGGTTACCATACGTGCATGCTATGGGACTTGCAAACCTCAACACAAGTGTCTCTACAATCCACAACCACCCACTAGCATGACTCTAATATCACCATCTTTATATCGCAAAACTATTGCAAGGAATCAAACATATCATATTCAGCGATCTACAAGTTTATGTAGGATTTTATGACTAACCATGTGAATGACCCATTCTTGTCATCTCTCTAAATAGATATAAGTGAAGCAAGAGAGTTTAATTCTTTCTACAAAAGATATGCCCATGCTCTAACAAATATAAGTGAAGCAAAAGAGCATTCTACAGATGGCGGTTTTCTAAGTAAAGAGAAACATGCAATCCAAACTTCAAATGATATAAGTGAAGCACGTGAAACATCCTATAAAGCCATACTCAAAAGATTTAAGTGAAGTGCAATGAGCATTCTATAAATCAACCAAGGACTATCTCATACCAGCATGGTGCATAAAAGAAAAATGAAAACTAAATGCAAAAGATGCTCCAAGACTTGCACATATCGCATGAACGAAACGAATACGAAAACATATTGATACTTGTTGAAGAAAGAGGAGATGCCTTCCGGGGCATCCCCAAGCTTAGACGCTTGAGTCTCCTTGAATATTTACTTTGGATGCCTCGGGCATCCCCAAGCTTGAGCTCTTGCCCCTCTTCCTTTTCCTCATATCGAGACCTCCTCGATTAGACACTTCATCCACACAAAACTTCAACAGAAAATTCGGTAAGATCCGTTAGTATAATAAACCAAATCACCACTCTAAGTACTGTTGCAAACCAATTCATATTTTGTTTTTGCATTGTGTCTACTGTAATATAACTTTTCCATGGCTTAATCCACTGATATAAATTGATAGGTTCATCAAAACAGGTAAACTATGCATCAAAAACAGAATCTGTCAAAAACAGAACAGTCTGTAGCAATCTGAACATTCACCATACTTCTCGTACCCCAAAAATTCTACCAAAATTAGGAACAATAAACAAGTTGTATAGAAATACAGTGCAGAAAGAATCAGAACTTTTTGACGTTCCAGTTAAAAATGTAAAATCGTGTACTACAGCCAAAGTTTCTGTCCTGCACCGTACAAACCAACAAGCATTGTAAACATCCTAAAGGCAAACCTTGGCACATTATTTTTTTAATACAATGGAATTATACAAGGGGATAATTAGTTTTGATGAAAAGTTTCTGTATTCAAGATTCGCAGAGTTTCCGTGAGCATGAACAAAGTTCAAGGCTAGCTCCCACTTCAACAATGCTTGTCTTTCTCACTTTCACTTTCCTTTTTGAAAAGTTTTTAGGTTCCCCTCTTTAATGTTTTTGTATTTTTAAACTATATAAAAGCACTCAACAGAAATAAATGACTCTCTAAAACTTCCAGGTTGTCTCTCTGGCAGCGCTTTCTTTAAAGCCATTAAGCTAGGCATTTAGTGCTCAAGTAATGGATTCACCCAGATCCCAAGGTATATCAAAGCCAATTTTAATTAACAATGATTTGTAATTTAGTAGTGAGCACAAAGTAACATATATCATGCAACAACAAAGTCTAACTCTCTTCCTATGCATCGGCATGTCATAAAAGAACAATTCATCCACACATAGTAAAGGCCAATGCATAGTATAAACAGTTTCTTGCAATTTTATCATATTGGAAACATAGAGAGGTGGTGATATAGTTCCTCTCTCATAATAATTGCAAGTAGGAGCAGCAAACACATGCATATTATATCTATCAAAATTATCATGTGCAATGGTAAAAGGCAACCCATCAATATAATTCTTAATAAGCACAAACTTCTCCGATGTAGTGTGGTAGGGAGAATTCAAAAAGATAATAGAACTATCATGCGTGGGTGCAATAGCAACAATTTCATGTTTAACATAAGGAACTATAGCAAGTTCATCTCCATAAGCATAATTCATATTGGCATCTTGGCCACAAGCATAGCAAGCATCATCAAAAAGGGATATTTCAAGAGAATCAACGGGATCATAGCAATCATCCTTCGGTAAGCACGAAGGGGAATTAAACAATGTATGAGTTGAAGAGTTACTCACATTAGAACGTGGGCACGGGTGATCAATCCGCTCTTCCTCCTTTTGTTCTTCGCTCTCCTCATCATCTTTTTCATCCAATGAGCTCACAGTTTCATCAATTTCTTTTTCCATAGACTCCTGCAAAATATTAGTCTCTTCTTGGACAGCGGAGACTTTCTCAATAAATGCATCAATATTGTAATTGTATTCATAATTTTTATAGCAATATCTAAGTATAGCAAAATTTTCATGTCTATAAACTGAATCATCAAAATCATCAAACTCTTTAAACATAGATTCAATATCATAAGCACCCATAAAAGCAACAAATTCTTCTATTTGTTCCACATCATAGTAATCATATCTACCATTAGCATAAGAAGCTAAGGTTTTATCATCATTAAATTTGCATGAAAAGGGAAGGTGTGGAGCCTTCATCCTAGAACAACAAGTATAATCATGTATCAAGCATAGTTGACGAGCATACCAACGCAACATAGAAATTTGATCCCATAATAGTTCCCCTTTTTGTGTCAAGCGATAATCCCTAAAGTATTCACGTTGATCCAACATGTCTCCCATAACAAAGTTGAATGGGGTTTTCTCAGGATTATCAAAGTAGTATATAATTTCTGTCACACAACGAGCATCGAGGTTTTTAGAAGGTTTCCCATCTCCATGAGTAGCAACTACACCTAATTTTTTTGGTATTTCGTGTTCCATATCCATAACTAAAGATAGAGAACAACTAATAACGACAAATAAAAATTAATTAGTGATAAAGCAAACAAGCACACACGAGAATATTCACCCCACGCTATGACTCCCCAGCAACGGCGCCAGAAAAAGGTCTTAATAACCCACAAGTATACGGGATAGTTGTAGCCTCTTTCGATAAGTAAGAGTGTCGAACCCAACGAGGAGCTAAAGGTATAACAAATACTCTCTCAAGTCCTATCTTCCACTGATACGACTCTATGCATGTTTGACGTTCGCTTTACCTAGAACAAGTATGAAATTAGAGGTACTTTGTAGGTGTTGTTGGATAGGTTTACAAGATAATAAAGAACACGTAAATAAAAAGTGGGGGCTGTTTAGATAAAGATGCAATAAAGTAAATATAGCGAGTGTGGAAAAGAGGTGGTAGGAGTTGCGGAATTGTCCCTAAGCAATTGACTACTTTACTAGACCGATAGCAAGTTTTATGTGGGAGAGACCACTGCTAGCATGTCATCCCTGACTTGGAATTCTATGCACTTATGATTGGAACTATTAGCAAGCATCTGCAACTACGAACGTTCATTAAGGTAAAACCCAACCATAGCATTAAGATATATTAGTCCCCCTTCAATCCTGTATGCATCAATTTCTATGCTAGGTTGAAGCTTCTGTCACTCTAGCCCTCCAATACATAGTCCTATCAACATTCAACTAACCCTATGGTGTGATCCACGTGCGCGCTCATATGATGGGCACCAAAGGATAGCAACATAGCCACAAGCAAATTAAATCAATCATAGCAATTCATCAACCACCAATAGGACAACGAAAATCTACTCAAACATCATAGGATGGCAACACATCATTGGATAATAATATGAAGCATAAAGCACCATGTTCAAGTAGAGGGTACAACGGGTTACGGGAGAGTGGACCACTATAGATAGAGGGGGTGAGGTGATGGAGATGTTGGTGAAGATGGCGGAGGTGTTGGTGAAGATCGCGGTGATGATGATGGACCCCGGCGGCGTTCCGGCGCCACCGAAAGCAAAGGGGAGAGAGCCCCCTTTTCTTCTTCTTCTTCCTTGACCTTCTCCATAGATGGGAGAAGGGTTTCCCCTCTGGTCCTTGGCTCCCATGGCTTGGGAGGGGCGAGAGCCCCTTCGAGATTGGATCTGTCTCTCCGTCTCTCTCTGTTTCTGCGTTCTCTGATTCTGCCCCTTCACCGTTTCTTTTATATCCGGAGATCCATAACTCCGATTGGGTTGAATCTTTTGCCCCGATTTTTCTCATAAAATTAGTTTTCTTGCGGCAAAAGAAGAGCGTTAACCGCCTTACGGGTGGCCCACGAGGGTGCCAGGCGCGCCCAGGGGAAGGGCGTGCCCCCCTGTCTCGAGGCCACCTTGGCCACCGTTTCGCGTTGATTCTTCCTCCGGAAAATCCCAAATATTCCAAAATAATTCTCCGTCCGTTTTTATCCCGTTTGGATTCCATTTGATATTGGGTTTCTGCGAAACATAAAACATGCAACAAACAGGAACTGGCACTGGGCACTAGATCAATATGTTAGTCCCAAAAATAGTATAAAAAGTTGCCAAAAGTATATGAAACTTGAAGAATATTGGCATGGAACAATCAAAAATTATTGATACGACGGAGACGTATCATCTACCATCTCAATACTCTCCAAATTATTACAGCTTCCACCATCAATGGTCACACGAATGGAATGCCCTTTGACAACAAACTTAGTTTGAAAAAGATTATGGCGTTGAGGCATCTCGGCATGCCCCATCTGGGCACTAAGTACTCGCATGGTTACAAGGCTTGGGTACTTATCTGCCAATCAGCATTAATATGTATCTCCTCCGTGTCATGCTCCTTAGTGTCACCTGCATTATTAGTGGCAAGCATAGCACGAGTATCTTCATCCAAATCACTAGCAGAGGAGTACTCACCATCTTCCTGCATAATGAATGTTTGTTTATTTGGGCAATTCTTCATCACGTGCCCGCCACCTTTGCATATATGACACTTCATGTCCCTTGTACGTCCAGACGAAGTGGTGGGTGCTAAAGAAATTGCTTTTGAAGCCTCACATGATTGTGGAGCTGATTTCTAACTTGATGGGTGTGCACCATTGCTTAAGATAGGTGGTGTAGACTCAGTAGTAGACGGAACAGTACGAGAGGGTATCCATGATGAGCGGCGACCTGCAGAAAAGTTACCTCGTCCCTTGTTGTGTCGTCGCTGTACTTCCCATAGCATCTTCGGTTTCAACTAATCCACATCGCACTAAGCCAATTTGCAATTCTTGATAATAATCCTCTACAGAACTACTACCTTATTTTAGACGTTGTAATTCATTTAGTTTGTCACGAGCATAATAAGAAGGAACATAACGGTGTCGCATAGCTTGTTTTAAAGCATCCCAAGTAGTAGGTTTATTGTTCGCATTAACACGACAATACTCACTCCAACAAATAGAAGCAAAGTTTGTAAATTCACTAGTGGCCGCCCTAACTCGTTGGTTCTCTGGAATATCATGACACGCAAATTTTTGTTCAACAGAAAGTTCCCAATCAAGATAAACATTTGGATTATATTTACCATTGAAAGCAGGCATAGTAAAACTATTTTTAGCACTAGAGTGGTCATAATATCGAACATCATGCCTGGGTGGACCTCGTGCCATATGTTGACGGTTGAAACGCAGTTGTTGATGAGCACGGTCATTGTGGTGGTCGATCGCTTGGTCGTCCTCGGTGTCACCAGAATAATCCGCGTAGTTATCCCCATATTCATCGTTGACACGGGGAGGATTGCGTTGGTGCTGGTTTATGGTGGCGGCATCAGTGGCTATAGCTGGGTGTTGTGGATGACCCATGGGCACACGCCGAGCTCGCAAAATAGCGGCGCCACCCGTGGAGTTGCGAGGACCAACGTTGTTGTTGACGGGGGGTGCAGTCTGCAACTCGTTCAGACGTGACAAAATGTCCTTTAGTTGTGTGTTCGCAACACCCTGTGCATCCCCCATGGATTTGAGCCTCTGTTCGGTCGCAATTTGAGCACCCTCAAGTTGGGCGAGACGCTCGCTCATGACTTTCACATCCGAGGTGAGGCCCTCAAGTGTGGGTTGATCATGTGCCATTGTTAGCGAAAGAGAAAAACACAGTGTATAAACCCTATCAACTAGTAGGACGTGATGGAGAAAAGTCGCTCACACTCAAACTTAGTATCAAATTCTTACTTGTTCTTACCAATGCAACAGGTGGTGATCGGCGCGTTGGTGTTGGCTTCAAACTACCGATGAAGATTGGGTAGAGCGATAACCAGAAATCAGTAGAGTCGGGACCTGTACTTATTGGTAGTAAAAAGTGTAGCTTGGCAAAGACTTCTCAACTCACAATATTAGTGACACAATTTAGCAAAAAGCAATGCAAGTTGAATAATTGCTCAAACTCCTAACTAGTGATAGCAGTCGACTAGCAAGAGAGAAAACAATCTAACCCCAGATACTGAATCAAATGAATGTGAAAAGCGATGCAAATACGATAGCTCTAAATAGCTATATATAAGTGAGGTATAAACGCAATGTATGGCAACGCTCGAAAATAGATGATAGATGAAGTGACGATCAAGTAGCAGCAACAATAATGTCCTGAGTAGCAAATCTATATATATGCTACTAAAAGAGCAAACATCAATTATCCTAAAACCACCAAACTTAGTGTACACAAATTAACCAGCACCCTTGGATCTAACCTGCTTAATTGTATCTAACAGTCTGTATTACTTCGATGGTCTGCCATCGAAACGAATCGACGAGATTAAATGTTCTGCCGGTCTGCCATCAACATACCGTCTTCACGCATGCCCACTAATCCGCTCACCACCACGTCTCAGTTGCCAAAAAAACATCACGTCTCCAACTCCAACCATAGCGCCCCCTCTCCACCAGCCGCCAGAGAACTCCTCCCTGTTCCCATCGCCGCCGCCGCCGCCCACCGCTCCTCCTCTCCTCTGCTACCCCAGGCGCGAGGAACCAACCTCCCGAAGCAACCAGAGCGGCAAAGCGGCAGAGGAATTGAGAGATGGCGTTTGCGGCGGCGGGGAAGGAGAAGGGGCGGGCGTCCTACATCCGGATCAAGCACGGGGGAGGAGCGGCGCGAGGCGTCCTGGAAGGAGCCCGAGGGCCGGGTCTTCTCCGCCACCACGCGCACCGATGTCGCCACGCGCCTTGGCGACCTCCGCGACCAGATCCTCGTCGGTTGCACCTCCTTCGCCGACCTCGCCGCACAGCACTCCAGCTGCTCCTCCGCCCGCCACGGCAACGACCTAGGTACGCCTCCACTTGCCGCACTTCGCGCTTTGCAGGTTTTCATATAGGGTCTCCGTCTCTCCGATCGTGGCGAACCGGAAGCACCAGCCCAGGAAGAGCTCGACAGCATGGAGGTCCTCCCCAGCCAGAGACCCACCGCTGAGCAAAGCACTTCTCCATTCTTTTTCTTCTTCTTTTACCCAGACAAAACAATTTTGTCGAGAACAATCGTATCTGGTTAGGATCCACACAGGAATCTACAGCACAAATAATGGATGAGCGACTACAATAGAGGATGGACCTGTGGTTGCTTCCCAGCTCTTTTCTTCAAAACAATCTGAGAAAGAGTACAAAGTAAATTGGAGCATATGGAAAATTGCTCAGGAATATCTCCATTTTATGATTATTGCTTTGATGTACAGTGACCTATAAAAGGGTGAAAACAATAAGGGAGATACTTCTCTGGATGTAGAGCTCACTGACATACGCCTAAAAAAATAAAAAATATATTTTTTACATTATTATTCTCAATAGTATAGTTGAACATTCATTATCTTGTGGTTTGTACTTGGTCCCAGCCTCCCAAGCTTAAATCTGAAGTTGTTCTGTATAGGGGATTGAATTGTATGAGAGTCTGTTTCCAGGCTTAAATCTGAAATTGTTGTGTATACTATATGTGCATGCAGTGCATCTGGTAGAACCAATCGATTTGCAGAATATGGCATGAACCGGAAGGGTAATCGGTGCCGCCACCGGAAGGCTCGGCAGTGCTAATCGCTGGAACTACACTACCGGCAGTGCCATCCAATCCTCAGAGACGCTCAAGGTATATACAATGTACACACAAAGGGGTCCACATGCAATTATCTAATTATTGGATGCATCAGATTAATGTGCTTAATGAATCACATGTTTATACTTGAGACAAATGAATGTATTAATGGTTAGTAATTTTTTTAACTATCCTTTTTACATGGCTTCTAAGCTCTTTGAAAGTTTAGGACACAATAGGAAGTCATATTACAGCGGTTTCCAGTTAATAACAAAGCTGAAAGCACAATCTCTATTTTTTGAGGGCAGCAAAATTGTTTTCTAGAACTGATAGTTTCTTCAGTATTTTTTTAGTTTGCTTTCTGTTACTTTATAACTGAATATGAATATGCAGTTACCTTATTTTTCTTTTATGTGATATGTGAGTATATAGCAGTTAGCTGCATGGTTTATTGTGGTTTCAAGCTCAACTTTTGTGTTATCTAGATGCAGTACTAGGACTGGTTGTTGACCAAAGAGATGATATGACCATCAGTTTATGGCCTTTTTGAGCTTGATGTCTTCTATATTGGAGAATGAAGTCTTCGGCATGTACACTGTGTAAACAATCATTGGAAAAGGCGAGAGGAAGATAAGAGGAGCATATAGAAGTTTGTGATTTGTATAGGAGGCCTTGTTGATATGATTTATTTTCCTGATGGTATATATATTCATCTCATTAGGAAGGCATTGTTGTGTGGCTTTGGTCTTCCTAAAATTTTCTGTGGATTTTTTTCTTTTCTTTTTAGCTTTGTGAAACAATGACTATCCTAGCACAAGATCTAATCATGGGAATTTCCTTATTGTACAGTTTTCCATTTTTAAATATTAGACCATTCTTCATTGTTGAGATGTTGATAGGACAAGTTTTCATTGCTTATCTTACCAGGACTAAGATTAGGCTGGAGAAAGTGTGGCTTGCATGCCATCTATGTCGTACATAAATTATTAAATTTCCTTCATTTTTTGTTCGTGAATGTTGCACTCCTAGAGATGAGACTCGGAATGGGTGCATAATGGTCCTGGCTACCGGAGAACTCTTCAAGCTCGCAAGTGGTGCGTGTTGTAACTCCCACTGTGGCGCTGTAGTCGAGCCCATCAATTCAAATTCTGAAGATAACATGTAGCCTGAATCCAAGAGGGAACAAATCCAGTTGTTCCAAGACGCGTTCTTTTTTGTATATCTTGTTGACAGTTTGCTTCTCTGCCATGTTCACTTGGACAATGCATATATGTATTATAAGTCCTTCCAAGTTCATAGAATAAACCAGATACTTCTGAAATCTTTATTATACGATTGCAATTTCATCTTGGATTATGATTTCTTTTTTGTCTGCTCCAACATCGCATACATCCTTAAAAGATAAATGTGGGGTTTGTATTGAACTTCACCTTTAGAGAGGCAGGGATTATCAACACTACAAAATTCAATACACATGAATAATGTGTTGCTTTGGTTGAGACGTGCGTTGCACGTGTATGCTAACTAGTAGATTAAAGCGGTCCAAAAGAGATGCTAGCCGACCTGATTTTTTTTTTCTTTTTATTTTTTCTCTGTTTTTATTTCTCTCTTTTTTTTCCTTTTTTTCTTCTTTTTCTTTTTTTTCTTTTTTTGTTTCTTTTACCAGGCTGTTACCAACAAGTATACGCACGGACGGAGAGGATAACATGACCGAATCAGAGTGCTACTAGAAACAACTGTTGTACCTGTGGACAGTGGCGTAACCAGGGGGTGTGCCAGGTGTGCCATGGCACACCCAGGTTTTTGAAAAATAGTTTTTCACCATGTAAAAATTAGCTTATTTTTAAGAATCATGCAAGCTAATTTAAATAGACTTCAACTTTTTAAAAATGTGCACGCCCTCCATTTTATTTTTAGGGCCACCACTGCCTGTGGATAATAGGGAGTAAGGAAAAACGTATGGTTAGGCAATTCCCACAGTGCAAATAGTACTAGCAAGAAGCAAAACAAAACAGCGGCGGTGGATAGCGGCGGTGGATGGCAACGCGTGGTTAAGCTGGGTGTACGCGGAAGCGGAGTAGGAGAGCAGGTTTAGCATGTGCTAGGTACTGCGTACATGCGTACAGAGGAAAAAACGTGGAGCTACCTTAGATGTGGACGTGTACGTTAATATGAAAAACGGCGGACAGCAAGGACGGTAATTGTTGGCGGCGTCGGATTGCATGCAATAAATACTGGGATGTTGCTGGACCGGGATTTAGAAAGAGACCGATCGCAATGCTGCTTCTCCTATTTTTGTGGGATATCTTCCAGATTGTGAGCTATGGCAGCGGCAAAGATTAAGAGAAGGTCAAAACAAGATCGATCTAGTAAATTATTTTCTCCCAAACAAATCTAAACCAGCACTAATACTAGGATGAATGCAACCAAAAATTCAACAAAGCAATTACATGATGCAAAAATTGCTAAAGGCTAAAAAGATGCGTGCAGTGGATGAGCTAATCTATTTTTTTTGGCTTTTTTTAGATTGTAGGACAGAAAAAAAATCTAATCTAATACTCTCACCGATGAAATTAAAAACTGATACCACTTGATGTGAACTGGGACCCAATCTTTCGATGAGAGAAGGATAACTATGATTTTTGGTGGGATTTGACCCTCACGATCTGGCTACCAACCGTACAGGAAGAACCTTACACGACTCATATGCACGACAGTCGTTGAACCAACTCCACGGCGTTATCGGCCGAGCCAACGGCGCGATAGACTTATACAGAAGGATTTTTCCTACAAGCAAATCGAAGAACATGCAAGAAAATAACAGCCAAGCAATCTCAAAATTGCGAATATACTAGATGAGATTAATCTCACAAGATAGGGTTCCGATAGGATGTCTTGACGGTCGCACTAGCCGCTACGATCGAAGACAAATAAAAATAGCAATATAACTAAACTTCTTTAAACAAAACCCAGTATAACCCTAATAATTCATAACTATTTATTAACGGATTTGCTATTTTACAGTCGAGTGTTTTCCAATTCGTCGTCATTCAAATCTATGTTCGTCCGTTTTCGTGCGGAGATTCGCGCTAGGTTCTGTTCAGTTCGGGTTGGTGTTTTTGTCGGGCGCGGTTTTGTGTCTCAGCCCGTTACCGTCGCCCCGGCCCGGCACTATTGATTTTTTTTCCTTTTTGTATTTGGGAGTGGGTGTCGTTTCCTCTTTCATTTGGTGGCTCTGTTTAGATAATGCCGAGGGGAGAGAGAGAGAGAGAGTTTGAGAGGCGGAGCAGAGGAGGCAATTCCTTCTGTTCATGTCGATTCCGAGATATTCTACCGCTCGATCTTGATTTCTCTTCCCTTTCTCTTCGATCCCTGGCTGCCGCCCGGTTGTTCTTGTCTCTCGCCCTCCCCGGTATTATTTTGCTTGTGTTGTGGTTGTGTCATGAAAATCTAGGTTGAGTTTCTTGTTTGGATCCGTGGCAGGTGCATGTTGCGGCCATGTTGTAGTCCGTCATTTTGCTTCCCTTCTACTTGCCTGAGATGGGTGATTTGTTCTGTTAGTCATCGGGTGTTCTAGGTCATCTGGTCGTTGTGGTCGTTTTCACCCCTGCTGATTTGTTTCCTCTGCTGTAGATGTAGAGGTAGGCGAAGTTGTAGTTCTAGTGGTGGATTCCCCTGTCGATTTTATTTCTGCTGGCCTGGGTGTCTATTCCGCCTGCATTTTTATTGGTAGATGTAGTTGTAGATGGCTTACACTGTAGTATACCATAGTTTTACACTATAATTTATATGGTTCGACGTTGTATTTGTTGTAGGTATTTGCGAGGTAGATTACAATGGATTTTACCTTTGAATTGGAGGGCTTACACTGTAATTTACTGCAGATTTACACTGTAATTTGAATGCTTCAACACTGTAATTGTTGTAGGGCTTACAACGTATTTGTCAGATAGATCACAGTTGATTTACCTCTGATTTTGCAGTGTAATTAGCATGCTTTTAGGACTACAATTCATGTATTTTCTTGCTTTTTTATTTTCTTCTTTTATTGTGCTAGTGTGTCTCCGTTGCAGTAGTATTGAGCAGAGGTCCTGTTTTAGGTTGATGATTGTTTTTGTGTTCTTTCTAGATTTGTCTAGTAAATAGCGTTGCATTAGCTGTTCATGTGTATTCTTTAATGAAGTGTATGGAGATTTGTTCTACTATTTTACTTATTTTCTTTTCCTCCTTCATGTATTCTGTTTATATGTTTTAGTTTAATGAGTAGGCTACGGAAAGTCTCTCATCTGGACGTTTGGTTAGTATCATCTCTTGACAATGCAGATTCTGTGGGTGAACCTATTGTACCTAACGACTGTGCGGAAGATGGTTCTTATCCTATGTCTACGGCAGTTATTTCTTTCTTCTTATCTATCTTTATTTTATTGTTCTTAGTTATTGAGGTTGTTTTATTTAATTTTAGTCTGTCGACTTTTTAATATATTTTTGCAGGAACTATCTGGTGATGAAGGAGGGTTTGACAAATCTCTTTTGAAGTTCTATTTGAATCAAGTGTGTTTTCCTTTTCTTGTACTATTTTGATTTTGTTTTGGGTATTTTCTTTGGGTGGCCCATGTGTTTTTGTCATTTCAGAAAGTAAAATGCTTGAAAGGAAATTATCATCTGCGTCCATGTTCATAGGCCCATCTCCTGAGTGTACCTGCAAGCAAAAGGGCAATTTGTTTTCTATAGTTGTGCTTTTCTCAGATAGCTCTGTGGTATTTGAATTTTGCTTTTACCATGAATATAATATCGGAATGTAGAAGCGCGGTGATAGAAAATGTGTCCTGCGGCATATTTGTTGTGAGCTTTTATTATTATTTATGTATTTAGAATGTTCCTATAGTGTCTTTCAACATATTCTGAAACAAATGTGTAACTCACATTTAGAATGAGTTCTTCCTGTGACAATCTCAATAGATCATCTTCAGTTGTTGTCTTTAACTCTTTATCATGCTCCTCATCTGGCATATTTGAACAAAAAATGCCAGTATCAACATAATATTGAGCAACAAACCGTTTAGATATTGATGAATTTTGCTGGGTACTTAAACAGTGTACTTTATGTATTTTTGCTTCCAATAGTTGGGGTATTCCAAGTGTATCCTCGGAACATGCACTGTAAATTATAGTGAAGTAGCTCTGAAGTTTTATTGTAATTCATTGGGTTTTTACCGCATAGCTTCATCACTGCAAATCCCTGCATAATTTCATTCTAATTCCCTGTGTATTTTTTCTGTATTCTTTGAGGGTATTGCACTGTAAGCACTTTCACCGTAAAGCTTGGGTATTACAGTGTAAGCCATGGGTACTTGCTGTGTAATTACATTGTATGTATATTGTATTTTATAGAGGTTTTACAATGTAATTCTTGGTCACTTGCACTGTAATTACAAGCTTTGGATTCTTGGGTTTCACAATGTAATTCCTGCTCACTTACACTGTAATTTTGTGTAATCTCATCAGTTTTTACAGGTGTAATTCCTTGTGTGCTTGCAGTGTAATTACCGTGTATGTACTATGTAATTTATAGGGGGATTTACACTGTAAATCTTGGTCACTTTCAGTGTAACTCTTGGGTATTTTTAGTGTCATCCGTTTTTACTTGCATTGTCATTAGTTTCTGCTACTGAATGTTTCTGAAAATTACCCTAGATTTTACATTGGAACTACCTCAATATTTTAGAGTAATTTCCTGCTACATGTAGCATGCGAAGGTTATGTAATTTCCCAGATTTACAGATGTTGTTGATATGTCTTCTATTTACACTGTTTTTACCCGCTTACATGTAAACCATGTCAGAATTTTAGTGTAATTTCCATGTTCATGTCATTATAATTGCTACATGTAGCTTGCAAAGTTCATATAGTTTCCCAAATTTACAGTTTGCTATTGATCTGTCTCTTTTGTAGATGAAGAAAGATCCTCCTAATTTGCTCATGCAAGAGGTGAAGAGAGCGAACAATTGGAGTAGGAGTCTTTTTTTTAATGAATTGGAATAGGAGTATTGCTGACCTGTGGATCGTCCTATTTCAATTGGAGTAGGAGAGCTGCGTGCAGGTGAACCGGGTCAGAGATTAGCCCGAACAGTTTTCTTTCAAATACAAAACATACAGTTGTAGGGGTGGAAGGTTTTGGACATACAGGTGTTAGTTGTTTATTTGTCCGGAAATTTGAATGTTCTCGAATTAAAAAACAGTCAAATGCTAAATAGACAGTCCCTTTATTAAACACGGCCGCCGCCTTTGATTGTTGGGTGATGGGTCATCCTGAGCCCGTACGGGAGGCGTACACGGCTTGTTAGCTAATGCTTTGGTGACCAAGTGTTGCACGGCGTACCAAACGATCCGAAGACCATGTACGTGGTTGTTTTTCTTTCTCCTGGGAGCAAAGTCCAACGTTCATGGTCTTGTGCACTTGAACGTTGTGGCCCATGTTGCATGCGTGATGGATGAATTGACATGGCGCATGCAGTGAGTATTTTTTCCTGTGAATTGAACGTACATGCATCTCCATCTTCCATCTCCAAGTGCCCTCTCTTGTTGACTCTTTGACCCCCTCCGTTTCTGAGTATAAGTAACATGCATAATGAGTGTAACAACATATTCTTGTCGGTTAAATCACGTGTACAACAAAACAAAAGTACCTGATTTTTAATTTACCATGTAATATTTGTAGATGTTTTTATGATAGTTATATGCGCATCATATCATCTGCAATTGCCTGAATTTCAAGACGTTCCTCAAATCAATCATATACTTTATTGAGATAGGTAACTAACCCGAGTCCCCCTCTAAGAGCCGTATATGAAAATTTCATCTCGTACGGCTCAAGCAGCAATTACAACTCGAATTACTTCGGATCTTTTTAGAGGCATTTGGGGCAATGCTTCTTTGATTACAGCAACAATAACATCACCAATACGAGCATATCGCTGAGTACCAGCAGCTCCTATGACTCGAATACACATCAATTTTCGAGCTCCACGGGAGTGGTGGAACTTCTACCGCCTCCACAGAATCTTCTGGCCAACGACCAAGCAACTCCGAGGGGTGTTGAGGCGAAGGAGGCGGCCGCCACCAAAGAAGATGGTGCTGCGGCGTGGCTGGAGGCGGCGAAGGAGTACGACCTTTCCTTCGTCCTCTCCAACTCCTTGATGGAGTACCATCTCTATGTCAAGAAGGATGGTGATGAGTAGTTAGATTTAGGTTCCCGTATGTGTCAAGTTTGTCATGAACTCTGTCTTAATTCTAGCGAAGTATTGTGGCGCGAAGTATTTATGTTTAAATTATGTTGTCCATGTTACAGGATATGTTCTGTCGTGTCTACTGTAAAATCGAATTACAATATCCCGTAAATGAATTACCGGATCTGTTACAGATGCTCTTAGAGCATCTCTAGCAGATCCTGCAAGCCGTTGGTCTGAAAAACCCGTTTATGGTACCTCGTAAACGATTTTTGCAGGACGCTGTGCATGCTACAAGAACAGATATCGCATAGCGATTCTACATATGACACAAATTTAAACAAACTACTTCTCGCTAAAAACATCTCGCCGGTGTTCATCAAACCAACATAGCATAACATACGGGAGTTCATCACACATAGCATAGGGGAGTCTTAGTATAAACCATAATTAAACATAAAACCGAAACATAACATAGGGGATCTACTCATTGCCAGAGTCCTTGCTGGAGCCGTTGTCGCCGCCATTGGTGGGCGGGGGTCTACTTCTAATTAAACATCACCGGGGTTCTATACGTCGGAGTCGCCATCGTCGCCCTCGCCGTCCTCACCGCTGGAGATGACCTCGGCGGGCAGCAACTTTCCTCCGTGAATCGTGTCGTAGATCAGCGAATCAGAGATCCGGGTTTGGAGCTGGTAATCCTCCCAAAGCACTGGTAGCTGCACAACTGCATCTTCGGCGTCGGCGGCGGCCCTTGCCGCAAACCATGCCCGCTCGGCCATGCGCTGCCACTGGATCGCCGGGTGGAAGAGCCGGCCACAACGCCGAAAGATCTTCCATGCACGCGAGCTCGCACCGGCGCTGCAGGACTTAGCGCCGCGCGTGCGCGCCGCCTCCCGTTTCCTGTCTGACACGGGAGGGCGGAGGCCAGAGCCCCCGGCCTTGTCGACGTTCCGGCGCTTGTGGGCGATGGAGCCTCCGCGCGCGCCGCCTCCACCGCGGCACCCGAAGTCCCCCTCCCGCGACGACCGAAATCGTCGCCACCACCATGCCATGCACCTACGGTCAATATCGACAGAGAGGTACAGTGGCCGGAGGCACCGGAAATGGCTGCCGGAGGGGAAAGGATTTCTCGCCGAAGGGAGAAGGTTCGCTACAGAGGTGGATTGGGGCCTAAAAAGTATCATTGCATGAATATATAACAGAAACGGGGGTGGGTTACGTGTGTCCTTTAAAAATTTTACCAACCGAGCCCTTTTTCGCGGATCTAATCGAGCCTCTTTTTGGCCTGTCCAGTAAACCGTCCCGCACTTTGCCGGAGTTTTACGGAGAGATGTTCTTAGAGCATCTCTAGTAGACCCTGTATAATGCCGTGACCCGCAAAATAACCGTCAAAATGCGGGTCGGCGCGGAAAAAGCTGCCCGACCAGACCCCGCAAACGCGTCCGCCCTGTAAAAAAATTTGAGGGGCGCGGCAAAATCTCAACCCCAACTCGCGAATACGCAGATTTCCGCCCCGCCCCTACGGTGCCCCGTATCCTAGGAAAGCGGTTGGCGGGAGGGACATTTCAGCCCGCGCCCTTTCCCCACCTCCTTCCGCCGCCGCCTGCTATTAGTTTCGCCCGTCCACCGCCGGCGATTCCGACCAAATCTAAGGGCGAAATCGTGCCGCGGGGCGCCCCACCCTCTTCCACCGATACACTGCACCCCCC
>NC_041391.1:364459745-364501365 GCF_002162155.2 Triticum dicoccoides | reverse complement strand
GCTGCCGGGGATCGACCGCCCCCCAGCCGCCCCTAGTCGCGGTCGCCGCCCCGGAACGCCCGCCCCCGAACCGCCGGAGAGCCACCGCCCTCGAGCAGCCGGTGAGTGTTTACTTGTGCTTTGTGCCGAGCGCTATGCATAGTTGGTTGACACGGCGTGCCATTTTTGTTCATGTAGATGGAATTGAGCCCATGCGAGAAGTTTTTGCTCGATGATTCGGACGATTCAGACGACTCAGATGTTGAGACGCTGCTTGCAAACTATCGGCAGACGACGTTGGTGATGGCCTTGCCGTGAAGGAGCACGATGATGAGAACCGAAAGAGGCGGCGAGGATCGACCGTCGGCCGTCTTTGCATTCCTCGAAATCGCCATTTCAGAAACGAGATGTTGATGCAAGACTACTTCGTGAAGAATCCAACAATATTCGCCGCACCTCTTCCGGAGAAGGTACCGAATGCGACGATCTTTTTTTGTGAAAATTGTTCAAGCTTGCTAGGCAAATTCCGCGACTATCCTTTTATACGAGTCCATTTTACGGGGTTTGACTCGACGGCCGTCCGCGCCGGCCCACAAATTCATTTTTTCGCGAACTGCAAACACGTCATGTGGCTCGGGGTTATACGGGGTGTGTCACATATGCTCTTAGACCCCGAACGCCGGCACACTCGGAAACCGGAAGGCCGGAAGCCCCACCAGACGCCCAAATGCCCCGCCGCCTCGGGACGACCTACTCCGGCCGGATCGCAGCCGCGACGCCGTCCCCCTCCGGCCCCTCCATCACCGTCACCGTATCCCCGACCCCTCCCCCGACGCCGCTCGACCCCCGCGGTTACCCGCTCCCCCGCCGCCACCTCATCTGCGCCGCCGCCGGCATCCTCCGTTTTCCCGCCTCTCCCACCCCGCTGGTCGACCTCGCAGACTACCTCCGCGACCGCCGCCTCACGCTCACCACCTCCGAGGCCTCTGAGATAGTCAAGGCCCTCTCCCCCGACCCCGCCCTTGCTCTCGCCTTTTTCCGCTTCGCCCCCGCTTCCCTCCCGGGCTTCCGTCACGACGCCTTCTCATACAACCGCATCCTGGCTCTCCTCTTCCGCACCAGGGCGGACCCAAGCGAGGCTCTGCGTATCGTCTCGGAGATGGAGCGGGACGGCGTGGCCGGCAACATCTCCACGGTGAATTTGCTGGTTGGAATGGGCGGAGGAGGCGTGGAGGTGACCAAGTGCCTGGAGCTGGCCATGAAGTGGGGGTTGAGGCTTAATGGCTACACCTACAAGTGCATTCTGCAGGCTCATTTGAGGAGCAGGGAGGTGTCCAAGGGGTTCGAAGTCTATGAGGAAATGCGCAGAAAGGGGTACAGGCTGGATATATTTGCGTATAACATGCTGCTTGATGCCCTTGCCAAGTCTGGAATGGTATGACAATGGGCACACTTGACATATTTTTAGATGGTACTTCTATTTGCAGTTAGGAGTTTGTATTTTTTTCATGGTCTTCGCATGTTTTGCTGTGATTGTTTGACCTACAATTGTTATGAGGCCCTTGGATTTAAGAATGAGAAGGCTTGAGGGGAGTTTTCATTTGACAAAGTGCTTTTATGGGATGAAATTGGTAATACCTATTAACTAGACTGTGAGCGGTTAGTAAAGATGATTTTGCAATACCAGAAGGATTTTGTTAGTGCAGCAATTGATGCCATTTGATCAAGACGTCACTTGAGCATTCTTATTAGATTGTGATAACTGCAAAAGCTTATTAAGTAAGCGTTGATACTAGCCATTCTGGAGGTAGATGGTACCCCCTCTGCCCCGAGATACATCCATTTCTGGGACAAGTAATTCGGGCCAGAGGGAGTACTAGTTAGAGGGTGCTTGGATACGTTTTAGTCTCATGAGTCATGACTAAAAGTAGTGGGACTAAAACTTGCTAGCCTCACCCATGCTTGGATCCAAATACTAAAGAGACTAAAATCAAGTTATTAAGCATTTATTATCCTCCAAACCCTCCAATCCAGAACTCGCATGTGTTAAAGGAGAGGAATTAAATGAGGAGAGAGAGGGCTAATACATATTTTAGTAGGTTTCCTATGACTAAAATATTTTAGCCTCAAGACTAGTCCTAGCCTCTCTTTAGTCAGGGGTGCTTGGAACTTTAGCCTCTAAAAGAGACTATTTTTAGTCAGACTAAAAATAGTCCCTTGAATCCAAGCACCCTCTTAATGTTGGACTTCCGGAGCCTGCATACCTCGCTGGAATAATTGGAACCTCTTCTGGAGAGCCTGTAGTTCTCATTGCAACCACTGAAGCTTTTTCACCTTGATGGTCATGTAACTAACATATGATGTGTACATACACAAGCAAAGCTGTCATCATCAATACTAGAACAGTGTGTCATCGCAATGATGTCATGTCCCTGATTACAAATAAAAAAAACTTGGTATACTGAACTATGTCTGTGGTGGGTTAGGATCCTCTGCAGTACTGTACGGTGCTGTACAGTCACTGCCATGTGGGACCTGACCCCACATGTCATTGACACTACAGCACCATACGGTACTGCAGAGGATCTCAACCCGTCTGTGGTATGCCGTCCAAACCTTTTGCAGTAGCTTCCTTTATTTTTCAATTCACTAACTCACCTTGAGCTCAGTTTTTGAACTGTGATGTGTTTATTTTATTTCTGCTGTAGTAAATTAGCCACAGAAGTAGGCAAAAGCACATCAAACTAACACTAAAATAGGCAAAAGCTGTTGGGACAAACAGGATCACTGTGATCTACCATAATGCTAATCGCAGCCTAAAATAGGAGCATCACTACGTGCCTGATATTGTTGTAGCCTGACTCAATTGAGAGTCTGAGATTGCCAGTGCAATAAATCTTTGGCCTCGCTTAATATGCTGTTGAGAATGGCTTCCATTGTTGAACAATAATGCATAATGGATTAATGGTTACACTATGCACACCCTGAGTTGGATACAATAATATCACCTCATGTAGCACTGGTATTTCAGCTTTCCAATGATCCATCTCTATCGATCAGGTGCCAGGATAAATTTCAAGAAGCTTGCATATCTGTGAAATGTTAACTTTTTTGTTAGTGAATGTAAACATGAAGTTGTGTTGTTTGTCTCAGTGTTTAATGCTCACCATGTCATAAAAACTAGCCTAGGGCATCCCATCGTCCGTAGATTATAATATTTGACATATAACACATCTTGATATGCACATCTCATTAGGATTGCCATTTCTGAATTTTCGCAGCTGATATTTGTTATTTAAGCAGGTTGACCAAGCTTACCAAGTCTTTGAAGATATGAAACAAAAGTACTGTGAGCCGGATGCGTACACATATACTATACTAATTAGAATGTCTGGGAGGGCCGGGAAGACTTCTAAATTTCTCTCATTTTTTGATGAAATGGTATCAAAAGGATGTGCTCTTAACCTTATTGCTTATAATACTCTTATTGAGGCTCTTGGTAAGAACAAGATGGTGGACAAGGTAATCTTTGTACTTTCCAAAATGATCGAGGGCGACTGCCAGCCCAATCAATTCACATATAGCATTACATTGGATATTTTGGCAACAGAAGGACAACTGCACAGACTAAATGAGGTTCTGAATATCTGTGATAGATATATGAACAAATCAATTTATTCTTATTTGGTCAAGTCACTTAGCAAATCTGGGCATGTAAGTGAGGCACATAATGTATTCTGTCAGATGTGGAACTCCTATGAAACCGGAGACATGGATGCTTTCGTATCAATGCTTGAGGTGTTATGCAATTCAGGAAAAACATTAGAGGCTATTGATCTCCTACATATGATGCCTGCAAAAGGGGTTGCTACTGATGTTAGCATGTACAATATGGTCTTTTCAGCCCTTGGGAAGCTCAAACAGGTCTCTTTCATAACTAGTCTCTTTGACAAGATGAAAGCTAACGGGATTGCTCCGGATCTTTTTACCTACAACATTGTGATATCAAGCTATGGTAGAGTTGGCTTAGTTGGTAAAGCATCTGGATTATTTGAAGAAATGAATGCTAGCAGTTGTAAACCTGATGTCATCACTTACAATTCTTTGATAAACTGTCTTGGGAAAAACGGAGATCTTGATGAAGCCCACATGCTTTTCAAAGAGATGCAGGAGAAGGGATATGATCCTGATGTATTCACTTACAGCATACTGATTGAATGCTTTGGGAAATCTAATAAGGTTGATATGGCATGCAGCTTATTTGCTGACATGATTGCAGAGGGATGCATCCCTAATGTTGTAACTTATAACATCTTACTTGATTGTTTGGAGAGGCACGGGAAGACAGCAGAAGCTCATAAACATTATGAGACTATGAAGCAGCAAGGGTTAACTCCTGACTCGATAACTTACTCAATACTTGAGCGGTTGGAAAGTAGATCTCAGCGAACAGTACGAATACGAAAGCCAGCTCGGGCTACAAGTTGGGTTGTCAGTCCTCTAAGATGATGGTGGCAGGGATCTGCCCTGGTTCTTCAGCTTGTGTACCGGTGCTATGACCGGCATATACTGCAGCCCAGGCGGTTAGGGGCCTGGCCTAGTTATCTTATCGTTATTAGGGGCTTAGCCCAGTTATGCTATTTGAAGATTATATAAACTCATGTAAGGACTCGTTTTGAGATTAAGCAGAAGCAATCATAATTGCTCGGCTTCCTGAAGGGAGCCGGGAGACCTATAGCCGTCGCGTCCTGCTCCCCCCTCTCTCGCACACATGACGACGGCGCCCCAGCACCGGCGACCTCGCCTTCCTCCTCGCCAAGCCCCCTTCCACCCCTACAACCTACGAGCTAGACCTGGTAGGATCACAGATCCTATCAATCTGGTATCAGAGGTCTCAGGCTCGACCATGTTCGTAGCACCGCCCACCCCTTCCCTCTCGTTGCCGATCGTCTCTTCGTCGCCCATGACCACCGCGGCCAGCACGCCGTCCCTGGCCGGGCTGATCTCCTCCGCGGCCTGGATTCCACCCGCGCTCGTCCCCGCCGTGCTCATCCCGGAGGAGATGACGGCGGCGCTCCGGGACCTGACTCAGGCGGTCTAGGGCATCTGCACCTTCCTCGCGGGGCACTATGGACTGCAGCCGCCCGCCCCCGTCACCACCATCACGGGGACACAGCAGTTCCCGTGGCAGCCGCCACCACCGGCGACCTCCGTCGCATCCATCATGGCGCAGCCGCCGCCGCCACAGGCGATCTCGGGGCCGGGCCTTCCGTCAACGGCGCCCGGGGTGCCCATCCATCAGGCCTGTTTTCCCCCATCGCCGTCTCCTCTATCGGCCGGACTCGCCGGGTTCATTGAGCCGGTCTACATGATGGCCTCAGGACAGCCGCAGGTGCTGTCACCGCCGGTGCACCCCAGACCATGCAGTTCGGCGGGTCCTCGGGTGTCGCGTGTCCCTACGATGGTGTGGACAGGCCCCTTTTCCATGGTGGTACTCTGCAGCCTGCACACTCGGTGTCTTCGCCCTTGTTGTTCCACGCGGATGACATATACCTGCCCGTCGTCCACGCTCAGCCATCGCCGAGATTCTCCAAGCTGGAGTTTGCGACCTACGACGGCACCGTCGACTCCCTGAATTGGCTCCGATGCGACCAATTTTTCAGGGGGCAGCGCATGCTCGCGTCAGACCGCACCTGGATCACCTCTTATCATCTACGAGGCGCCGCCTAGACGTGTTATTACGCCCTTGAGCAGGACGAGGGCGGCATGCCACCATGGGAGCGTTTCCGCGATCTGTGCCTCTTTGCGCTTCGATCTGCCTATACGCGGGAGCCGTCTGGCGGAGCTTGGGCGTCTTCAGTTCCTCACCAGAGTGCAAGACTTCGCTGATCGCTTCCAGGCACTAGCATGCCATACCCTCGGCGTTTCGTCTCGTCAGCGGGCTGAGCTCTTCGTCGGCGGCTTACCTGACCACATCCGAGTGGAAGTGGAGATGCGCGGGACACAGAACCTCCAGACGACCATGTACTACGCCCGTGCGTTCTAGCACCGCGCGGTGGCCATCCAGCAGGAGTCACCGTCCCGGGCCGCTAGGCCGCCACCCAGGCCGGAAGTTCCCGTGCAGGGTCGGCCCGCTCAGGCTTCCGCGGCACTCCTCGCCGCGACCGCGGCGCTCCCGTTCCGCCGGCTCACCCGGCCGAGCAACTCGAGCGTCGCCGCCAAGGGTTGTGCTTCAACTGCGATGAGCCCTACGTGCTCGGCCACGTCTGCCCGTGACTCTTCTACCTGGTGGCTGCAGACTACATTGAGAAGGACACCGCCGCCGCCGGGCTCGGCGACCTGCCCGCCCCAGCTGACGCGGAGGTGTTTGGCTCCCGTTGATCACCTCGAGGAGATCTGGAAGCGCTTTCCCGCCTTCCAGCTCGAGGACGAGCTGTTTGTGCAGGCGGGGAGAGATGTTATGATCGGCATATACTACAGCCCAGACAGTTAGGGGCCTGGCCTAGTTATCTTATCGTTATTAGGGGCTTAGCCCAGTTATGGTATTTGGAGATTATATAAACTCATGTAAGGACCCATTTTGAGATTAAGTAGAAGCAATCATAATTGCTCGGCTTCCTGAAGGGAGCTGGGAGACCTAACCCTAGCCGCCGTGTCCTGCTCCCTCCCCCTCTCTCGCACACGTGACGATGGCTCCCCAGCGTTGGCGACCTTGCCTTCCTCCTCGCCAAGCCCCCTTCCACCCCTACAACCTACAAGCTAGACCTGGTAGGATCCCAAATCCTATCAACCAGAGTCTGTCTACAATGTTGAATTGTATTTCAATGCTCCAATGATATCAAACTATGTGTTCAATCACTATTGAAAATTTCTGCATTTCTTCTTTTGAATGACAAGTTAGTGATCACTTGGTCAGGCATAATACATGGTTATTTGCGTTGCAATCCTGAACAAATCATGAACCATATACTGGACCAGCTATTGTGTAAAATTCAAAATCAACAGTTCAAGAAGCAATTATCCCGATTTCAAGTTAATACAGGCATGTCGGTTCTTGCAATTAATACTTACAGGGTATCCAACACGCTGACTGCAAGTCTATAATTTGGTTATCCTATGCTATGCAACTGAGACAGGTTAGAAGAGTCATGAAATCAAAAAGAGAGAACTTGGTGATTTTTGAGGTTGTTGGATTAAATGATGCTTGTCATGGCAAAGTTCTGGTTGACATTGGTGATACACTCCAAAACAGGAAAGGGTTCTACTATGCCATGTTAACTACCTTTAAGATGTGAAGAAGATATATTATAAATCACAGAGGTCATATTTGTAGTCACGGTCTTACCTGATAACTATTTTATAATATTAATCGTCCTTGTTATTGACATCTTGCAGTGCTACCGAATGCAGTCAATTTCACTTGAGTCGTGAATTGCAACACACCGTTACGCCTGGCGGGATCAAGACTAGCCCCACAGACCAAAACTAGTCTTTCCTGTGCACTTTGTGCTCATTCGTGCGCACCCGGGACCAACTTCCCGGTCGGTCACTCATCCTAGAATTACCCCAAGCCAAGCACGCTTAATTTTGGAGTTCTTTTTGAATGGGCTCCCGGAAAAGAAGGAATTCCTTGTTGATATGAGTAGTCTAACATTCCTATTAAGCCAGGCTCTCACATACACCCCCACTCAAAGGAACCGAGATCCTCGTTGGCCCATCAGGAATGTTCCCTCTTGGCACACGTATGCATGTCTAGTCCGGCACAAGTGCCATGCCGTGTGCCACAACGGGCCACACGCTCCATGCGCCACATGCTCGCTCACCTGACACACGCATGTCCATGTAACTGTGAGGGTCAGCTCTGATACCAAACATAACACACCGTTATGCCTGGGGGGGGGGGGTCAAGACTAGCCCCACATACCAACACTAGTCTTTTTCTGTGCACTTGGCCCTCACTCATGCGCACCCGGGACCAACTTCCCGGTCGGTCACCCATCCTAGAATTACCCCAAGCCAAGCACACTTAACTTTGGAGTTCTTTTCGAATGGGCTCTCGAAATAGAAGGAATTCCTTGTTGATAAGTAGTCTATCATTCCTATTAAGCCAAACTCTCACATGAATCCTTGACCCTTTCTGCTTTCTTGCTTCCTTCCCTATGTTTTGATGGTATTTGTGGTAACTTTGTAATGCATCCAGCACATGTAGCTTGAAAAACCATCTGATAGTTTTTGTGGAAGTCGCACTTTGTTGTTGTTACCAAGATACAGAATTCAAAACGTTCGAGGGGACATGGAATTATTAGCGATTCATATCAAATTTAACCACAAACAGGAGGATATCCAGTACGGCTCGACTTGATTGGAGATGAGAAGTTGGCTAGAAACTGAGGACATGAGCTTTTGAGGCCGAACTAGATAATTACTCCTTGCTTGTCTGAAATACAAATACATGCCACTCTTATATAATTGAGTTTTAGGCCCTTGATACCTAATACGGTTTGACTGAATAAACTTATCCTAGTAATACGATTTGTTATCTGATTATTTCTCTATTCTTTTCTCTCTTGAATTCCTTTGTTGATATTGTTGTCCATGACTTGTACATTGCTAGAGCATCAGGGCAATGAACCGACGTTTATAACATCCTAACTAAGCAACAAAAATTGTAGAAGTACATCATATGTACCAATAGACTAATTTCTAACTTATTGCACACATCTTTATTGGGCTGATCTTGCCTGCCAGCTTGGTGTCGTTATCAGTTTCTGTTCACTTGATGAGGAACAATAGAGACAAGTAAAAGAAGAACAAGAAAACCAGAAGTCACATCTGTTTGACTACTTCTAGATACTTCTATTCTCCATTATTATTAATTTTCTTATTTTGTTACCCTAGCTATTGTTTTCTTGAGTCCTCTAGCTATGAGTGGAATGTTGTATCTTAAACAATGTTTTATTGTGTTCTAGCTACACTACAAAAAAAGACACATCCGTGACATTATGGGCCGAATGATTTTTTTTTCTGTCACACTTATGACACTTCTATGACGTTAATTGTGACAAAACCCGGTATCATCATAGATGTGGTGGGCTCCTACTTCTATGACAAAAAATCATAACAAAAAATGGGCTTTTCATCCTGGGCGGGCCAGAGACGCAGCTGCATGACATTCTTTGGGCCATCCATGACGGGAAAAACCGTGGTAGAAGTGAGGGCGAGGAAAATATCAGGGTGTTCCCGGTTACGGTGGGTGGTCGGGGCCGAGCGATGCATGGAGGTTTGCGCGTTTCTCTCATACACGCACGCGCATGGGTGCGAGGCATTGGGCTCTAACTGAACCCGAGCGAGGCGTTCGCCTACTGAACCCGAGTGATTGCACTGCAGGCTACGAGTTACTAAACCCGAGTGATCGATCGATGGCTGTTAACTAAACCCGATTGAGCGATTCCTTCGCCACTGCTGCTAACTGAAGACGATCGATGCTGCCTCTGGATGAACAGTGAGCATTGCTGGGGGGTTTGGATGAACAGTTCCCGGTGGAGGTGGATGAACAGGACCCCGTGGTGTTGCCTCTGGATGAACAAGACCCCGATCGATCAAGCCGGTTGGGGCTGGATGAACAGGACCCCGTGGAGGGCTGGATGAACAGGATGACCCAATGGAGGGCTGGATGAACTGTAGAAGGTGGAGGGTTGGATGAACAGTAACCCGCGGAGGGGTGGTTGAACAGGAGCCCGTGGAGAGGGCTGGTTGAACAGTAGCCGGTGGAGTAGCGCGCGGTGGAGGCTGGATGAACAGGAGCCCGTGGATGAATAGTCACAGGTGGAGGCTGGAGGAGGTCGACGGTGGATGAACAGTAGCCCGTGGAGGCTGGAGGAGGTCGACGGTAGAGATGAACAGTATCTCGTGGAGTCCCATTTTGCGGTACGCCACACCCCTCCCAATGAACAGGACCCCCGTTTCGACCGTAGCGCTCCAACACAAGCCCGTTTCCTCCGTTTTGCGGTACGCCACACCCCTCCCGATCAACAGGACCCCGTTTCGACCGTAGGAGGTCCAACACAAGTCCGTTTCCTCCGTTTTGCGGTACGCCAGACCCCTTCTGATGAACAGGATTCTTTTTAAAACGTGGTCGGTCGAACACAAGGCCGTTTCCTCCGTTCTGCGGTACGCCAGGCCTCGTTTCCATCGGCTGTTCCGTCCAAGCCGGTTGGCTCCCACGTCTCCCATTGCCTCCCGATGAACACGATGCGTTCCATTGCCTCCTCATGAACACCACGACGACGCAGTTTCTCCGTTCCGACCCAGCCATGTACACGAGCCCTGGCCGTACGTATGCGTGAGTAGGCGTTCGAGACCCCTCCCGTATGTACGTACGTGGCTGTATTTACTTTCTTGCACCCTGGCTGCTGTACGTACGTGTACATGCTACGTGCGCGGCTCTACTACGACACGTGCACGTCTACATCGACCAGTATGTACATACACATTTGCGACCAGAATGATAACAGTACGTATGCTTCGACCAGGTGGGTCCGTACTGTCAGACACTTCCTTGCGTGCGAAGATGTAGCTGGTGGGTCCCAGCAATCAGTGGGGCGAATCGGTTTTTGTTGCCCGGACGCACTACCTTGCGTGCGAAGATGTAGCTGATGAGTCCCAGCAGTCAGGGGGGAAACCTTTTTTTTTGCGAAATATGGTGGCCCGTCCGGTGGGTCCCCGCTGTCAGGTGGAGGAATAATTATTTTGCGCGTAATAAGGAGGGACTTCCTTGTGGCTGCCGTGGACCCAGCTGTCAGCCTCTCCATGTATAGTACTCTTCCGATGGAAGTCGGTCGTTGACCACATTGACCACGCCGCACCGAGAGCACCAAGGCGGTGGACGACGGCGAGGCCTAGGAAGGGGATGATGCGGAGCCGGGGAAGACGCGGCAGCAGATGCCCACGAGAAGAGGAGTACGAGGGTTCACTGGTTCGGCTGCGGTGTGAGTCTGTCATCGCTGCAGAATAACAGGGGGTGTGGGTGAGTAGCGGGATGGCTTGTCCAGCCGGCCACAGGAGGCAGGAACACGCGGCACGATCGGCGCTAGTTTGGGCGGCTGGAGCAAGAAGACCAGAGGTTGAAGAAGCACTATGGCCGTTGGATGGACATCATACGGTCACTGGAGCTAGAATCATTCATATATTGACTAAGTTGACAAAGCCCTCCGTCCCTGTCAACTTAGTAGGCCCACAAGTCAGCCTCCCACTATGGTGGGTCCTAGCTGGCAGGGGGTATTCATTTTTCTGTGCGCAATAAGGAGGCACTTCCTTGCGTGCGAAGATATAGTTGGTGGGTCCGACCTATCAGCGAAGGGAACTTTTTTTTCGCGAAATACAGAGGCCCTTCCGGCGGGTCCCAGATGTCAGGTGGAGCAATCATTATTTTGCGTGTAATAAGGAGGCATTTCCTTGTGTGCGGCCATGGACCCAACTGTCAGCCTCTCCACGTACAATCCACTTCCGATGGATGTCGTTTGTTGACCATGTTGACCACGCCGCGTCGAGAGCACCAGGTCGGTGGACGACGCGAGGCCTACGAAGGGAACGACACGAAGCCGGGGAAGACACGGCAGTGACTGCCCACGTGGTGGAGAGTATGAGGGTTGACTGGTTCGGCTGCCGTCGCCGGAAAATAACAGGAGGTGTGGATGAGTAGAGGGATAGACAGGCCAGGAATGCGAGTATGATGGGGCTGTAAGGCCTGCCCAGCAGCACAGCCAGCCACGGGAGGCGGGAGCAGGCGGTTCCGACGGCGCTGGTTTGGGCGGTTGGGGTAGGAAGATCAGAGACTGAAGAAGCACGATTGCCGTTAGATTGACATCTAACGGTCTGACGCTGGTAGAGTCGATTGTTGACCAAGTTTCCTTTTTGAGAAACCTTGTGTACGCATGAACTTAGTAGGCCCATAAGTCAGCCTCCAAATCTGTGACAGACAACATAGAGCCCATTTGCTATTTTTTAATAATTTCTAGCCCATTTGCTAATTCTTAAGTAATTTATTACATCCCATTTTCTACCCAGGACCACGGTCAAAAAGTTCAACCTTATTTTGCATATTTTGGTGGAGCCCGAAATATTGTAATCCTGAAATGATAAACATTTTTTAAGAACTTATTGATTTGCCAAAAAAATTATTTTGTTTTTGTAAGCAAATAAGACGTGGGACAATTGAGTTGGTTTAAGGGAAAACCAGTGGTAAAAAAATCAGCGCTGGGAGGGAAAACAACAACAAAAATAAGGATGTAAATATGAAAAGGGAATTTTATGTATTTTCAATATAATGATACGTGTATATGAACTAGTAAAACTATTGGTAGAGATTAGAAAATGGATGTAGGACACGCATTTCAAGAGGAAAATAGAACTGGGCTGTGTGTTTGATTCAGTAAAAAAACTGCCTGCGGATGTTGTAAGACAAAATATAACTAACGCTGGCGGGCCAGAGGCCAGTAGATACCTGCTGGATCTTTGTGCCCGGTTGTCGTCATGGGCTGGGCCTGTTAAAAACAAAACCAAGCCTGGGCAGTCTACAACCCAGTTGAAACTTGCTCGACCTGAAAAAACAATATACATGCTCAATAAACGAGAGAATTCTGCAAGTACACACTGATAACTGGGATGCAACAGGGATATTGTTTTTCCATCATGATAATAAGTGATGCACTTGCTTCGAAAAATTTGGAGAACTGGGAATTCGAACAGCAGGTGCTTATGCTACCCATCAAATAAAAATCAGGTGGTTGAAAATTCGTTTCGAAACAAATGATTCAGTTTTATATCCACGTCGACCCTCGGCATGATGGTTGGAAGCAAATGCCAAGTTCATACCAAAAGATCGTTAACAACAATACCAACTTGCGGACGACAAGGTAGTACAAGTACCAATACAAAACTAACTTATAATCTTTTTACTCCTGGCCCTAGTGTTCGTCTGGTAGAAAATCTTGCAGAGGACCAGCTCCCGCTCCTTCTCTTGCTCCAGGTCCCCGAGGTGGTACTGGTGCATCGCCCAGTTGGTCCTCTGCTGGTTGAAGTTCTTGTTGGTGTGCAGCACCATAACCTTTTTGCTGCCCGTCTGCCAGCCGTTGACCATCACCGACAAGGTATTGCCGGTCTTGTGCCACATCGCGTGCATGCCGCACTCCGACTATATCTTGCGACGCGTCCATGTACCCCTTTTGAACGCCCTGGAATTGCGCTGGAAGAAATGCTTGCTTAGGCCACTTAGTGTGATACCTGCAGTATTGTCAAATACAGGTTTTAGTGTACGTAGTTGGCATTTTCATAACATCTTTGACATGTTGTAGTCACTTGTTTCACTTTTTATTAACTATCAAATTGTAATTGCTTCGCTAGGTCCGCGTCTAAAAAGAAAAAGAGAGCTATAAACAAAGGAATATGTTTGTGCAAGTAGACAACCGATCGGTGTCTTACCTGGAAGTTTCTCAGGATGGGTGTAGCATATGCCGTGCTCGCCGTCGATGGTTGGTATGAACAAATCGATGAGAGGGTGAGATCTCGCACTGTCAGCACTCACTTTGGCCTTAAGGTGCTCGATCAGCTCCTGATCCGTGGGATCGAACTTTACTCAGCCGGCAGTACCGGCCAATCCTTCTTTGAATTGCATCGGTTAATTCCAGTTATATGGTACTCAATGTATAATCAATCGACTGTTTTAAGTGAATGATGAACGATTTCGACAGATAAGTGGTACTCCAAATCTGAAGTCTAGAATACCCGAACACGCCGCCGGGATTCTTGTGTCACCTCACGTGCAACGTATTGTCACGTCAATTCAATGTGTGGACATGATGAATATTTGGACCGATGTATACTAGTACTGCTACTGTACTACTTACTAATCATATTTAGTGTCACATTTTAACCATAGGTTTAACTAACAAGCGTATATATATATATATATATATATATATGGCTTCTGCACAACATCTCTATCATCATTATCAGTACATCCTACGCAGGTGAGTTAGGATGCACTTGATCTTAGAAAGTTATCTATCCTTCAAACCAGAGGAGTGCTTCACACTAACAACAGTACATAATATCCAACAAAAGAGGGTCGTGCTACATCATCAGAATACATGGCTCAGTCTAGATATCAGTATGAATCAAGTTGTGCATATTTGCTGTTGGCATGAACCACATCGCCGCATGTCGGGTTTGCAAAAGCCATCCATCGCATGGAAGCTTGATGCCTTTCACACACTGAAGATTATCTAGCAACAAGCTGTGTCGACGAATCTCTGGATATGGTGATTCATGAAACCCATGGTATGATGTGTAAACACAGTCCCCCCTGGCGAATGGGAGTTGCATAGCACGGTAATCATCGCCGGTGATATGATGGATGATTGGTTGGATGATCGAATAATTGAGCCCGAGGAACATGGAGTGGTTGCCGAGGCTGTAAACCCGCCTCCAGTTGAATACACTGGCCCAACGGAGCTGGGATCTTTGTCGAACACGAAGCAGCCATAGCCATGAATGTCACGAACGCCCCAGGCATTGTACTACATGTGGTTTGATGTAATGGTTTGGTCAATTTGGTACGTGCGAATGAGCATCAAATGACCGCCGTCAGCTGAACGAGCGATAAACCACCACCCATCGGCCTTCATGATTCCAGGTCCTTGAATCATGAAGGCCAACGCATTTGCGTCTGCTGCAACAATTCAAATTGGAGACCAAAAGGACAAAAATAAACAATCATATTCAGAGTATGTGTGGAATTAAGATTATTATAACAGTGACACATATCATAGACAAAGAATTGCAATGCTGTGGTCATAATCATACCCCAAGTTAAAAAAAATAAGCCAATGGCTTTCATATTCTAGCAATATGTCATGGTTCAAACATCATGTAACAATGAGAGGAAAACAACTATGATAGAGCCTACTCATATTCTACCATAGCACTTACTACTACTGTTCTCATATCAACTCTAAGCAATAACATGTGTTGTTATAAAAATCTTGGAAATGAGAGTAACATATAGCAATCATGATGTTATGCTCATAATATCTATTCTAACAATCATTATATGCCAATTGTTCTCATATCAACTCTAACAATAACATGTGTGGTCATAAAAATCTACGAAATGAGAGGAACATATAGCAATTATGTGGTTATATACATACTATCTATTCTAAATTTGTAACAATGAACAGGCAGTCGTATTCATAAGGTAAAGATGAGATGAGATAGAACAATTACACGATGATAGATTCCACCAGTATAGGCAGCCAATCTGTGCGTCAACCGTGTAAACGATGCCATCATGCACTATAGCATCAGACAGAAATGTTGCCTCAACAGGATTGACGATGAGCCATAACCATGTATGGCGACCGGATTCCAGATAGACTAATCCCATGTTGAACAAGGAAATGAGCTTGTAATCCATGTAGTCTTTTGATGGTGTGGGCACTTCGCAGATTACAACTTTCAGCAAACAGAGGTTGAGTCAAAAGCTTGACGCGTCTCGTGCGTAGTAGGCAGGAGTGTCCGGCGGGCCGCGAGGCTCGATGGCGGCGGTATCCAATGATGGAAGGGTGATCTCTCGCTGGGTGTGGAAATCCATGAGACACCACAGACTACTGGATTGGTGGATGAGGATGATCCAGTTGGCCTTCATGCCCGCCCAGTAGTGGCCGCGCATGAAGGACAGGTGGACGGGTAGTGGTAGCATGTCGAGGGGCACTACGACAACCTCCGTAGGATCGTCAAGTCGGTGTCTAGGCCACCTGCGAGGATCGGGCATCAGCAAGCAGGGTGTCTTGAACAGAGCCGGCCGGTTGCAGACGAGTAGACGGTACAAAGACACCGAGCATGCAGCCAGACGGACGGTGCTGCGTAGGTCCATAGGATTACAGATCTGCTCCAAGAGAACATCAGGGAGGGAATTCCAATCGCGGCTCTACGTGTCAGTCGGTTCTGCCATTGGGGTTTTTGGTGCCTGCGAGTCAGCGGGGAAGTGGATTCGGGCGGGCGAGCGAAGAAGCTTCTCCTCGTGTGGCCGAGCAATGAGCGGGGGGATATGGTACGCGCGAGCTACCAAGGAAGATGGCGCGGGCGGGCGCGCAGTGAGCGGGGGTAAATGGTGTGCGGCTGACGATGGGGAAGAGGGGAGGAAGAAGAAGAGACGAGGAAGAAGAGTGGAAGATGTGGAATAAAGTGCATTAAATCTCAATTCTACTAGTACTACTACCAGGATATACCGTCCTTCGGAGTGTAAATAGTTACACCGATGACATGTGGGTCTACCACAAGAGGGCCCATTTGTCAGTTAATGGAGGAAAAAGGTGCGTAGGCGTATTTGCGGAAGCGTGCTCTACTGGCAAACATGATGGCAGTACTGGGTAAGGCTGATTTAGTAACACCAACACGCTGGTTCAGCTTATTAATTAAGTGTCCCATCTGCTGCAGCGTGTATTGTCACTTCACTGCCAAGACTAGTTGAATAGTTCTCTCTGACCGAGATGGGGAATAATGGATCGCGGAGACTTCCTTTCTATAGTATCCCTATGCCTCTACGCTCACTTCACTCATTTTGCTCCGGACGTAGTCACTTGTTGAAATCTCTAGAAAGACAAATACTCCATATTTGGGAATAGAGGGAGGCTTTTACTCTGTATTTGGGAACATAGAGAGGCTTTTACTCCGTATTTGGGAACAGAGGGAGTATCACCATATGGAGGGAACAGAGGAAGCTTGAAATATGAGCATGTCAATGGGAGGGAGTAAGCCCCATGCATGCATGCATGCAACATGCAACAGTCACACGTACACATGGATGACGCAACACTCACGCACCCATGCGGCACACAACACACGACGCAACACACACGCTCACGCTCAAGTGCTCAACCTACTCCCTACGTCCGTGAAAGACTGTACATTTAGAGATTTACACATTGATCAGGGCATAATTAACGCCCAAAAGTAGCAGACTTATGTGTGCATGCCACCATTGAGAGAAGAAGATTAAATGAAGGTCATTGCATGCTGTAATTAAGGATAGACATGTAGCCTATACCTAGAGGACAAGCTGGTGCATTAGTCAATCAATATAGATTTAGATTAAAGGCTAAATGCATTGGAAGTGTAGATGTACTACACTCTTTGTTTTTTAGCCGATGTACACTCTTTGTTCGAAGACTGAGGAAGTACACATGCATGCACTCACATACATAGCCAGGGTGGTTCGCGCGCAAGGGTTGGACTCCTGTCGCGCCTGCGTAAAGTTTTGTTTAACTGATTTCTTTGCTCTACCAATTGACAGGTGGGACCCAGAAACCAGGTGATAATTTAACCAGTCAACAAAGTGCCATGTCGACTATGTGGCCGGTCAGTAGGGTGCAATACAGTGCTCTACGATGAGCTAGTGATCGTATAATCACCGCAAAACTATATGTAGTGACCATAAAGAGCGTATTGTTACATACATTGACCGCCAGTGTATTTTTCTCGTTTCAAATTAAGCCATATTAACCGGAAAGGACATAGTATGGACTAGTACTAGTACTGCTTTGATGTGTCCCATCAACTCGCCGAACGAGGAGAATCTTGCTTACTACGCCTCTCCCTCGCCCACGCGCGCGGTGGTTCACAGGACGAGGAGAGGGTTTTGACTACAACGCCCTCTCCATCGCCCTCGCCCTTGCGGTGGACGTGCAATAGTTCAATCAGTGTCAGATTGCCAGAAGCATATTGTACTGTAGTATCATCATTGTTGGACCTTCCGAAGAGGTGAAGAGCCAAGTGCAAGGTTCACACGAGTACGAACTGTTGAACCTCCCGAAGAGGCTGTCGGATTTCGGGTTCCGGCAGACCCTTGAGGTTCGAACTCTGGGGTGCGCGCGGAGATTCAACCTTCTGCCTGCCTGTTCCTCACCGAATCGCTGGGATCTAAACTACTAACTGAACAACACAAGGGACACAAGATTTATACTGGTTCAGGCCACCATTGTGGTGTAATACCCTACTCCAGTGTGTGGTGTGGTGGATTGCCTCTTGGGCTGATGATGAACAATACAAGGAAGAACAGCCTCGCGAGGGTCTGTTCTTGGCTGGTGCTACCTGGTTCTGGCTCTTGGATTCTTGATGCCTCTACCCTGGGGGTGGCTAGTCCTATTTATAGGCAAAGGCCCTGGGCCTCTTCCCAAATATTGAGCGGGAAGGGCGCCAACAATTGGCCATTTTGAAGGGGAACAACGGGTACACTTATCCTGACTAAAGTTGGTCCTCGCCTGTCAAAGGCTCTGGTGGTGATGCCTGCTTGGGCTCCACAATGACTTCTTCCCTGCCGTTGGGCTGGTCTTGGTCTTGTTGCACCGAAATGGATGCCTGTGCTTGATGCTCTCGCCTGCGCTTGCTCCCTTTGCACCAAAGAGGAAAGGGGGACACTGCGCGGGCTGGCGCCCGACTGGCGCCCTTGGTTGTCATGGCTTGCGTCATGGGCACCTCGCGAGGTACCCCGCCTTGAGCTCCCCGCCTCCTCGTGAGCCAGCCTGACGAGGCCGTGCGTGAGGAAGCTCCTTGTCGTCCGCCCCGCGAGGCTTGGCCCCTCGCGAGGGTCTTGAGCTTGTGTTGATGAAGTTGGGCTGCGCTAGGCCTCCTTTGAGCCACGCCACAGGTCGCAGGCAGGCAAGTCTGGGGACCCTCGTTCCCAGAACGCCGACAGTAGCCCCCGGGCCCATGGCGCGCCCGGACTTGGCCGAGCAGAGAGGCGAAAGGGCAAGTGCGAAGCATCGCGGGCCCTAGCAGCCTGCGGCCTTGGGCACCGCGTGGCGGTTGATTGGACGTGGGTGCCTCCGCTTCCCCATGACGCCTTGGTAACCGCACAGATTCGACAAGTCCCTGCGTGCAAAGCGGGTCATGATTACCTGCGATCGTGGAGGTTGATGGTTGGCCTTCGCCGGCTATAAGTACGGAACGGCGCGCGCCCTTCCAGCCTATCCCCTCGTGCTTCTCCTTCTCCTTCATGGCTCCACCAAGGAAGTTCTCGGCCGCAGAGAAAGGAAAGGCTCGCCAGGTCGCGTCTACCTCTCCCCCGCCCAAGCGCGGTCGAGGTCGCCCTTGCAAACATCCTGTGGCCTCCACGGTGGGCCCCCGCGGTCGCGGAGGCGGCTCTCTGTGCGGCGATGAGCGGCTGGCCATGGTCGGCGGGCGTGTTCCGGCCGTGCGACCCCCGAGGCCGCGCGTCCATACTGCGGAGGTGCTGCCGGAGTTCATTGTGTGGGCGGTGGAGCCAACCGGCGCCCGACTTCAGCTCCCTCGCTTCCTCCTAGGTGAGCTCCCAGCTGGCATCTTGGGTGGCCTCTGGCTCCAGGCAGATGGCTGCTGCAGTCGGGCCTCGTGGGCTTCGCTGGAGGTCTCCGCTGCCGGGAGCCTGGCCCTGACCCAAGGCTGGCAGACATTTGCTCGCGCGCGTGGTCTCCGCCGCCGGTGCTCTCTACACTTCAAGTTCGACGGCGACGCCACCCTCTACGTGAGGGTGTTTGGGGAAGATGGTCGCCGTGCAGGGTGCTGCCCTGAAGATGACGACCGCGGTCGGGAACTCAGCCCCGGCGAGGACGGAGAGGACAGCGCGCGAGCGGTTGGCGGCGCCCGTGACTCCTCAAGCTTCACCAGCGCTTCTTCGGGTAGCGACCCTTCTAGCAGCGGCCGTGGTCAGCCTCCACGCCGTCGCGCCTGCTTGGAGGGCGGCAGCGGGTCTGCCCGCCGTCGCGCCCCGGTGAAGCGCGAGAGGGAGTCCGCCTGAGCTCCGGGGGCGGCTCGAGTCTTCCATGAGGGCCGGCATGGGACGAGCTTCGCTCGCTTTTGTTCTTTCCTTTCTTTTCTCCTGCGCAAAAAGATAGCAATGTGTGGCCCCGTGAGGGCGTGTTTGGGTTAACGTCATCAATCATCGCACTGTTTCTGTCATTCCGGTATTGTTCCTTTCTGTTGCATGCCCATTCGCAAGTAATCTCTAGTCTCAGCCGTGGGGGGCGACCGACCCAGGCCCTGTATTCGTGTCGTGGTGCCCGTGGGGCATGGTCTGGAGGGGTGCTCCGGTAGTGGACCTGGGCCGTGAAAACTTGAGCGATAAGGGCAGGAACACTCGCGAGGGCCCCCGGGGCTTCCACCTCACAAGCCCCCGTGCAAGAGAAATCGAGGCAGGAGAGCGAAAAAGTCGAAGAACCATAGGTCAAAAGGCGGCGATAGTTTCGATAAAAACTCCAAATGAGAATGAACTAGCCAACTGCAAAAAGCAAATGAAAAAGCCGCGTCCGGCACCTAGTCTAGTCTTCGACGTCTTCTCACCAGCGCGGAGCTAAGTGCTGCCACTGGGCGTGGGAGGGAGCCCCAGGGCCTGAGGCCGGCACCCCTGAGACTCCGGGGCGTGTACAGCCCCAACTCATTATTACGCGAGAGTGTCATGGGCGGCGAGCTTCATAGGCGTTGGCCTTCTTCACAGGCTCCGGGCCTATCTTCGGGGAGGCAAGCTTCACATGCATTGTCCCTCTTCACAGGCTCTGGGCCTTGGGCCTTTTCCAAAAGGATGAGCTTCACAGGCATTTGCCTTCTTCACAGGCTCTGGGCCTTTTCCAAAAAGATGAGCTTCACAGGCATTCGCCTTCTTCACAAGCTCTGGGCCTTTTCCAAAAAGATGAGCTTCACAGGCATTCACCTTCTTCACAGGCTCTGGGCCTTTCTAGGGGTAAAACCTCCGGAGGTGCTGGATGTTCCACGCGTTTTGTACAGGTACTCCCTCCTGAGTCTCCAAGTGCATGGAGCCGGGCCTGGAAACATGAACAACCTTGAACGGGCCCTCCCACATAGGAGAGAGCTTATGCAGTCCCTCCCTGGAGAGGACCCGCCGAAGCATGAGGTCCCCTACCTCGAGAGTTCTGGGGCGGATGTTGCGGCAGTGGTATCGCCGAAGTGCCTGCTAGTATCTTGCTGCTCGCAGTGCAGCTTCTCGACGACGCTCCTCCCCCAACATGAGGTCCGTCCCTCGCATGGTGTCCTGCAACGTCTCATCGAACGCCAAGACCCGCGCGGAACGACGCTTGACCTCGTGAGGGAGGACCGCTTCGGCTCCGTAGACCAAGAAGAAGGGGGTCTCCCTAGTCGGCTTGGTCGCAGTTGTGCGGATGGACCACAGCACGGACTGAAGCTCGTCATACCAACCTCTGCCGCAGGCCTCCAGTTTCTTCTTGAACGTCTTGGTCTTGAGGCCCCTTAGGACTTCTGCGTTGGCCCGCTCGGCCTGGCCGTTGCTTCGGGGGTGCGCCACCAAAGCGTAGCATATCTGCGTTCCAAGGTTAGCACAGTACGTTTTGAAAAGGTTACTAGTGAACTGCGAACCGAACTGCGAACCGTTGTCAGTGATGATGCGGTTTGTCACCCCGAACCGGCTCACGATGCCCTTGATGAACTTGACTGCAGAACCAGCAGGGATGGTGCGGACGGCCTCGACTTCGGTCCACTTGGTAAACTTATCCACGGCGACGTAGAGGTAGCGATAGCCCCCTGGCGCCCGAGGAAAAGGGCCCAGGATATCCAGCCCCCAGACTGCAAATGGCAAAGTGAGGGGTATAGTTTGCAGGCCTCCTGCCGGCTGATGGATCTGCTTGGCATGGAATTGGCAAGCCTCGCAAGCCTTCACTAGTTCGACCGCGTCATTGAGCGCGGTAGGCCAATAGAAACCGCTACGGAATGCCTTGCCGATGAGGGTCTGTGACGACGAATGATGCCCACAGTCTCCACCGTGTATATCTGCCAGCAGTTCCTTCCCTTGCTCCGTTGTGATGCAACGCAGGGACACATCATTCGGTCGCTTCCGGTAGAGCTCTTCATCCCTGATGCAGTACGCTGTAGCTTGCCGCGCCACACGCTCTGCTTCCTCCTCCTTCTCCGGCAGGGTCCCTTGCGTCAAGTAGCTCCGAAGCTCTGTGATCCAGCACCCTTCCTGAGGCTCCATCATCAGGAGCAGGCGAGCTCCTGAGGCCGGGCCACAGGCTGGGGCTCCCGAGGCAGGTGGCTAAGGAAGCTCCACCCAAGGCTGTGCTGTGCTCGACAATGGCGGCTGGGCCGAGGGCTTGAAGAGCTGTTCCTCGAAGACGCCTGTCTCCTGGGGCAACCGCCTGGAGGCTCTTTTGGCGACGTCGTCGGCCTCTTGATTAGTGCCGCGGGGCACATGCTGTAGCTCTAACCCCCAGAACTGCTTCTCCATCCTGCGGACCTCCGCAAGGTAGGCCTCCATGTGCTCATCTCTTGGCTCGTATACCTTGTTGGAGAAGTTGACAAGGAGCTGCGAATCGCCCTTGATAGTAAGACGCTTCACTCCTAAGGCAGCGGCAGCCTTAAGGCCCGCTATCAGTCCCTCGTACTCTGCTATGTTGTTGGAGACCTTTTCACCCTGCTGGAAGCAGAGCTGCACGGCGTAGTATAGCTTGTCCTGAGTGGGAGATATGAGCACCGCCCAGCCCCAGCGCCATGCCTGGAGAACGCCCCGTCGAAGTACATGACCCAGCCTTCTTGCGCCTTGCTTCCTGGGGAAAGTGATCGGTCCTCGTCGGCCTTGAGATCCGGTGCCTCCGTCCATTCATCCACGAAATCTGCTAGCGCGGCACCTTTGATGAGTCTGGTCGTACTGAATTCGAGCTGAAATGCTTGCAGTTCAATGTTCCACTCAGCGACCCTTCCGGCCGAGTTAGGGCTCCTGAGCACCCTTTCCAAGGGGTATGCCGAGACAACCTTGATCGGGTGACCCTGGAAGTAGTGTCGCAGCTTGCGCGAAGCCACCAGCAACGTGAGGAGGAGCTTCTGCGGCATGGGGTACCGTGCCCTCGCGTCCCGCAACACTGTGCTGACGAAGTACATCGGGTGCTCGACGAGGCTTGGAGCGTCGGCGCTGGTGGTGCCCTCCGGAGGCTATGGCGCCTGCTGAGGCGACGGGGTCTCCGAAGGCTAGTTGCCTGGGGGAAGAGCTTCCTCCGTTTCCGGCGCGCTTTCCTGTGGCGGCTGATCCTCCCCAGCCGAGGTTGCGACCTCTACGAGTCCTTTTTGGTCCTGCTTTGCCTTGACACGTGCAACAGCCGTGGCTTTGGTCTGATGCTCCTCCCTAACTGCCACCAGAGCCGCGCTGGCTGAGTAAGGAGTGGCGGCGAGATAGAGTACCAAGGGCTCTTGAGGGCGTGGGGCCACCATCACCAGAGGGTTGGTTAAGTATCTCTTGAGATCTTGGAACGCTTTATTGGCTTCTTCAGTCCATTCAAAGGGCCCCTTCTTCTTCATCAGCTGAAAGAAAGGCAGTGCTCGCTCCCCTAACCTGGAGATGAAGCGCCCCAGCGCAGTCACGCGTCCCATGAGCTTCTGCATTTCTCTAAGGGTCTTTGGTGGGCTCATGTCCTCGACTTCCTTGACCTTTTCTGGGCTGGCCTCGATACCTCTGTGGGACACGAGGAAGCCCAAGAGCTTGCCCGAGGGGACTCCGAACACACACTTCTCCGGGTTGAGCCGCAGGCTCACTGCGTTGAGGCTCGCGAAGGTTTCCTCTAGGTCTTGTATCAGGGTCTTGGCCTCGCGAGACTTCACTACGATGTCGTCGATGTAAGCCTCCACATTCTTTCCGAGCTACGGGCCCAAGGTGATGTGCATGAGCCGCTGAAAGGTCGCCCCCGTGTTGCGCAGTCCGAACGGCATGCATGTATAGCAGTACACCCCACACAGGGTTAGGAAGGCCGTCTTCTCCACGTCTTCCACCGCCATCTTGATCTGGTGATACCCGGAGAAGGCGTCCAAGAAGCATAACAGGTCACACTCAGCGGTGGAATCGACGATCTGATCGATGCGACGGAGCGGGAATGGATCTTGCGGGCATGCTTTGTTGAGGTTGGTGAAGTCGACACACATGCATTCCTTCCCTTCCTTCTTCGGCACAACTACGGGGTTGGCCAACCAATCTGGGTATCGGACCTCGCGAATAACCCCCGCGGCTTCTAGCTTGCGGGTCTCCTGGACGATGAAGGCCTGCTTTTCAGTGGACTGCCTCCTCGCCTTCTGCTTCACGGGGCGCACGTTGGGACACACGTTGAGGTGGTGCTCGATTACACCCCGTGGGATCCCTGCCAACTGAAGGAAATATGCCCTAGAGGCAATAATAAAGTTATTATTTATTTCCTTATTTCATGATAAATGTTTATTATTCATGCTAGAATTGTATTAACTGGAAACATGATACATGTGTGAATACATAGACAAACATATAGTCACTAGTATGCCTCTACTTGACTAGCTCATTAATCAAAGATGGTTATGTTTCCTAACCATAGACATGTGTTGTCATTTGATTAATGGGATCACATCATTAGGAGAATGATGTGATTGACATGACCCATTCCGTTAGCCTAGCACTTGATCGTTTAGTATGTTGCTATTGCTTTCTTCATGACTTATACAAAGTTCCTGCAACTATGAGATTGTGCAACTCCCGTTTACCGGAAGAACACTTTGTGTGCTACCAAATGTCACAACGTAACTGGGTGATTATAAAGGTGCTCTACAGGTGTTTCTGAAGGTACATGTTGGGTTGGCATAATTCGAGATTAGGTTTTGTCACTCCGATTGTCGGAGAGGTATCTCTGGGCCCTCTCGGTAATACTCATCACGTAAGCCTTGCAAGCATTGTAACTAATGAGTTAGTTATAAGATGATGTGTTACAGAACGAGTAAAGATACTTGCCGGTAACGAGATTGAACTAGGTATTGGATACCTACGATCAAATCTCGGGCAAGTAACATACCGATGACAAAGGGAATAACGTATGTTGTTATGCGGTTTGACCGATAAAGATCTTCGTAGAATATGTAGGAACCAATTTGGGCATCCAGGTTCCGCTATTGGTTATTGACTGACAATAGTTCTAGGTCATGTCTACATAGTTCTCGAACCCGTAGGGTCCGCACGCTTAACGTTACGATGACAGTTATATTATGAGTTTATGAGTTTTGATGTACCGAAGGAGTTCGGAGTCCCGTATGAGATCGGGGACATGACGAGGAGTCTCGAAATGGTCGAGACGTAAAGATCGATATATTGGACGACTATATTCGGACTTCGGAAAGGTTCCGACTGATTCGGGTATTTTTCGGAGTACCGGAGAGTTACGGGAATTCGCCGGGGAGTATATGGGCCTTATTGGGCCATACGGGAATAGAGGAGAGAGGCCGAAAGGAAGGAGGTGCGCAGCCCCCCTCTGGTCCGAATTGGACAAGGGGTGCAACCCCCTTTTCCTTTCCCCTCTCCCCCTCTTTCCTTCTCTCCTACTCCAACAAGGAAGGGGGGGAGTCCTACTCCCGGTGGGAGGAGGACTCCTCCTGGCGCGCCCCTCCTGGCCGGCCGACCCCCTCCCCCTGGCTCCTTTATATACGGGGGCAGGGGGGCACCTCTAGGCACAACAACACAAGTTGATCTACGGATCGTTCCTTAGCCGTGTGCGGTGCCCCCCTCCACCATATTCCACCTCGGTCATATCGTCGCGGAGTTTAGGCGAAGCCCTGCGCTGGTAGAGCATCATCATCGTCACCACGCCGTCGTGCTGACGGAACTCATCCCCGAAGTTTTGCTGGATCGGAGCCTAGGGATCGTCATCGAGCTGAACGTGTGCTGAACTCGGAGGTGCCGTACGTTTGGTACTTGGATCGGTCGGATCGTGAAGACGTACGACTACATCAACCGCGTTGTCATAACGCTTCCGCTTATGGTCTACAAGGGTATGTAGACGACACTCTGCCCTCTCGTTGCTATGCATCACTATGATCTTGCGTGTGCGTAGGAATTTTTTTTGAAATTACTACGTTCCCCAACAGTGGTATCAGAGCCTAGGTTTTATGCGTTGATGTTATATGCACAAGTAGAACACAAATGAGTTGTGGGCGATACAAGTCATACTGCTTACCAGCATGTCATACTTTGGTTCGGCGGTATTGTTGGATGAAGCGGCCCGGACCGACATTACGCGTACGCTTACGCGAGACTGGTTCTACCGACGTGCTTTGCACACAGGTGGCTGGCGGGTGTCAGTTTCTCCAACTTTAGTTGAACCGAGTGTGGCTACGCCCGGTCCTTGCGAAGGTTAAAACATCACTAACTTGACGAACTATCGTTGTGGTTTTGATTCGTAGGTAAGAACGGTTCTTGCTAAGCCCGTAGCAGCCACGTAAAACTTGCAACAACAAAGTAGAGGACGTCTAACTTGTTTTTGCAGGGCATGTTGTGATGTGATATGGTCAAGACGTGATGCTATATTTTATTGTATGAGATGATCATGTTTTGTAACCGAAGTTATCGGCAACTGGCAGGAGCCATATGGTTGTCGCTTTATTGTATGAAATGCAAACGCCCTGTAATTGCTTTACTTTATCACTAAGCGGTAGCGATAGTCGTAGAAGCAATAGATGGCGTAAACGACAACGATGCTACGATGGAAATCAAGGTGTCGCGCCGGTGACGATGGTGATCACGACGATGCTTCGGAGATGGAGATCACAAGCACAGGATGATGATGGCCATATCATATCACTTATATTGATTGCATGTGATGTTTATCCTTTATGCATCTTATCTTGCTTTGATTGACGGTAGCATTTTAAGATGATCTCTCACTAAAAATTATCAAGAAGTGTTCTCCCTGAATATGCACCGTTGCCAAAGTTCGTCGTGCCCAGACACCACGTGATGATCGGGTGTGATAAGCTCTACGTCCATCTACAACGGGTGCAAGCCAGTTTTGCACACGCAGAATATTCAGGTTATACTTGACGAGCCTAGCATATGCAGATATGGCCTCGAAACACGGAGACCGAAAGGTCGAGCGTGAATCATATAGTAGATATGATCAACATATTGATGTTCACCGTTGAAACTACTCCATCTCACGTGACGATCGAACATGGTGTAGTTGATATGGATCACGTAATCACTTAGAGGATTAGAGGGATGTCTATCTAAGTGGGAGTTCTTAAGTAATATGATTAATTGAACTTAAATTTATCATGAACTTAGTCCTGGTAGTATTTTGCAAATTATGTTGTAGATCAATAGCTTGCATTGTTGCTTCCATATGTTTATATGTTCCTAGAGAAAATTGTGTTGAAAATGTTAGTAGCAATGATGCGGATTGGATCCGTGATCTGAGGTTTATCCTCATTGCTGCGCAGAAGAATTATTTCCTTGATGCACCGCTAGGTGACAAACCTATTGCAGGAGCAGATGCAGACGTTATGAACGTTTGGCTAGCTCAATATGATGACTACTTGATAGTTTAGTGCACCATGCTTAACGGCTTAGAATCGGGACTTCAAAGACGTTTTGAACGTCATGGATCATATGAGATGTTCGAGGAGTTGAAGTTAATATTTGAAGCAAATACCCGAGTTGAGAGATATGAAGTCTCCAACAAGTTCTATAGCTAAAAGATGGAGGAGAATCACTCAACTAGTGAGCATGTGCTCAGATTGTCTGGATACTACAATCGCTTGAATCAAGTGGGAGTTAATCTTCCAGATAAGATAGTGATTGACAAAATTCTCTAGTCACCATCACCAAGTTAGTAGAACTTCGTGATGAACTATAGTATGCAAGGGATGACGAAAACGATTCCCAAGCTCTTCGTGATGCTGAAATCGATGAAGGTAGAAATCAAGAAAATCATCAAGTGTTGATGGTTGACAAGACCACTAGTTTCAAGAAAAAGGGCAAAGGGAAGAAGTGGAACTTCAAGAAGAACGGCAAGCAAGTTGCTGCTCAAGTGAAGAAGCCCAAGTCTGGTCCTAAGCCTAAGACTAAGTGCTTCTACTGCAAAGGGACTAGTCACTGGAAGTGGAACTGCCCCAAGTATTTGGCGGATAAGAAGGATGGCAAAAGTGAACAAAGGTATATTGGATATACATGTTATTGATGTGTACTTTACTAGTGTTTATAGCAACCCCTCGGCATTTTGATACTGGTTCAGTTGCTAAGAGTAGTAACTCGAAACGGGAGTTGCAGAATAAACAGAAAATAGTAAAAAGGCGAGGTGACGATGTGTGTTGGAAGTAGTTCCAAGATTGATATGATCATCATCACACTCTCCCTACACTTTCGAGATTTGTGTAGAACCTAAATAAATGTTATTTGGCGTTTGCGTTGAGCATGAATATGATTTGGTCATGTTTATTGCAATACGGTTATTCATTTAAAATCAGAGAATAATTGTTGTTCTGTTTACATGAATAAAACCTTCAATGGTCATACACCCAATAAAAATAGTTTGTTGGATCTCGATCGTAGTGATACACATATTCATAATATTGATGCCAAAAGATGCAAAGTTAATAATGATAGTGCAACTTATTTGTGGCACTGCCGTTTGGGTCATATCGGTGTAAAGCGCATGAAGAAACTCCATAAAGATGGATTTTCGGAATCACTTGGTTATGAATCATTTGATGCTTGCGAACCGTGCCTTTTGGGCAAGATGACTAAAACTCCGTTCTTCGGAACAATGGAACGAGCTACTGACTTGTTGAAAATAATACATACCGATGTATGTGATCCAATGAGTGTTGATGCTCGTGGCAAGTATCGTTATTTTCTGACCTTCACAAAATGGTTTGGGCAGATATGGGTATATCTACTTGATGAAACATAAGTCTAAAATAATTGAAAGGTTCAAAGAATTTTAGAGTGAAGTGGAAAAATCATCGTAACAAGAAAATAAAGTTTCTGTGATCTGATCGCGGAGACGAATATTTGAGTTACGAGTTTGGTCTTCAATGAAAACAATGTGGAATAGTTTCACAGCTCACGCCACCTGGAACACCACAACGTTATGGTGTGTCTGAACGTCGTAACCGCACTTTATTGGATATGGTGCGATCTATGATGTCTCTTACTGATTTACCATTATCATTTTGGGGTTATGCATTAGAGACAGCTGCATTCACGTTAAAAGGGCACCATCTAAATCCGTTGAGACGACACCGTATGAACTATGGTTTAGCAGTAAACCTAAGCTGTCGTTTCTTAAAGTTTGGAGTTGCGATGCTTATATGAAAAAAGGTTTTCAACTTGATAAGCTCGAACCCAAATCGGAGAAGTGCGTCTTCATAGAATACCCAAAGGAAACTATTGGGTACACCTTCTATCACAGATCCGAAGGCAAAACATTCGTTGCCAAGAATGGATCCTTTCTAGAGAAGAAGTTTCTCTCGAAAGAAGTGAGTGGGAGGAAAGTAGAACTTGATGAGGTAACTGTACCTACTCCCTTATTGGAAATTAGTTCATCACAGAAATCTGTTCCTGTGACTACTACACCAATTAGTGAGGAAGTTAATGATGATGATCATGAAACTTCATATTAAGTTACTACAGAACCTCGTAGGTCTTACAGAGTAAGATCCGCACCAGAGTGGTACGGTAATCCCATTCTGGAGGTCATGTTACTAGACCATGATGAACCTACGAACTATGAGGAAGCGATGATGAGCCCAGATTCCGCAAAATGGTTTGAGGCCATGAAATCTGAGATATGATCCATGTATGAGAACAAAGTATGGACTTTGATGGATTTGCCTGATGATCGGCAAACCATAGAAAATAAATGGATCTTCAAGAGGAAGACGGACGCTGATAGTGTTACTATCTACAAAGCTAGAATTGTCGCAAAAGGTTTTCGACAAGTTCAAGGTGTTGACTACGATGAGAGTTTTTCACTCGTATCTATGCTTAAGTCTATCTGAATCATGTTAGCAATTGCCGCATTTTATGAAATCTGGCAAATGGATAAACAAAACTGCATTCCTTAATGGTTTTCTTAAAGAAGAGTTGTATATGATGCAACCAGAAGGTTTTGTCAATCCTAAAGGTGCTAACAAATTGTGCAAACTCCAGTGATCCATCTATGGACTGGTGCAAGCATCTCGGAGTTGGAATATATGCTTTGATGAGTTGATCAAAGCATATGGTTTTATACAGACTTTTGAAGAAGCCTGTATTTACAAGAAAGTGAGTTGGAGCTCTGTAGCATTTCTAGTATTATATGTGGATGACATATTGTTAATTGGAAATGATATGGAAATTCTGGATAGCATGAAAGGATACTTGAATAAGAGTTTTTCAAAGCAAGACCTCGGTGAAGCTGTTTACACATTGAGCATCAAGATCTATATAGATAGATCAAGACACTTGATAAGATTTTTCAATGAGTACATACCTTGATAAATTTTTGAAATAGTTCAAAAATGGAACAGTCAAAGAAAGGAGTTCTTGCCTGTGTTACAAGGTGTGAAGTTGAGTAAGACTCAAGACCCGACCATTGCAGAAAATAGAAAGAGAATGAAAAGTCATTCCCTATGCCTCAGTCATAGGTTCTATAAAGTATGCTATGCTGTGAACATACCTATTGTATACCTTGCTCTGTGTTTGGCAAAGGAATAAAATTTTGATCTAATAAGTAGATCACTGGTCATGGGTCAAGAATATCCTTAGTGAGGACTAAGAAGATGTTTCTCGATTATGGAGGTGATAAAAAAGCCCGTCATAAAAGTTACAACGATGCAAGCTTTTACACCAATCCAGATGACTCTAAGTCTCAATCTGGATACATATTGAAAGTGGGAGCAATTAGCTAGAGTAGCTCCGTGCAGAGCATTGTGGACATAGAATATTTGCAAAATACATACGACTCTGAATATGACAGACCCGTTGACTAAGCTTCTCTCACGAGCAAAACATGATCATACCTTAGTACTCTTTTGGGTGTTAATCACATAGCGATGTGAACTAGATTATTGACTCTAGTAAACCCTTTGGATGTTGATCACATGATGATGTGAACTATGGGTATTAAACACATGCAAATGTGAATATTGGTGTTAAATCACATAATAATGTGAACTAGATTATTGACTCTAGTGCAAGTGGGAGACTGAAGGAAATATGCCCTAGAGGCAATAATAAAGTTATTATTTATTTCCTTATTTCATGATAAATGTTTATTATTCATGCTAGAATTGTATTAACTGGAAACATGATACATGTGTGAATACATAGACAAACATATAGTCACTAGTATGCCTCTACTTGACTAGCTCATTAATCAAAGATGGTTATGTTTCCTAACCATAGACATGTGTTGTCATTTGACTAATGGGATCACATCATTAGGAGAATGATGTGATTGACATGACCCATTCCGTTAGCCTAGCACTTGATCGTTTAGTATGTTGCTATTGCTTTCTTCATGACTTATACAAAGTTCCTGCAACTATGAGATTGTGCAACTCCCGTTTACCGGAAGAACACTTTGTGTGCTACCAAACGTCACAACGTAACTGGGTGATTATAAAGGTGCTCTACAGGTGTTTCCGAAGGTACATGTTAGGTTGGCATAATTCGAGATTAGGTTTTGTCACTCCGATTGTCGGAGAGGTATCTCTGGGCCCTCTCGGTAATACTCATCACGTAAGCCTTGCAAGCATTGTAACTAATGAGTTAGTTATAAGATGATGTGTTACAGAACGAGTAAAGAGACTTGCCGGTAACGAGATTGAACTAGGTATTGGATACCGACGATCAAATCTCGGGCAAGTAACATAACGATGACAAAGGGAACAACGTATGTTGTTATGCGGTTTGACCGATAAAGATCTTCGTAGAATATGTAGGAACCAATATGGGCATCCAGGTTCCGCTATTGGTTATTGATCGAGAATAGTTCTAGGTCATGTCTACATAGTTCTCGAACCCGTAGGGTCCGCACGCTTAACGTTACGATGATAGTTATATTATGAGTTTATGAGTTTTGATGTACTGAAGGAGTTCGGAGTCCCGTATGAGACTGGGGACATGACGAGGAGTCTCGAAATGGTCGAGACGTAAAGATCGATATATTGGACGACTATATTCGGACTTCGGAAAGGTTCCGAGTGATTCGGGTATTTTTCGGAGTACCGGAGAGTTACGGGAATTCGCCGGGGAGTATATGAGCCTTATTGGGCCATACGAGAATAGAGGAGAGAGGCCGAAAGGAAGGAGGTGCGCAGCCCCCCTCTGGTCCGAATTGGACAAGGGGTGCAGCCCATTTTCCTCCCCCCTCTCCCCCTCTTTCCTTCTCTCCTACTCCAACAAGGAAGGGGGGGAGTCCTACTCCCGGTGGGAGGAGGACTCCTCCTGGCGTGCCCCTCCTGGCCGGCCGACCCCTCCCCCTGGCTCCTTTATATACGGGGGCAGGGGGGCACCTCTAGGCACAACAACACAAGTTGATCTACGGATCGTTCCTTAGCCGTGTGCGGTGCCCCCCTCCACCATATTCCACCTCGGTCATATCGTCGCGGAGTTTAGGCGAAGCCCTGCGCCAGTAGAGCATCATCATCGTCACCACGCCGTCGTGCTGACGGAACTCATCCTCAAAGTTTTGCTGGATCGGAGCCCGGGGATCGTCATCGAGCTGAACCTGTGCTGAACTCGGAGGTGCCGTACGTTTGGTACTTGGATCGGTCGGATCGTGAAGACGTACGACTACATCAACCGCGTTGTCATAACGCTTCCGCTTACAGTCTACAAGGGTATGTAGACAACACTCTCCCCTCTCATTGCTATGCATCACTATGATCTTGCGTGTGTGTAGGATTTTTTTTGAAATTACTACGTTCCCCAACACCAACTGATCGGGCTCCCAGGCGAACACCTTCTTGTTTGCACGCAGGAACTTGACCAGGGCTTCCTCCTGCTCGAGCTCGAGGTTGGTGCCTATGGTGAAAGTGGCGTTAGTGGACCCGTCCTCGTCGATAGGTACCTGCTTGGTTTCTGCCTTGTCTTGGGTGAACAACTGCTTCTTCTTGGTCGGCGCAGCCCCCTTGGGCTTGGGGGTTTCTGCGTCGGCGGGCCGCGCCGCCGCCGCCTTCTTGAGGGCGAGCTTGAGTACTCGCAGCGCACCTTCGGTGTCCCTGGGCACGGTGAGGACGCCGTTGCTCCCGGGCATCTTCATGAGGTTGTACGCCGGGTGAGTCGCGGCCTTGAATTTGGCCAATGCTGGATAGCCGAGGATGGCATTGTAGGGGAGGCCGATGGGGGCGATGTCGAAATCGACCAGCTCCATGCGGAAATTGTTGTAGGTGCCGAAAGTTACCGGGAGTCGGATCTGCCCCAAGGAGCTGGACAACTCGCCTCCGACACCCGAGAAAGGCCGGCTGGGTTGCAGCCGCTCCCGGGGTATGCGGAGGAGGTTGAAGGCCTCGACTGAGAGCATGCTGAGGCCCGCGCCACCGTCGATGACGGTCCTGGTGATGGCCACCTGGCAGATGGTGGGCGTGCAGAGCATGGGGAGCACACGCGAGCAGGCCGAGTTGGTGGGGTGGTCCTCGGAGCTGAAGGTCAGCTTAGCCGATGGATCCGACTGGCCCCGGGGAGCCCCCTGCCGCGTGGAGGCGGTGCCGACCCAGCGGACGAACGGCTTGACGTGGTGGCTGGAGGGCGGCGCCTGCGAGCCGCCCAGGAGGGCCGCGATGATCGAGGGAGTCGGCGCGACTGGGTGGGTGAAGAAGAGGCCGCGTGGTTCTTCCCAAGAGGCCACGGGGAAATGCTGGGATGATGCTTGCTGCCCGTTCCCCGCCGGGCTGATGGCGGCGTTGACGGGGAACAACGAGGGCGACCCCCGACGGGGGCCGTCTGGGTGACGCGGGAAGCGAGGGCAGCTCGGCACCCGGCGCGAGCCCGACGAGCGTCAGACATGGATGCGATGGTCGGAGAAGAACGAGACGACGGAAGGAAAATTCCGGCGCACCCCTACCTGGCGCGCCAAATGTCGGATTTCGGATTCCGGCAGACCCTTGAGGTTCAAACTCTGGGGTGCGCGTGGAGATTCAACCTTCTGCCTGCCTGTTCCTCGCCAAATCTCTAGGATCTAAACTACTAACTGAAGAACACAAGAGACACAAGATTTATACTGGTTCAGGCCACCATTGTGGTGTAATCCCCTACTCCAGTGTGTGGTGTGTTGGATTGCCTCTTGGGCTGATGATGAACAATACAAGGAAGAACAGCCTCGCGAGGGTCTGTTCTTGGCTGGTGCTACCTGGTTCTGGCTCTTGGATTCTCGATGCCTCTACCCTGGGGGTGGCTAGTCCTATTTATAAGCAAAGGCCCTGGGCCTCTTCCCAAATATTGAGCGGGAAGGGCGCCAACAATTGGCCATTTTGAAGGGGAACATCGGGTACACTTATCCTGACTAAAGTTGGTCCTCGCCTGTCAAAGGCTCTGGTGGTGACGCCTGCTTGGGCTCCACAATGACTTCTTCCCTGCCGTTGGGCTGGTCTTGGTCTTGTTGCACCGAAATGGATGCCTGTGCTTGATGCTCTCGCCTGCGCTTGCTCCCTTTGCACCAAAGAGGAAAGGAGGACACTGCGCAGGCTGGCGCCCGACTGGCGCCCTTGGTTGTCATGACTTGCTTCATGGGCACCTCGCGAGGTACCCCGCCTTGAGCTCTCCGCCTCCTCGTGAGCCAGCCTGACGAGGCCGTGCCTGAGGAAGCTCCTTGTCGTCCGCCCCACGAGGCTTGGCCCCTCACGAGGGTCTTGAGCTTGCATTGATGAAGTTGGGCTGCGCTAGGCCTCCTTTGAGCCACGCCGCAGGCCACAGGTAGGCAAGTCTAGGGACCCTCGTTCCCAGAACGCCGACAGAGGCAAAGAGCCAAGCGCAAGGTTTTATAGGAGTTGTCATCCTAGTAGGAGTGTACTAGAACTATAGCGAACGATGCTACTGTATGATGCCGCCACATCACGTATATCCAATGCTGTGCGACTTTTTTTTTCTCAAAGAGCGTGCTGGAGCCCGTGCAACAACCACACAAGTTGCACGTACACATAACACATTTACTAGTATTAAATTCTAAAGGACAAATGCCAGTATGCCACACAAGTTCATCTCCAATTCATGTGATAAATTTGTGCACGACCAGTCTACATATATTCACAGCGGTACCGTTCACAATTTACCGTACTCCACTTACACGTTATAGATGGGCTACATGTCCTCTTCCAGGTTCCAGTTCCAGGTATTCTTCATGGATGGCACGATCCATAGTAGTGGGCAATGGGAATCATTGTCGCAGCTTTCTAGTCCGGTTCCACACGATGAAGACCCATCCAAGCTGAAGCAGCATAAATCAGGGATAGCGTGTCCCAGCATGTCGTTCATCCGGCGGTGCGCACTAAAGACACAACCATGCTTCATGAACGGCAGGCCTTCCATGTCGTGCACCGAAGGTGGCATCCGCTTCACAATGGGGTAGCTGTCCCCAATGAAAAGCGAGTACTCCAAGAGTGTTCCTTGGCACCCACGTAGCATCACGGGGGTCAAACTCGACGCCATTCATCTGGTACACGCGGCATCTCAGATCTGGACACATGGTGACGTACATAGTCAAGTTCCATGCATAATAATGTTGTGCTCAAATATGGCGGTCAGTAATACTGTGCAGCAAATAGTACTACTCCGGTATAGAGGAAGTAAAATAACCGACTTATTATATATAGCCACTCTTGGCTACATGGATGAGATAGTAAGACATGGAAAAACAAAAATGGTGGCAGCTAGTGGGTTCAAGTCTTCAAGGGCCTAGCTAGCTATACGCGTCCTCCAAGGTAAAAAGTACTCCTACTAGTACTAGTAAGTACTTGTACAACAATGAAAGAGAAGTCGAGAGGGTTAAAAATGGAATACCTGGGTAGATGGTGACGGTCCGATCGTGGTAGATTGTGTGACCATGTTGCACATCAATGGTACCATGGGTAACGACTGCTAAGATAGTTGATCCCAATATGCCAAAGTCAGCTACAAGTTTCCAGGTTAGACCGAATCACGGATGCAAATGCACATTCAGGATTGACGATCTTATTTTGATCGGGGGATGACTGGTCCCTGCAAAATAATGGAGTACCGTTAGGGATGCAAATGATGGTTTGTGCATTCCGTTTGTAATCTCCCGTACCATAGGATGGAAACCAGATGAAACAAGTCCCCTGGCTTGTCACCGCGAAGATGTGGCCTAGATGGCGCACGGCGTCTTCAAACGTGTAGGGGTACAAATCTGCCGCCGCCAACATGTGCCAGCCTCTGCCATTACTGCCTCTTGCATTGATGGCAATCCTTATGTCGAACACCACGATGAGATAGTAATCGTCGTAGCCGCGTCGCTTTGTCGGCGGGTCCGCAATTGCTATATTCTTCAATCTCATGTAGGCATCATCATACGTATTCAAGCCCAGCCAGTCCGGAAGGCCGATCCCAATGGTGGAGAAGGGGTCTACCGGAATGGCCGCACTGCTGTGGATGTTGTGCAAAATGATGGTGGTATTAGGTCGGAGGTATGCAAGCCAATCTTCATCGGCACCGACCCAGACCTATATATAAGACGGTGGGCAACGGAGAAATTACGGGATGGAAATGGAATAACTAAGTACTACATGAGCAAACTCCATTACTGACCTGCTCATCAGACAAAATCCGACTACCTCTCAACGTCGACAACTCTAGCAGAGTCAACGTGCAACCATGGCCATGGAGTGGTGGACTGTTCGAAGGATTGTCCCATAGAAGAACCTTCTCCTTGAGGAAGCATGGAAGACCAACAAGCATGGCCTTTTCCCAAGCCTGTTCAAGCACCGTCTTGAAAAAGTTGGTGCAGGAAGCACCGAGTCTTGCGGCGATGAGGACGTCGGAGCAGCATGTGATTTCTCCCAGAGGATCGTCGTCCAAGGTCTCCCAGCCCCGACGAGGAGGAGAACCGCCCGACGAATCCATGGGAGCAGCGACGAACTGCCTTCTTCGGGGCGAGGGGAACTGGTGAGGAGGAGATAAGAGTGTAGTAACCGCAGGGCCTCGTCCCTTCCAACTGTAGATCGTTCCTTAGCAAAGGGGTGAGGCTATTATTTACTACTAGTACTAGCATTATGGGACGTTATGGGATTGCATTATACTATAAATAATAGCACTAGTAAGAAATTTTTGGCACTAGGTAGTAGTTTTTGGCGTGGATTAAGAAATTTTGGGTATGTTTTTGCTATTTTTTGTACACGCCAACTAATGTCAAAAAACGTCTTACATTATGTGACGGAGGTGTATGTACTCGTACTGTAGCAGTATTAGTACTACCTTTTCTCAACTAGTGTGCGATGTACTGTACTTCTAGTCTAGTCTAGTATAGTGCACCAGTTTTGAACTCTTGAATCTCAGGGCCAAGGAGCTACAGTTGGAAGTGGAGGGTACTACTGTTCTCTAGAACCATCGCTGTACTATCAATGTAGGGAAAGTACACCTGCGTAGTGGCCTAGTGAGTAATCTCGGTGCTCTATTCAACCGCTCCTCTCACGTAGCTGGCCTACTCAGCCGCTCCTCTCACGCACACACTAGCAGCCTATTTATCAGCGACGGTTACTGCGGGGGCAAAACATTTTAGTTATTTGATACAATGAGACTATGCTTTTCGCTTCCATTTGTGGAGGTGTAATGGATCTCGTCGAACTTTGTTAGTAATTCCTTCTTTATGAATGAGATGAAGCAAAGCTTTTGCCTTTGTTTCAAAAAAAACACGTCAAGAGGAATTTCTTTTATAATAGAGCCGATAATGGAGTGAAGTCCATGCGTGCAATGCCACAAGCTACAGAGTAGTAGTAGAGCACTTCACGTACAGAGCCATATTGCACAGTTCCCAATGCGCTGCCAGGCTTTCCCGGCTCCTCGGGCTTAATTGGGAGGCGCTAGTTTAAATATGCTACTAGCTGATGAGGAAGCTGCAAGCGAGGTGCGGCTAGGGCGAGCACGCGAGCCATGAGATGCTGGGAAGGAAAACTTTTTCACGTGGCTAGGCTATCCAGTGCACCCAGATTGTGGTGCCGCATGTCCGTTTGACTTCAAAACTCAAACTACCCGTGTAAAATATTGGCTGACAGTGAAGTTACTATTTAAAAAAAGGCCTCCGTGCGTTCGGCCGGATCAAACCCACAAAACAAGGTATACACTCCCACGACCACTAGTAGTACTCGTTGGAGTACAACGCAACCTAGAATTGCCTTTTGTCGCTAGTAGTACATTGTTCCTTACAAGAAACCCCTAATAATGCAAGAAACCACTAATAATGCCAAGAAACTACTACCACTTGCATACGCGGCATACTTAAGATAAGACTACCTTATCAACCATTGTACATGCTCTTACCAACCAGCCCTACCAAGAAACGACTACTCTACAAAGTGCCGTTATAGGCACGTTTCAACCCATGGCCCTGTTTGGATACATTTGTTGTCAATCCAACCCTGCCATCCAAACACCACTTTGGTTAGAGTAAGTTCAGGGTTAGAATCTAACTCTAACCTCTGACAGGGCCCATGTCGCCCATTAAGTCAACGCCTTCTATTTGACCGGGCGTTATGACTTGTGGGACCTACATGTCAGTCTACACAAAAATCCCCGAGTGACCTCCTACCTCCGGCCCGTCCACCTAGTCATCCTTGGCCATGGGACGCAGCTACCGCCACCGGCATAAGGTGAGGTCAAAACCGCCGGCGGTGCGGATCCCATCTTGCGGCAGCCCGGATGCCAGCTCCGTCCGGTGCTCGCGGCCGCTAGCTAGCCAAGATAGCTCCCTCCAGCTGCTTGTCTGCAAGGTTTGCTAGCTAGATTGGCATGGCGGCGCGGCGGCTTGCTCGTGCGCGCCGCGCTAAGGCCAACCATCTGGCTCGAGCGAAGGCCATCGCGGAGGCTTGCTCGCTCGTGAGTCACGCTCGAGCTAGCCTGCCAACCCGTGCGGAGGCCAGCGCGGCGTCCGACCCGTCTAGCGGAGCGGCGGCCAACTCGCTCATCACCGACGCCACCACGAACACGCATCAGTACTGTTTGAAGTAATGTTCGGGAAAAATAAAGAGTTGAGGGGGGATAACAGGGTAGAAGGTCAGATGTGGGTCCCTCGTGTCAACAGTCAAACAAAATGTGTTGGTTTAAGCTGCCTCGTCAGCACGGACGTGTGGGTCAACCCTGTCATAAATGGGTTTAAACGAACCTAATCGGTACTCCCTCTGTCCCATAATATAAGATGTTTTTGCAAGCTAAACTAGCTTGCAAAAACGTCTTACATTGTGGGATGGAGGGAGTACTAGGTAGTAGTTTTTGGCGTGGGTTAAGAAATTTTGGGTATGTTGTTGCTATTTTTCTACAATAGATTCTTCCTAGAACTGGTTGAAAGTGGTAGTTTTTTGTTAAATACTCTACATATTGTAAGTAGGAGTGGAAGTTAAGCTTTGGAAGCCAATAAGCAAGGCTAGTTACATAGTGCATATGTGTACATGATTGAAAGTAAATATCAACCATGAGTGACTAATATCTTGATGGAGAACTCGAAACTATGGAATACTAGGAAAAAATTGCATGGTTGGAAATACTAGCAATGTTCATGTGCGTTGCAATGAATCATAATTAGAATAATACTTATTCAGAAACTTGATATAAAAAACTCTAATTTTGATATACATATATCACTAGAGATATATTATGTTTCAATTAGAATATATTCCTTGGGCTGTTTTGGTGAGGTCAGGGAGGGATGTGGTTGGTTTTAAGATACTAATTATGGGTTTTTCTGCAAATTGGTAGACAAGTGGGATGTTGGTGAGAAAAGTCAACAACTTACCTCACAGTCGTTAGATGTAGATCTAATGGTCAGAAATGACGGATGGCAGACACACCATCATCACCAACTTAGTCTTCTGTAGGAGTACTAGCAAGATCTGTGCATTGCACGGAACATCAAGATGCATTTTTTATAAAACACTTGTTGTGATTGACCCATGCGGGAGTAATCCCATGTGTAAAAACTAATGATATCTCAAGAAATAGGAGATAAGGTGAAGAGGAGTGGGGCGTGGTGGTGATTGGTGGTCGTACTGAGTGGAGGCATTGGGATTGACAACGCCGGCAGCGGCCACCAGGCCAGTTTGTTCCAGAGGCTTCCTTTCTTAATTGCTCAACAATGAGGTTCTTTGAGATAAGGATGAACGAGGGAAGGCCTTGTCTGCAAATGTGGAGAGGGGTGCGGGTATCTTTTAGTTTAATTTCCATCCGTCAGATATAGATCAGACGGTCTATATTGCAAGATGGCACACATACCATCATCACCAACTTGGTTTTTTATAAGAGAAGAAATATAAGTATGGAGATACAAACGTATTATCGATACTTGTTTCCGTAAACTAGCATCTACATTCTATTCAATGCCTCAGCATGTGGGGCCTTAGCACAATGACTTCTCGACTGTGTAAAACAAAGGTTTTCCCATCGCCGATAAGTAGGGGGTGACGACAGCACGCTTTTTGGCTTGCTCTAGTCCTAGTATTCATACAAGGTGGTCTAAGCACGTGTAGATTTATTCTTTTTCACATCTCGTGTTCGCTGTACTGCCACAACTATTTATGAATAGACGGTAAGTTATTCACGGGGAAACCTTGTTGAGCTTGTTTGCGAGAGAGAGAGACAGTGTGCATGTGTGATATGTCTAGAGACTGAGGCAATGATAAAAGATTCTTTGTGTCTATGTGTGTGGAGGATAGAGAGAGACATGTACATGGGGCTTTGTGTTGTGTAACGTGGAGACACATATACATAATTAGAGAGTGAGTGTTTGAGATACACATGCGGACATGGGGAGAGATGAGGATCCAGATAAATGGGTGTTTGTGCGTGTCTGTGTGTGTTTGTGCGCGCGTTTGTGTGTGAGAGGGAGTGTGTGTATGTGGAGTAGAAATACCACTAATGATGTAAACCTAGTATAAGGGAAGGGGGAATGGTGTGACATGTGTAGTAGCGGGATAGCATGGGTGCGGGTGGGGGGAGCAGACTATTTGGAATAGACATCGAGTGTGTGTGGGAGAGGGGTGTGAGAGCGAGAGAGCGCGCACGCGCGCGCGCGAGAGAGAGAGAGAGAGCTAGCGGCGGAGAGAGAGAGAGAGAGGAAGAGAGGGGGTGAGAGGGGTCGTTTGTGTACATAAATGGCGTATAGATAGGGAGAGAATGCTGATGTTGTTTGAAATTGGCCTATGTACGGAGACGCAAGGGAAGTGAGTCATCATGTGTGTGACAGGGACTTCATGAGAGATCTAGAATAGATGGTGTAGAGAACAATGTGTGGGATCGAGAACGATGATATATTAGGGAGCTATGGAAAGAGTCACGACATATATGTATACAGGGAAGGAGCTGGGGCGGTTCCGCATGTGGGAGAGATAGAAAGAGGAGAGTGGTGCACAAGGAGACAAAGTGTGAGGTGTGTGTGCAAGAACTACATAACTAGGGAGATTGATGTTTGGGGGTGAAATTTTGTGTGTATGGGAAAGATACACTCTACATAGTGCGTGTGCTTGGGAAAGAGAGATGCCGGGAGACCTAGAGAGTGGGGGAAGAGATGTGCGCATGCCCGAGAGACAAAGTGATAGAGACCTATATTGGGGTCCAGACTTTAGAAGAGAGAGGGGTGTTAATGTGCTCGTGTGTTGG
>NC_041391.1:364412392-364459303 GCF_002162155.2 Triticum dicoccoides | reverse complement strand
CTTCAGATAAAGAGTGAGGTGTCTATATTTGAGGGACTTTAGTGTAGTTGAGATATACATGGTCAATAGTGTGTGCACTCACGGTTGATCAATTTGTTTCACAGTTTGGACTATGAGATAACAATACTTTTGAACATGCGTGATATTTACTAGAATTACAAACCTAAGATTGGAATTTTGGAATTCGACTCCATCATTAGCTTTTGTAATTCATTTAAACGGAGGTACATTTTTTAAGCAGGGATTTCGTGGTTTCAAATTCATATGTCAAACCTAGAGATATACACATACAAGCATGTTCAAACTTTATAGTCATCTACTTTATTCATACACATACACATTTTTGCTTTTGTCATCATATTTAGGATAAACACATTTGGAATTTCATTTGAATTGGACCGTATGATGGTATTTGCTTGTAGTAGCTCAATGATCCATATTTGAATTGAATGGAAAAATCTAAGTTTCGAGTTGGAGACATTGATTTTCAAAACCTGCACTTTTTTTGCATGCAAAACAAAAAAATTATCGGCCATGATATCATAGTCGGCCGTACAAGAGCAGAATATAATTTCAGGTGCCAAAAGCTTTCAAACTTCCCGCTCACATCGAAATATCTCACGCCCGAAAGTTTAGCCATACAATATTCCTGTTTTACCCCTGCCACATGAACGGAAAAGGGCTGCTTTGGTAACTCCATTCTTTTCCCCTCTTTGCCCCCAACATTCTTCCCCAAAGCCCTCCCCTTTCCCTCCCCGACCCACCCCCAACCACGGCAAGCCGCCGAATCTAGTCCTCCGCCATAGCGGTGGACCTCACACCCTGCCGGATCTACCTTCCACACCTTGGAACCCCCAACTGCCAACTCACCACTTCACCGGAGCCGCTTCAGCGACTGGCTTGTCCACCGCTCTAGATCTCCTTGACCGCCATCATGGTCCACCGCACTGGATCTACTTAACCAGTGCCCTCGTCCACCATAGTGTAGGCCCTTCACTGACTCCCTCATCCACCCCTTCGCTGGCCCTTCATACAAGCCCTCGTCCACCGCAACAGATCTGCCTCACCGAAAGCACTTTACAACACGCCCGCCGAAGCCTTTGTCCACTACGCCGGACCTGCTCCACGGACACCATATTCAACTCCACCGGCCCTGCTTTACTGACGTCACAACCTCATCAGGTTATTTCGATTTGTACTCCTTTGGTTTTTCTCTTTATCGTGCAACTGTTCACTTACCACAGATGAGCTTTCTTGTATGTTGACAGGCGCCGCAACCGTAGCACCGGAGCCGCTTCAGCGACGGCGACAGCCGGCTCAAAATCAACCGCAACACGAGCACCATCGATGATCCTTAGCTATAAAGTATGACAACGATACCCATACGCCGCCGAAAATCAGGTACTATTATCCAACGGCCGGCGGCTATGTTCACTTTCTTAGCATAAGCACCGCACATTTGAATTTCTTCAGGGCATCATTCAGTTTTTCATGAGAAGTTTTATTCTGCTTGCACCTGTAGGGCCATACTTCTGGCAATGAACATGTTACTTGTGCTAAATTACATACCAGTGCACATATAGTTAATATGCTTTAGTTTTGTCCTAAGTATTACTGTACTTCCTAGATATCACTGCCTACTATTTTACTTCTTGAATGCTATATTTATGATAATGGTGTTATTCTCATGCCACCTGTTGGTTCCATCAGACTGCTTAATGTTCTCTCTATGCTTAATTACACATCAGCAAACTAGCATGTGGTTCCACTGCTTTTTGTTCGTTTTACCCTACATTTTCTGATGCTAGCCAGTACATCACTGCTCCGAGCCTCTTTTCATTACTTGTTTGTGTGTTCTTGATCTTCTCAAGTTGCATGACTAATTTGATGCTTCTATTAATTATGGAGCTGCCAACCCCATCAAGCAAAATATTTGTTCTTTTGGGGCCGGCACCTCGAACAAGCATAAAAATAGGGGGAAGCAGATATATTGTCATGTATGCACACACCCTTCTTTCATTAGTTTAGATGAACCATTGATGATCAATTCGGACCAGTGCATGCGATTAAAATTAATTTTACCTAAATAGAGGGTGCAAAATAAACTACAACAACTAGATTTGCAACCACGGGATGCTGACGATATCTTCAAAGAACATTGCAATAGCAGTGAGGCTTCACAGCAACATATGGTAAGCCAGTGTGTTTTAGTACATGTGAAATGTAATGCGAGTGGGCTGCTTTCTTGGCTTGTGCCCTCAACCTGTAATCCTACAGAATTACAAATAGTTTAGTTGTCTGCTTTACTGTACTGCTTGATTCGAATGCTTGTTTATTGTTACGCAATACCTGAGTGGGCCAATATGTAAGCAGTGTCAGCTGTACTATCATAAAGAAATGCATGCCTAGTTCATTTGAGTCCTTAACTTTTCCTCTGAACTTCATCACAAGACTGTCTTCATAGTTTATATGAGGCCACACTGTTAAGTGCTTTCTCAGATTATTTCAACTGCTTAGATGCCTTGGCAACTTAAATATAGCAGTGGTACACTCCCTTTCAACTAGGGATGTCAACTGGGTCCTGTTTAATCCCGATTAAAGTCCACTAATGGTATGATAGTTCAAAAGAGTTTTTATTTTTTGAGGAAAATGAACTAGGGAGCTAGCAAAAACTAACTAGATGGGATTGGCGGATGTCGTTTATTTGCCACTTACATCCCTAGTTTCATCTTACCATTTTAATTTCTTTTCGGCTGATGCTGCTTCGAACCATTTAAATATAGCTTGACATGCTCGGAAATAATTCGTATGTTGTTTACCATGTAAGCTTACTGCCTGGATCATGCGATAACTATCTCTAACTTATGACCAGTAGAAACCTTTCAGGATGCCGTTCACACTAGGACACAATGTACAACCCTAAAATATATTTGTGGAAGCAGTGCGCCATCCATGTTACCAGAGGTAGCAGTTCAGAGGCAACACTGTCGGAGAGCAGTCTAAGCACATATATTATAGTTCTTGAGGCTCTACTAGAGGCAAAAAGAGATGGTGTGGCTTCCATGAATGAGGTAATCTCGATCTTGAGGCTGGAAATTATGGAATTAGTGGCACGCATTATGCAAGCAACCCAAGAATTGGAGGAAGTAAGAATGTTGCATTTGAAGACGGAGGAGGTCCTGCTGTTTCTGCTATCTTAAGCCCAGGGTAATCCTGGTTCTTCTTTAGATACCAGTTGAAATTGTCATTAGATCATTGTACTTGCATGTTGTGTCATGTCTCTAAATGGATTATGTTGTAAGACCCCCTATGTTGTCCATGTGTTGTAATGACCTGAATTTTTTAGGCGAGGTAATCCTCAGTACTTGTATGATTGACATAAGGTGAACTGTTTTTCGTGTGAGCATATTGTATTGGATGAAATAACTGTTTGACTCAAAGTGTATCCAACCTACTGAATTCAAAGATCACGACATTTCTAAATCATAATCCTATATAAAGGTGGAATAAATCTTTGTTGTGGTTTTGAGGAAATAAATAACAAAACATAGAATTATCTGTGGATATTCGTAATAGAATAGAAATTGGATTTGAATTTAGTTGCCAGGGCCCAGGGCAAACGTGAATGCTAATTCTCCCAAGTTTTGAACGAAGCGGCTAAACACCCACTATAATTTGTGGGCTGGCCGAAGCAAGTGTTTGCGATATAGAATTACTGTCTACCCCTGACACTTGACATCCTTATCGACCAGATTTACACTGCTGTCGATAGGGGTAGACTAGTAACTTCAATCAGACGTGACACGATGGCCTCTGAGCCCATTCAGACACGGTGGGCGCCAAATGTGGGCAGCAAAACACATTTGATTAAAGCTCGTCTGAAAGACATGTGTGTCTTCCTCCATTTCCCCATGCATACACAGTGGGCGGCAAAACAAACTCTCCTCGTCTGAAATTGATGTAGGCTAATATTTTAAATAGGGGCAGATGTGTAACTTCCTTCAGACGTGACACAACCGCCCTACCTGTCAGCCCCGTTCATACACCGTGGGTGCCAACCGTGGGCGGCAAAACACGCTCTCCTCGCCCAAAATAGTTACCGGCAAATATTTGGGAGATGCGAGATTATCATCCTATCCCCAACCGACGCGATGTCTGAAACTTTAAACTGGGGTAAGTTCGTAACTTTCCCACATTTCAGAGAAGCGCGTCCCAAAGTTTGAGATCCGCCCTCCCCTCCATTTCCCCATTCATACACCGTCGGAGCCACGATAACCTCCCCACTACGGCCAGCCTCCTCCGTCCCCCACCCCATCCTCCACCTTGCCGGAGCCGCTACCCCTACCCCATCGTCCACTTCAAGAGATGGACGTCTCTCATCCACGGCGCTGGACCAGGATCCTTTCATCGCGTCCCCTCGCTTCATCGGTGCCGTCGTCCATCTTGCCGTTGCCACTCCTACGGCCGCCTCGTCCATGACAATAGGATTTATCCCCTGACCCGGCCGTCTACCGTCTAAAGTCTTCTTCCCCGCAACCGACAGCCATCGCACCCGTAGCACCCTCAACGTATCAACATAGGCCTACACGACATCGCAAGAGAGGTGGTACTCTTCCATATGTGCTTAAGTTATTGATCTCACCCGGAAAATAGATCGTAATTTGTTTACTGTACTTTTCTTGTCCGTACCAAATCGTAGTGGCTAGTTTAAAGCAAACGTTGGTTGCGAAGTAGCTTTGTCTGGTTTGCACCTTAGGATCCGCCATGGCACGGGCACTATACTCGTAAAGCTTATGGTTTCCCCCCTTTATATTCACTACCATCATCGTAGGTGCTTCGTGTCGTGCTAGCACTGCTCCTCAAGACCTCAACCCAAAGCTTACGTGTTGAAATATGAATCTGATATGATGCCCATATCACTAAAACAGAGACCATTTAATTGGTCACCTAATGTTCATATATTCGTTTCGAAAAGCATGTGCGCCACCCATTGGTCCAGCTAGTTCCACTTTCCTGATTTTTCTGTTGATGCTTAGGGTTTTCCCCTTTTATCTACTCTACTATGATTTGCGCAGGTGCTTTCTGTCGTACTAGCATTACTCCACCCTTCAAGGTAAACAACACAACACTCAAAATTTGAAAGCTTAGTTGTTCAAATATGATTGTGATATGATACTGATATTAGTTAACAGACAGATTTAATTGGTTAGCTAAAGGTCCCACTTGAGTTTGCAAATGCATGTCGCGACATATAGAGAGACAACATAATTGCATTTCTTTGTCACTTGTTGACTGTACTTTCTTGTCCATACAAAATCTTAGTTGTTATTTCAAAGCAAACATTGGTTGCTAACTACACTTTGCGCGGTTTGCAGCTTCAGATCTGCCATCCCACTACCACGGTCAACACTGTACTCATCATGCTTATGGTTTCCCCATTTTATGATGACCACGATCACCCTACGTGGTTCGTCTCATAATAGTACTGCTCCACCCATCGAGCTAAACAAGCTTAGTTGTACAAATTCCTATATGATATTATGCTGATATTAGTAAAACTGAGAGATGTTTAATTGGTCAGCTAAATGTTCCTACTTTAGTTTCAAAATGCATGTGAGCCACATATGGAGAGACGGAGTATTTCTCTGTGCGCTTTGGTTCATTATGGGTGGCCAACCGACATTGTATTGAAAGACTTGTAATATCTTGAATCTGCTTGCTCTTCTGCTCTTCTTTAAGATGATCCTCTTCTCTTGTGGTCGACTGGTCAGGTCGAGTTGTTCTCCCATAGTATATTTTGAATCTGTCAGGTCAGGTCGACTTGTTCTTCTTTACTATATGTTGAAGCTGTCTTCTGCGAAGTGTCATCACTTCTAGAGCTCTCATATTTTGGGTAGTAGGCCACATTATGTTAATGGACACACAAATTATAGCATGCATGGCATCTCTTAAAAGAATTGCAGAGATAGCACAAAGGGGTTTACAGGGAGGCAGTATTGGATTAGAATCACTTCTGCATTACAAAGATAATCTCACTTGTTTTTATGTTTTCATGCATGTCAGATATTGAACATTATCAAAATGAATATGAGAATGGGCGCACGAGAGGAATATTGCGGAACAATCCACTGGCTAACAAACTTGGCATGGTGGAGGATGGCCTATCTTATTCACCCATCAAGGTGCTTACTCTAACTTGGCAAGGTTGTATTGGTCGCACATATTTTGCATCTGACCTCTTGCATTACTTCTACTTTGTTACACCATCTGCTTAGTTTAAGCATCATATATGAGTATATGCCATACCTATCCATTTTTTGTACCTATTCCATGTGTCGTCATACTATGTTTTTCTAGTCAAATATTGTTCTTTCGTAATAGATGTCCAAAAGGAAGAGGGTGAGTGCAGATCCTCAAGGAGTACAAACTAGGTATTTGGAAAAGGTAGTGATACCTGTTAAATCAGATAGACCAGCAGCCACAGAAAACACATGCCCAACTTTACCACACTTTACCCCTACTCTAGGGGCCAAACCCCTATTAGAACTGCTGAGAGCCCAGCATTAGGTACTATCTATGATATCAATTAAAAATTTGAACTCCTAAATTTCTGCATCTGCCTTACCTTCTCTCTTGTATGAAAACTAATTTCAGATGAATCTCCTTGCTCAAACGATCATACGATGTCACAACAATACTGGGCTCTGCATTGCTCTTGTTAGTACCTCTCTCCCTTTTGTGTTGTAACACTGTACTTAATTAATTGCTATTTGATTACGTATCATCAGTCTGCACTTGAGCTTCATTATCCTCTGTTTTTTCCAATATTATTTGATCTATATTTACTCTTTGCAAAATGTAGAATAATGGGAACGCTTATAAAGAATTTTTTTTGACTGGTTGCTTATAAAGAATTTTCTTTGGGGAATTTATTGAATTATCCTTCCAGCAACATGGAGAAGGGCTTTGTCCAGCCCGTGTTAACATGTAATGTAAGTTCATCCTTCTCAAGCCTTCAAACTTTGTTCTAGTATAGATTTGGATAGGCATGATTTCTCCACAGCTGTTTGCTTTGCTGTTTACATCTGATTGGATGTTCGCAACAACTACCAGTTTCAAATTGTAGTTGTAAAAACATGTTCCTTATGCAGAACAAATCCATTTATTTTCTTATATAATTGTGAAACCTGTTACGTGTCTCCTTGTTTCTCTTTCAGAGTCGTATCTCTTATGCCAGGCAGAACTTTAGGGAAGATAGTGAGACAAACCATCTTGAGGACAGCGAGATGACCCCAAGGTCCTGTCTTGATGAAGACAGTGAGTTGAAGCTACTCACCAGCAGGTGTGAGACAACCTCTATGCAGTCGCTGCCTCAATCAGTTTGACTTCTTTAGTCTCAACTTAAAGCGGAAAGGCTTGCTTCAGCTCAGCTCCGACTTGAAGTCAAAGATGTAATGAAGATGTCAAAGGACTGCCTTGCGCACCATCATGCCATACAGCTACGGGTGATGCATCTATCATTGACACAACTAAGGTCCAATCAGCTTGTTCGGCTATTTGGGGGCCCCGACCTGGCCAGGCCTAGTGCCTTCTGAAGTGCTCTCAATTTTGTATATTTTTTTGTCGGCGCGTTTATTTGCGCTGGTGGCGAACTTTGATGCCCAGTGGATGCAATATGTGTAATAGCCATGATAGCCTAGCATAAGTTTGCTGCTTATTTGTTTCCTTGTTGTCTTGTTTATTTGTTTGCTTGTAGTGAGTGCAGTTCTTTTTCCGCGGTTTGCTAGTGGCCGCAATAACCTATTTTTTAAAACTAGGCCACAATAACCATGGGATACATATTTACTACAGTGACACTGGGCCTCCTATGGGCCGTAGAAACAATGGGCCTTCTACGGTCCGTAGAAACAATGGGCGTTCTACGAGCCATATCGTCAATGGGCCTTATACGGGCCGTATGATCGATTGGCCAAACATGGGCCAATAATAGACCGCATTATGGCCATAAACGGGCTAGAGATGGAATCGTCGGTTCATGGGCTGACCATAATGGGCTATCGTTAATAGGCCATATTTGATGACGCTATGAAAATGGCCCAATGTATTAACAGGCCACAAACGGGCCGACTGTAACCATGGGCTAAATTTGGCCCACAAGCAGAAAATGGCAGTAACGGGCCGTAAGTAAGCAAATATGGGAAATGAGCCCAAGAATAAATGGGCCCTGAGAAGGCCGAAAGATAACATGGGCTGCAAATGGCCCAATGGATTAACGGGCCGTTAATGGGTATAAAGTGATACACTGTTTATTACAGGCCAGTTTCACCACAGGCCGTTAATGGGCCAAGAGTTACAAAGGGCCTCATATGGGTTGAAAGACGTCATGGGCCATACATGGGCCGGACTAAAATGGGCTAGAATCATATTGGATGGCCCAGATGACGCTACTGGGCCTAATTCGGATAGGTCGTAACGGGCCCTGGGTTAGTGGGCTGTAAATGGGCTATATGCGAACATGCCATTAACATGCTTTCCTTGGGCCGGCCCGCCGCCTTTTGACCAAGTCAAATGGGCCGGCCTTTTCATAGGAATAGGCCTATGTTGGGCCGTGCCACGTGTTGATGTATCACAGGCGCCTTCGGTCCAATGAGTGGATGACATCTGTCCCAACGGTGAGCCGACACGTGTTTCCTCCAGCCAATGCTGATTTTACACGTGGAAAATCCCCATTGGTCGAGGCTATTAGCGGGTTATCGGATCCAAAACCGGACCTGATAGCTTAACGGTGTTCCGTTACGGTGGATGCCACGTGTCAGTCACCCTTGATGAAAGCACTTCTGTGACGCGCGATTTATCGTCATGGAAGTGGACACTTCCGTGATGATAATTTTGGTAATGTCATGGAACACTTCTACGATAGCACATGTATGACTATCTTGATTCTGTCATAAAATCGTCATGGATGTACATGCATGACAAAAAACGCGACCTACTGTGACAAACACGTATCATCACGGAAGTGTATTTTTTTGTAGTGATATAAGTAGAAGTTGAGGTGTGAAGGCGTTCCAAAGCTCTGTAAATAGAGGTCACCACCTCTAGTTTGTGACCAGACTATGTACCCCACTATCTATATAGAACTAGAAGTTCTAATCAAAGATCTTGGACTACATTTGACGCACGATTCATGTTGCCTACAAATATACCACCGCTGAGTATTCTGCTACCTCTTGAGCGCCGCGTTGGATTTCCCCGAAGAGGAGGATGATGCAGCAAAGTAGCGTAAGTATTTCCCTCAGTTTTTGAGAACCAAGGTATCAATCCAGTAGGAGACCACGCACAAGTCCCTCGTACCTACACAAAACGATAGCTCCTCGCAACCAACGCGATTAGGGGTTGTCAATCCCTTCACGGTCACTTACGAGAGTGAGATCTGATAGAGATGATAAATAATATTTTTGGTATTTTTGATATAGAGATGCAAAGTGAAAAGTAAAAGGCAAAGTAAAAATAAAGCAAGTAATAAAGCGATAGAGATTGATATGATGAGAATAGACCCAGGGGCCATAGGTTTCACTAGTGGCTTCTCTCAAGAGCATAGATATTCGACGGTGGGTGAACAAATTACTATTGAGCAATTGACAAAATTGAGCATAGTTATGAGTATATCTAGGTATGATCATGTATATAGGCATCACGTCCGAGACAAGTAGATCGAAACGATTCTGCATCTACTACTATTACTCCACTCATCGACCGCTATCTAGCATGCATCTAGAGTATGAAGTTAAAAACAGAGTAATGCCTTAAGCAAGATGACATGATGTAGAGGGATAAATTCATGCAATATGATAAAAAAATTCATCTTGTTACCCTTGATGGCAACAATACAATACGTGCCTTGCTGCCCCTTCTGTCACTTGGAAAGGACACCGCAAGATTGAACCCAAAGCTAAGCACTTCTCCCATTGCAAGAACTACCAATCTAGTTGGCCAAACCAAAAAGGATAATTCGAAGAGACTTGCAAAGATAACTCAACCATACATAAAAGAATCCAGAGAAGATTCAAATATTGTTCATAGATAAACTGGATCATAAACCCATAATTCATCAGTCTCAACAAACACACCGCAAAAAGAAGAAGATTACATCGAATATATCTCCACGAGAGAGGGGGAGAACATTGTATTGAGATCCAAAAAGAGAGAAGAATCCATCTAGCTACTAGCTATGGACAAGGTCTAAAGTAAACTACTCACACTTCATCGGAGGGGCTATGGTGTTGATGTAGAAGCCTCCATGGTGGATGCCCCCTCCGGCGGAGCTCCGAAACAGGCCCCAAGATGGGATCTCGTGGATACAGAAGGTTGCAGTGGTGGAATTAGGTTTTTGGCTCCTATTCTGATCGTTTGGGGGTACGTAGGTATATATAGGAGGAAGTAGTACGTCGGTGGAGCAACAGGGGGGCCACGAGGCAGGGGGCGTGCCCTAGGGGGGGCACCCCCCACCCTCGTGACCGCCTCTGTTACTTCTTGGAGTAGGGTCCAAGTCTCCTGGATCACGTTCGGTGAGAAAATCATGTTCCCGAAGGTTTCATTCCGTTTGGACTCCGTTTGATATTCCGTTTCTTTGAAACACTGAAATAGGCAAAAAACAGCAATTCTGGGCTGGGCCTCCGGTTAATAGGTTAGTCCCAAAAATAATATAAAAGTGGAAAATAAAGCCCAATATAGTCCAAAACAGTAGATAAAGTAGCATGGAGCAATCAAAAATTATAGATACGTTGGAGACGTATCAGGCATCCCGAAGCTTAATTCCTGCTCGTCCTCGAGTAGGTAAATGGTAAAAAAGAATTTTTGATGCAGAGTGATACTTTGGCATAATTTCAATGTAAATCTTCTTAATTGTGGCATGAATATTCAGATCCGAAAGATTCAAGACAAAAGTTCATATTGACACAAAAATAATAATACTTCAAGCATACTAATCAAAGCAATCATGTCTTCTCAAAATAACATGGCAAAAGAAAGTTCATCCCTACAAAATCATATAGTTAGGCTATGCTTCATTTTCGTCACACAAACATGTTCCCAACTTCTATACCCCCGATGACAAGCCAAACAATTGTTTCATACTTAAATAATCTCAAACTTTTTCAACCTTCACGCAATACATGAGCATGAGCCATGGATATAGCACTATGGGTGGAATAGAATATGATGGTTGGGATTGTGTGGAGAAGACAAAAAAGGAGAAAGTCTCACATTGACGAGGATAATCAACGGGCTATGGAGATGCCCATTAATTGATGTCAACATGAGGAGTAGGGATTGCCATGCAACAGATGCACTAGAGCTATGAATGCTCAACAAAAGAAAACTAGTGGGTGTGCATCCAACTCGCTTGCTCACGAAGACCTAGGGCATTTGAGGAAGCCCATCATAGAAATATACAAGCCAAGTTCTATAATGAAAAATTCCCACTAGTATAAAAAGACAACTTATGAGACTCACTACATGAAGAACAAGGTACTACTTTGAAGCACAATATATGAGACTCACTACATGAAGAAGAAGGTGCTACTTTGAAGCACAAGTGTGGAAAAGAGATAGTAGCATTGCCCCCTTTTTTTTTTCTCTTTTTTGGGCCTTTCTTTGTTTTTCTTTTGGCCTTTCTCTTTTCTTTTCTTTTTGGGCAATGCTCTAACAATGATGATCATCACACTTCTATTGATTACAACATAAGGATTACAACTCGAAACTTAGAACAAGATATGACTCTATATGAATGCCTCCGGCGGTGTACCGGGATGGTGCAATGAATCAAGAGTGACATGTATGAAAAATAATGCATGGTGGCTTTGCCACAAATACGATGTCAACTACATGATCACGCAATGGCAATATGACAAAAGTAATGTATGTCATGATGAAGATGATGGAAGTTGCATGGCAATATATCTCGGAATGGCTATGGAACTGCCATGATAGGTAGGTATGGTGGCTGTTTTGAGGAAGATATAAGGAGGTTTATGTACGATAGAGCGTATCGTATCATGGGGTTTGGATGCACCGGCGAAGTTTGCACCAACTCTCAAGGTGAGAAAGGGCAATGCACGGTACCGAAGAGGCTAGCAAAGGTGGAAAGGTGAGAGTGCGTATAATTTATGGACTCAACATTAGTCAAAAGAACTCATATACTTATTGCAAAAATTTAGAAGTCATCAAAAATCAAGTACTACGTGCATGCTCCTAGGGGGATAGATTGGTAAGAAAAGACCATCGCTCGTCCCCGACCGCCACTCATAAGGATGCACAAGCCAGGTACACTTCATGTTTCAAATTTGTTACACAACTTTAACCATACGTGCATGCTACGGGACTTGCAAACTTCAACACAAGCATTCTTTGAATTCATAATCACCCAACTAGCACGACTTTGATATTATCACCTCCATATCTCAAAAAAATTATCAAGCATCAAACTTATCTTAGTATTCAATTCACTCAAAAGAAAGTTTCACATATCTTGAATACCAAGTATATTAATATTAAGCAAATTACCATGCTATTAACGACTCACAAAATAATCTAAGTGAAGCATGAGAGATCAATAGTTTCTTTAAAGCAAATCCACCACCGTGCTCTAAAAGATCTAAGTGAAGTACTAGAGCAAAAATTATCACGCTCAAAAGATATAAGTGAAGCACAATGAGCAAAACTATCAAGCTCAAATGATATAAGTGAAGCACATAGCATATTCTATCAAATTCCAATTCATGTATGGCTCTCTCAAAAGGTGTGTACAACAAGGATGATTGTGGTAAACTAACAAGCAAATACGCAAATAATACAAGACGCTCCAAGCAAAACACATATCATGTGGTGAATAAAAATATAGCTCCAAGTAAATTACCGTTAGAAGTGGACGAAAGAGGGGATGCCTTCCGGGGCATCCCCAAGCTTTGACTTTTTGGTGTCCTTGGATTATCTTGGGGGTGCCATGGGCATCCCCAAGCTTAGGCTCTTGCCACTCCTTGTTCCATAATCCATCAAAAGAATTCACCCAAAACTTGAAAACTTCACAACACAAAACTCAATAGAAATCTCGTGAGCTCCGTTAGAGAAAGAAAACAAAAGACTACTTCAAAGTACTGTAATGAACTAATTCTTTATTTATATTGGTGTTAAACCTACTGTATTCCAACTTCTCTATGGATTATAAACTATTTTACTAGCCATAGATTCATCAAAATAAGCAAACAACACACGTAAAAACAGAATCTGTCAAAAACAGAACAGTATGTAGTAATCTGTAACTAACGCAAACTTCTGGAAGTCTAAAAATCCTACAAAAATAGGAAGTCCTGGAAAATTTGTTTATTGAACAGCAGCAAGAAGAATAAACGCAAAATCACGTTCCTGTGATTTAACAAAATTATATTCGTGTGTGCAAAGTTTCTGTTTTTCAGCAGAATCAAATCAACTATCATCGTAGGTTATCCTATAGGTTCTACTTGGCACAAACACTAATTAAAAGATAAAACCACATCCAAATAGAAGCTATATGGATTATTTATTCCTAAAAAGAAGCAAAAACAAAAAAAAATTGGGTTGCCTCCGAACAAGCGCTATCGTTTAACGCCCCTAGCTAGGCATAAAATCAAGGATAGATCTAGGTATTGCCATCTTTGGTAGGCAATTCTTCAGTGAGGAATCTACCTACTTTAGAATTTTCTTTCTCTCTAGTAATTTTCAAATTTTCAGGCAAAAGATCGAAAAATTCATTCATAGTAAAAGGTTCCTTAATGATGGTAAAAAGATTGGGATGAACACTTATAGATTTAAGATCCGCAGTTTCCCTACTAGATGATTCACCCTTATTCTTAGGAACATAAATGAGCTTAGTATTTTTAGTAGACGAACTTGGAGTGTTTTGTACGGAAGAAAAAGTGGTTCCCAAGTTGGTAATGATACCCTCAAGTTTATCGATTCTTGTGGAATCTAGATTTATTTTCTCATTAACTATGGGTTATTTTTCTTTAATATTTTTCAAAGTCATTCCTTCCTTAGATCCATATTGGGTAATTTGATTGTGGATCTTTTTATCAAGATTTTCAATTGATTCAATGGTAGCAACTTTATTCTGAATAATTTCAAGTCTTTGCATAACATGCTCCAAAGTTAACGTAGTTCCATTAATAAAAAGAGGTGGTGAGCCAAATAAATCTATTAAAGCATTATAAGAATCAAAAGTGTGGCTACCCAAGAAATTCCCTCCGGTAATGGTATCAAGGATATATCTATACCAAGGATTAACACCTACATAAAAATTACGTATAAGAACTGAAGTAGATTGCTTCCTGGTAGATCTATTTTGAGCATTGCAAATTCTATACCAAGCGTCTTTCAGATTTTCTCTCTCCCTTTACTTAAAATTTAGAACTTCATTCTCGGGAGATAACGGAGAAGATATGAGACTAGTCATGATGACAAGCAAGCAAAGTAACACACGAGCAAACAAAAAGGCAACGGGAAAAGGAGGAGGAGATTGGGAAAGAGAGGGCGAATAAAACGGCAAGGGTGAAGTGGGGGAGAGGAAAACGAGAGGCAAATGACAAATAATGTAATGCGGGAGATAGGGATTGTGATGGGTACTTGGTATGGTTGACTTGCTTGCGTGAGCCTCCCCGGCAACGGCGCCAGCAATTCTTCTTGCTACCTCTTGAGCACTGCGTTGGATTTCCCCGAAGAGGAGAGGATGAAGCAACAAAGTAGCGTAAGTATTTCCCTCAGTTTTTGAGAACCAAGGTATCAATCCAGTAGGAGACCACGCACAAGTCCCTCGTACCTACACAAAACGATAGCTCCTCGCAACCAACGCGATTATGGGTTGTCAATCCATTCATGGTCACTTACGAGAGTGAGATCTGATAGAGACGATAAATAATATTTTTGGTTTTTTTGATATAGAGATGCAAAGTGAAAAGTAAAAGGCAAATTAAAAATAAAGCAAGTAATAAAGCGATAGAGATTGATATGATGAGAATAGACCCGGGGGCCATAGGTTTCACTAGTGGCTTCTCTCAAGAGCATAGATATTCTACGGTGGGTGAACAAATTACTGTTGAGCAATTGACAGAATTGAGCATAGTTATGAGTATATCTAGGTATGATCATGTATATAGGCATCACGTCCGAGACAAGTAGATCGAAATGATTCCGCATCTACTACTATTACTCCACTCATCGACCGCTATCCAGCATGCATCTAGAGTATTAAGTTAAAAACAGAGTAACGCCTTAAGCAAGATGACATGATGTAGAGGGATAAATTCATGCAATATGATAAAAAACCCATCTGGTTATCCTCGATGGCAACAATACGATATGAGCCTTGCTGTCCCTTCTGTCACTGGGAAAGGACACCGCAAGATTGAACCCAAAGCTAAGCACTTCTCCCATTGCAAGAACTACCAATCTAGTTGGCCAAACTAAAAAGGATAATTCAAAGAGACTTGCAAAGATAACTCAATCATACATAAAAGAATTCAAAGAAGATTCAAATATTTTTCATAGATAAACTGGATCATAAACCCACAATTCATCGGTCTCAACAAACACACCGCAAAAAGAAGATTACATCGAATAGATCTTCACGAGAGAGAGGGAGAACATCGTATTGAGATCCAAAAAGAGAGAAGAAGCCATCTAGCTACTAGCTATGGACCCAAAGGTCAGAAGTAAACTACTCACACTTCATCGAAGGGGCTATGGTGTTGATGTAGAAGCCCTCTATGGTGGATGCCCCCTCCGGCGGAGCTCCGGAACAAGGCCCCAAGATGGGATCTCGTGGATACAAAAGGTTGCGGTGGTGGAATTAGGTTTTTGGCTCCTGTTCTGATTGTTTGGGGGTACGTAGGTATATATAGGAGGAAGGAGTACGTCGGTGGAGCAACAAGGGGGCCACGAGGTAGGGGGCGCGCCCTAGGGGGGGCACCCCCACCCTTGTGACCGCCTCTGTTACTTCTTGGAGTATGGTCCAAGTCTCCTGGATCACGTTCGGTGAGAAAATCACGTTCCCGAAGGTTTCATTCCGTTTGGACTCCGTTTGATATTCCGTTTCTTCGAAACACTGAAATAGGCAAAAAACAACAATTCTGGGCTGGGCCTCCGGTTAATAGGTTAGGCCCAAAAATAATATAAAAGTGGAAAATAAAGCCCAATATAGTCCAAAACAGTAGAAAAAGTAGCATGGAGCAATCAAAAATTATAGATACGTTGGAGACGTATCATATTCCATATTTGTTTAGTATTCCAAATTTGTCTTGAATTTGGTTGAGTGGTATTCATCATAAGCTAAGGGTCAAATCCAGGTAGGAATTTGTGCCATTCTCTAGGCAATATGGATTTGCTGGAATGGGTGTATTTCCAATAGATCATTTATTCTTAATTTCTTGCAGTCATGTACAGGGCTACGACTTCAATCCATATGTGGTCATCTCTGCAGCGCGTGGACTCGTGGGTGCTTATGGCCTTTTGGTGCAGCCGGTTGGAAACAGTTGTGCAGGTTTTATTTAACTTGTTCGGCTCGCGGCACTTGTAAATTATGTGGACTATCTATGTAATCTTGGGTTTGATCAGTTGTGGTCATGTTTTTATTTTTATTATTATTTGGTACGCGGTGATACGTCTCCATCGTATCTACTTTTCCAAACACTTTTGCCCTTGTTTTGGACTCTAACTTGCATGATTTGAATGGAACTAACCCGGACCGATGATGTTTTCAGCAGAACTGCCATGGTGTTATTTTTGTGCAGAAATTGAAGTTCTCGGAATGACCTGAAAATCCAGGGAGCAACTTTTTGGAATTAATAAACAATATTGGTGATAGAATCAACGTCAGGGGGCCCACACCCTGTCCACGAGGGTGGGGGGCACCCCCCTAGGGCGCGCCCCCTGCCTCGTGGGCCCCCTGATGCTCCACCGACCTCAACTCCAACTCCATATATTCACGTTCGGGGTGAAAAAAAATTAAAGAGAAGGATTCATCACGTTTTACGATACGAACCCGCCGCCAAGCCCTAAACTCTCTTGGGAGGGCTGATATGGAGTCCGTTCGGGGCTCCGGAGAGGGGGATTCGTCGCCGTCATCATCATGAACCATCCTCCATCACCAATTTCTTGACGCTCACCTTCGTGCGTGAGTAATTCCATCGTATGCTTGCTGGACGGTGATGGGTTAGATGAGTTTACCATGTAATCGAGTTAGTTTTGTTAGGGTTTGATCCCTAGTATCCACTATGTTCTGAGATTGACGTTGCTATTTCTTTGCTATGCTTAATGCTTGTCACTAGGGCCCGAATGCCATGATTTGAAATATGAACCTATTATGTTTTCATGAATATATGTGAGTTCTTGATCCTATCTTGCAAGTCTATAGTCACCTATTATGTGTTATGATCCGTTAACCCTGAAGTGACAATAATCAGGATACTTACCAGTGATGATCGTAGTTTGAGGAGTTCATGTATTCACTAAGTGTTAATGCTTTGGTCCGGTACTCTATTAAAAGGAGGCCCTAATATCCCTTAGTTTCCAATAGGACCCTGCTGCCACGGGAGGGTAGGACAAAAGATGTCATGCAAGTTCTTTTCCATAAGCACGTATGACTATATTCGGAATACATGCCTACATTACATTGATGAACTGGAGCTAGTTCTGTGTCACCCTATGTTATAACTATTACATGAGGAATCACATCCGACATAATTATCCATCACTGATCCAATGCTGATGAGCTTTTCACATATTGCTCTTTGCTTAGTTACTTTACCGTTGCCACTATTACAATTACTACAAAACTGCTACTGTTACTTTTTCTACTGTTACCGTTACTTCCATACTACTTTGCTACTAAATACTTTCCTGCAGATACTATGTTATCCAGGTGTGGTTGAATTGACAACGCAACTGCTAATACTTGAGAATATTCTTTGGCTCCCCTTGTGTCGAATCAATAAATTTGGGTTGAATACTCTACCCTCGAATACTGTTGCGACCCCCTATACTTGTGGGTTATCAAGACTATTTTCCGGCACCGTTGCCGGGGAGCATAGCTCTATTCTTTGAGTCACTTGGGATTTATATCTCCTAATCACTATGAGGTACTTGAAAGACGAAAGAACTAAGATTTTTCCCTCAACTACGAGGGGAGGTAAGGAACTGCCATCTAGCTCTGCACTTGATTCTCCTTCTATTTTGAGTAAACTTGCGACACCTAAACCTGCTTCTACTGTTAATTCTGATATGTCGCATGTTATTGATGATGCCACTTCTGCTATGCGTGATGCTTATGATGAAACTACTTCTTTGCTTGATAATACTATGCCATTAGGTGAATTTCTTGATGAACAACTTGATAGGGCTAGAGAGAATGAAATTATTGAAACTGATAATACTGATGAAAGTGATGATGAAGATTCTCCCCCTAAATATGAATTGCCTGTTGTGCCTGAGGGTTATGTTATGGATGAAGAAACTGCTAGAGATTTTCTTTCTTGCGATGATAGGTCCAATCTTAAGAAATTATTAGCTATGCTAAAGAAAAGTCTCTGAATGCTAAAATGAAATATGACCCTGCTTTTGCTACTTCACCTATCTGTGTTACTGATAAGGATTATGATTTCTCTATCGATCCTGAGATAATTACTTTGGTTGAATCTAATCCTTTTTATGGCTATGAATCTGAAACTGTTGTGGCACATCTTACTAAATTGAATGATATAGCCACCCTATTCACTAATGATGAGAAAACTCGCTACTACTATATCCTTAAGATATTTCCGTTCTCATTAAAGGGTGATGCTAAAACTTGGTTTAACTCTCTTGATCCTGGTTGTGTGCGTCGTCCCCAGGATATGATCTATTACTTCTCTGCTAAATATTTCCCTGTTCATAAGAAACAAGCTGCTCTAAGGGAAATATATAATTTTGTGCAAATTGAAAAAGAGAGTCTCCCACAAGCTTGGGGGAGGCTTCTCCAATTACTTAATGCTTTGCAGGATCATCCTCTCAAGGAAAATGAAATACTTGATATCTTTTATAATGGACTAACCGATGCTGCCAGAGACCACCTGGATAGTTGTGCTGGTTGTGTTTTTAGGGAAAGAACTGTGGACCAAGCTGAATTGCTATTGAATAATATGTTGACTAATGACAATAATTGGACACTTCCTGAACCAACTCCTAATACAACTCCGAAGAAAAGAAGTGTTCTATTTCTCAGTCCAGAAGATATGCAAGAGGCAAAGAAATCTATGAAAGAAAAAGGTATTAAAGTTGAAGATGTTAAGAATTTACCTCCTGTTGAAGAAATACATGGCCTTAATATACCACCTATTGAAGAAATACATGGTCTTGATAACCCGACAGAGGTAGTAAAGGTAAATTCTCTCTATAGATATGATAAAGTTGAAATCCTGTCAAGTTTGCTAGCCAGTGCTTGGATGAGTTTGATGACTTTATGGCTAAACAAGAAAACTTCAATGCTTATGTTGGTAGACAACTGAAAAGTAATGCTTATATGATTGGACACTTGAGTGATTATATGTCTAGAGTTAAGTGAACTTAAACTCATTAGTAAACATGCTTCTATGGTTACCACTCAAGTAGAACAAGTGCTTAAGGCTCAGAATGATTTGCTCAATGAATTAAATGATAAGAAAAATGATAATGCTGTTAGAGTTATGACTAGAACGGGTAAAATGACTCAGGAACCTCTGTATCCTGAGGGCCGCCCTAAGAGAATTGAGCAAGATTCTTAGAGAAATAAAGTAGATGCACCTAGTCCTTCTAAGAAGAAGAAGAAAAATGATAGGACTTTGCCTGCTTCTAGTGAACTTGTTGTAGACACACCTGAGAATCCCAATGATATTTCTATTTCTGATGCTGAAACACAATCTGGTGATGAACATGAACCTAGTGATAATGTTTTTTTTGACTGGGAACTATGGGGCAAACCCCCACAACATATCAAAACTTTATTAAGAAAAGACAACAGTTACAACAGGATGATTACAAGAGGTAACCAGAAAACAAAAAAAGAAAGCTTACAAAAACAAACTTAAGGGGGGAGAAAGGAGATCCATTTCAGCAAGTCATCCTTGTAAGCAGATTTGATTCTGTGCTGCATTAGACTAATATCATGCCTAAAAGCACATCTCCATTTATTGAAACTTGCCCTCTCACTTCTGAAAACTTTGGCATTTCTGATGATCCAGATATTCCAGCAGGCAATGAACACCACTTCAGTGAAGAAAGGCTTATCAAAACTTCTCCTTGCCTGAATAACAAATCAGACATGGAGTTGCCAGCAGACCAATCAATCTGTAGATAGTTCCAAATTCCAACACTGAAGTTGCAAATAAAGAACAGATGGTGCCTGCTTTCTCTAGTCTGCAAGGGGCACAACTTACAATGAACTCCGTCCTCCATGTGCCAATGTCTCCTTTCAACCATATCCTTGGTGTTCAGTCTGTCCATAATAAGCATCCAAGCAAACACCTTGATCTTGAGGGTACAAGAGGATTTCCAAATCCAACAAAGTAAAGGGTTGAAAGTTTCAGACACAAAAGTGCGGGAGTAGAACAACTTGGGCTTGAAGTGCTTGGATGAGCCCTGCCACAACCATCAGTCCTTAGAACTAGCTTCTCTACTGTGAGAGCCCATCATATCTTTAATAAAGTTGAACTCATAAAAAGCTTGAGCAGACAAAGGAAGATGGAAATGATGGTACATGTCCATGGTATTGAAAATTTCCTTAACTAAAATCTAGGGATCCTTAGCAAAAGAGAATAACCTTGGAAATCTAGTCTGCGCGCTAGAAACTTCATTGCCAAGATTCCAATTATCAGACCAAAAAAGAGCAGTGTCTCCTTCATTAATCTGCACCCAGGAGCAATCTCTAAAATTCTGCATTACCTTGCAAATATCCCTCCACCAAAAGGAGCCACAATCATTTGTTCCCTGGGGCATTCCTTCATAATAATATGAATCCCAGATTAGGGACACCTAAGGAATATCTCTTTTGTTGAGGAAATTACTAGCATGCTTAAGTAGTAGTGCCACATTCTGAACCCCCAGGTTTAGGATACCAAAACCACCTTTATTTTTTGGTCTACAAATCAGCTCCCAAGCAGCAAGAGATGGGGCTGGCTCATCTCTATGTTTCCTCCACAGGCACTGCCTTTGGATTCTTTCTAACTGCTTAAGGATACCAGCAGGAACAGCCAGGCTACATAGAAAGAATATTGGCATGGAAGACAGAGCAGAGTTCAGGAACTGCAATCTTTCACCTTGGTTAAGGAAGGAGCAGCTGGCAATCATTCTCCTTTCCATACAGTCCACTAGGGGCATAAAGTCCACCATTTTTGGTCTTGTAGTTCCCACAGGCAAGCCAAGATATGTAAATGGCATCTTACCAATTTAGCAGCCAAAAGCAGCAGCAAGATCATCCATCATAGCAGGGTCAACATTTATTGGAATAATAAATGATTTGTGGTAATTGACATCAAGACCTGTGGATTGAGAGAACACCTTCAACATATCCTTCAGGGCCAGAAGTTGAGCCCTGTCAGCAGGGAGGATGATCAAGGTATCATCAGCATATTGGATCACTGGGTAGTCCCTATCATGGCAAGGAATAGGAAGATGAAGAACACCCTTTCTGAACATATCATTAATCACTGTTTGCATGAGATCAGCAGCTATGACAAATAGAAGAGGAGATACAGGGTCACCCAGCCTAACTCCCTTTTTGCAAACAAACTTCCAGGGACACCATTAAGAAGAACAGAAGAAGTACCAGTGGCCAGAAGCTGTTTCATCCAGAGGATCCACTTCTCATTAAAGCCTTTATGCCTGAGAATTTGGAATATAGCTTCATGCTCCACAGAATCAAAGGCCTTCTCAAAGTCCAGCTTAAGGATTACAATTGGCCTCTTAGACTGATGGCATTGGTGCAAGTATTCAAAGGTCCAACCAATACAATCCTGAATTGTTCTGCTCTTAATGAAACCATACTGATTTTTGTGAATACATTGCATGATCAGTTCCTGGAATCTATTGGCAGCCATTTTGGAAAGAAATTTCAGCCCCATGCTAGTGAGAGAGATAGGCCTATAATCACCCACTTCCTCAGGTGAGAGCTTTTTGGGCACCAGAGTAATAAAAGAACTGTTAATATTCTCCAAGACAGCAGTTCCCTCATGGAAAGCCTGGGCTAATTCATAGAAGTCTTTTGAAATTAGGTGCCAACACTTTGTGAAAAACAAACCAGTAAAACCATCAGGTCCAGGTGCTTTATCTACAGGCATATGCTTGACCACATTGTCCATTTCTTCCCTTTCAAAAGGCTTAGTGAGCACCTCAAGGCCAGCCACAGGGGAAATTAGTGATGATAAATCAAAGCCCATCACAATCCCTCTAGAAGTGCCCATTCTGTTTTTAAAACAACTCCAAATAATTCCAGCCATTTGTGAATGATCAGAGACCACAGAACCATCATGTAGCTTAAGACTAGTTATGGAATTCCTCATGTGTCTCTCAATGGCCATGGCATGAAAGAATTTGGTGTTCTCTCCCCCAACCTTAAAATACCTGATAGTGCATCTCTTTTTCCAATAAAGGAACTGTAAGTGCAGAAGCTTTTCCAGGTGGGCCTTAACAATTCTTCTGAAGTTAATCTCCTGCCTAAACAGGGCCTCCACTCCTCCAACTCATCAAAAGGAAGACAACATGATTGCATTTGCTGATCAATAATTTTAATTTGGAGACATTCATTTGCCACCTCTTAAGGCACATTCTCAAATTTTTGAATTTGTCTGCAATCCTAGCAGTTATGTGCACTTTCCTAGAGGTCTTTTGCCAAGATGATTCCACACAGTCCATGAAACCCTCCAGCTCCATCCAATAATTTTCAAACCTAAAAAGATTTGACTTTGGGATGGTAGTCTTAATGGAAACCAAACAAGGGACATGATCAGAAGCAGTCCTGGCCAAGGGCAGAACCTCAGTCATAGGATAATCTGTAATCCAGTCCACTAAGGTGAAGAACCAATCTAATTGCTCAAGCAGTGGGATATCTTGCATATTGGAGCAGATATAGGATCTACCTTTGATTGGTAACTCAAGAAGGCCCAAGTGCCCAATTATCTCATTGAAAATAAACATGTCATTTATGTCTCCACCAGGTAAGTTTCTATTATCCATAGACCTAAGGAAATTAAAATGACCAAGCAACATCCAGTGCTGATCAAGAGGGATACACAGGTTATATAACCAAGTAACAAAATTGTCCCTGGCTTCACCCTGACAAGGGCCATAAACAACAACTAAAGTCCACTTATCATTGTTCTGCCTGGAGGTAAACTGAATCACCATAGCAAATTGCTGCACTTCAATTAAGGTGCCAATAAAAACAGAAGAATTCTAGACCACGAGGATACCATCAGAAGCTCCCATGGAAGTAGAGAAAGCAAAAGAATCAAATCTTTTAGGACAGAAACTTTTGATTGACCTAGATTCAAAGGAAGAGCACTTAGTTTCTTGTAAACAGGCTATAGAACATTGGCTCTCCTCAATTTTTTGCCTAACAGCTCTTTGCCTAGCTTCAGAATTCAAACCTCTTACATTCCAGCACAATACATTGCAGTTTCTACAAAGATTACTCATTATAGCACAATAATAATAGCCATAAACCACATGGCACACAATGCCACATGTCCAAAAGAGCACAACAAAGTCTGAACCAGCATTAAGACAAAATATAGTTCATGAGATAGATTGCTGCATAAGAACATAAAGCAAGCAAAATTATGGGCTTGCCAAACCCAACAGGCCAAAGACACACTAATCATTAGAGTTGGTGGAGACAGCAGCTAGTGGGTCCACCATAAGTGCATCCACAGAAAGGAGAGTAGCGTCAATTTCCAGCTCTCTCCCAATCTCTTGCAGTCGACTGATAGGCGTAGCTGGAGGGACTCCATCTAAAGAAGGCTCATCAGGCATCTGGGCCGTGAAAGGCTTGGCTCTTGGCTTCTTCCTCTTAGGCTGAAGAGTGAGCTCCTGGAAGGTGGGCTTGAATCCATCACGCTGTACAGAGCTTCTGGTGCAACGCCTAACCGAAGTGTCCACAATTGGAGTTGGCGCCAGCGTTTTTCGTGGCCTTCTAGCTTTAGCCACCACACCCACATGAGAGGTCTCCTTCATAGGTGCCACATCAACATTATCAGAGAAAAGGGCCCTGGTAACTGGCCTGGCCGTCTCCTGGTCCTTCCATGTAAGCAGCGACAGGTCCAAGTCACTAAACGCAAATCCCGGCTTCTCTTTAACAGGACAACTGGCGATAGAGGCTGCAACAGAATTGGCCTGGGAACAGAGAAAACAACAGGAGCTTGCAGAAGACTTTCAAAAGATCTCCTCCAAACCATATCAGGAGGCAGAGGAGGCCCAAATGGCACCTCAGGCAAAGCAATCTCATCCCTGATAGCAGGAGGCTGGTAGACAACAATGGCCTAGTGGTTGACTGTATCCTCATCAACATTCAAAGGAAGAACTGGAGCTTCAGGCTGATCATCATCAACCAAAATAACAATAGCGGGAGGTTCCTGGTGGTCAGCAGTAGAGCTGGGCTGTGCTGAGAGATCAACCACCATTGACTCCTGGTCTTGGGCAGGCTCAGGGTCCATGTGGTCATTCCAATTGCCCCAATTATCATCAGCCACCTCGTTGATCACAGGCTCAGGAGGGGGCGGGGGGGCTGCATTCCACCCCAAAGCAGGATAAGCAGGTAGGTTGAACGGAGGCAGCTCAGGGAAAGGAACACCAGGTACTGGGTGCGGATTGCCATTGATGGGCATCCAATCTTCATCCTGCAACATCTGCTCGGCAAAATTTGCACCCAGAATGTATAATGGCGGAGTCCAAGAAACCCGAGCACCTCCCCAAGCCGCAAAATCCATGAACACCACATCACGTGGCACAAGCATATCTTCCGAGAAAGATGCAAACTCCATAGATTGAACCAAGTAAGGGTCCTCGCTCACCCAATGATGGAACTTGCCAAAAGTGTTCACAACAGCTCTGATGCATTCTGTATTACGAAGTCCAACGGTATACCAAGGAACATGAGCAGCCCCCGACGAAAACCCTGGATGCCATGGAAGGATTCACCCTCATCATGCTTCATAAAGCGCACAAAACGGTCATTACCAAGTGGCTGAGGCAGGAGCTGCAGCAATGAGAATCTGACAGCAGCATCCCAAAGCTCAAAGAGCCCAACCGAACGAATCCAAGGCTGCGCCGACCTGACAAAAACTCCATGCGCTTGCAGCCACTGCACCACTTCCTCTCTAGCAGTGCTAATCTCATCAGGCTGGGGGATAGGCATTACCTCAGCAAGCATGAACTCCTCATGGCGGCGCACAATTGGGGTATGCGGCGTCACGAAAGTTCTTGGGAGACGATCTTCTCCACCATCGACGATGTGATGGCCAGCAGGTACATACAACAGAGGATCCAGGTGGAAGTTGGCCATCGGGACCGAGGACTCTGTCTCCAATGATGGCGAGTGCAACAACGGAGGAGGGGTTGCAGGCGGCGAGGTCGATGGAGTCTTGGGGCCGGGGCTGATGGAACTGGACAAGGAAGTAAATGTGGAAGTGGAAGGGAGGTCCAAGTTAGGTAAAAGTGTTGTCAGAGAGATATTCTCGCAGCGCTCCTCGGAAGTTGCAGCGTTAGCGGGTTTGGCTTGCCAAATGAGCCCCAAAATCCGAGCAAACCTGTTACAATCTTTCTTGACGTGACCAGACCGGAGGCAAGAGATGCACCAAAGCTTGGACGTGCAGGCAGAGGCAAAATGTCCCTTCTTTAAACACTTCTGACACGTAAGAATATCCTCAACCATATCAAAAATTAAATTATCAAAATCCTCCTTGGCTTGCTGAGAAGAGGGGATATCCAAATGCTCCCCAGAGAACACCGACTCAGCCCGGTCCGGCCCAGCAGAAGAGGTGTGCTGGCCAAGGCCCGTGGCACGTGCAGAGGTTGGCCCAGCATGGCTTGGCATGTCCACATTCAAAGAACCCGAATTCTCGCCCGAGATTGGTGGCGTATGATCAGCCGTAGGCAGGAGATCTTGAACCGTACCAAAAGAGATGGATGGCCTCGCCGACGTCCACCGGAGATTTGCCGGCAAAGATGGATGCATGACAACCCTCTCATGGGGAGGAATCAAATAACCCGCATCTTCAGTTGTTTGAATGCAATTTTCCGTAGCCGGATAACAATAACCCCGACAAGCAGCATAATTTTGAAAGACTGCAAATGATAATTTCTTGCCAACTGAGCGAGTGGATTTGAACGAAGATTTGGATGACCTAGAATACATGGCTAAAACCCCAAGAGCAGCACGCCTTTTGGAGGGACTAACAAGGATCCACTCAGCATCATATTCTAACTTCCAGATCTTAAACTCACGACTGCAATTAGGACCACCGTTACTCGAAAGATGAAAAGTAACATTTGAAATGATCGCAAGCAAAAGATTAAAGACTAAGAATGATCATGGCAACAGCCTTGCAAGAAACTTGAAAACCAAATACCTTATCCTTGATCAGGAAAACCATGAGATCAATACCCGAGCCGCCAATGGCCGCCTCCAGAGCACCATGGTGAAGATGTCCGAGTCATCCATGGGGTGCACCGAAAAGCAAGTAGATTGAAAAACCCTATCCGCAAAGACTAAACCCTTGGAGAAATCCAAGCCAAGGGTAGATCCACCATTGGAACCCATGTGAGATGGGTATGGACGAGTAGATCCCGAGACATCGGAGAGATATATTGGAGAGAAACTAAATTTGGTGGCTAGTGGAGGAGATCGCCGGAGGGTGGTGGAGATTGCCGGTGTGGGGGTGAGAGAGCCATTCCACTTGGACAGGGATTCACCTAGGAGCTATCCCTAGTGATAATGTTAATGATAATGTTCATGTTGATGCTCAACCTAGCAGTAATAATGATGTAGAGGTTGAACCTGCTGTTGATCTTGATAACCCACAATCAAAGAATCAACCTTATGATAAGAGAGACTTTGTTGCTAGGAAGCACGGTATAGAAAGAGAACCATGGGTTCAGAAACCCATGCCTTTTCCTCCTAAACCATCCAAGAAAAAAGATGATGAGGATTTTGAGCGCTTTGCTGAAATGATTAGACCTATCTTTTTGCGTATGCGTTTGACTGATATGCTTAAAATGAATCCTTATGCTAAGTACATGAAAGATATTGTTACAAATAAAAGAAAGATATCAGAAGCTGAAATTTCCACCATGCTTGCTAATTATACTTTTAAGGGTGGAATACCAAAGAAACTTGGAGATCCAGGAGTACCAACTATACCATGCTCCATTAAAAGAAACTATGTTAAAACTGCTTTATGTGATCTTGGAGCCGGTGTTAGTGTTATGCCTCTTTCTTTATATCGTAGACTTGAATTAAATAAGTTGACACCTACTGAAATATCTTTGCAAATGGCCGATAAATCAACCGCTATACCTGTCGGTATTTGTGAGGATGTGCCTGTTGTGGTTGCAAATGTTACTATCTTAATGGACTTTGTTATGCTTGATATTCCCGAGGACGATAGTATGTCGATTATCCTTGGTAGACCCTTTTTGAATACTGCAGGGGCTGTTATTGATTGCACCAAAGGAAATGTCACTTTTCATGTTAATGGTAATGAGCATACGGTACACTTTTCGAGGAAACAACCTCAAGTTCAAAGTATCAATTCTATTGAAAAAATTTCATCGATTATTATTGGCGGTTTTGAATTTCCTCTTACTACTGTCAAGAAGAAATATGATATTCTTATTATTGGGGATGTACATATACCCGTCGAGGTAACCTAGTGTTATTCAAAATTTCTCCGGTTTCAAGTGATTCGGAATGAGTTTGTTAACAAGACTTGATCAACCTTGTTAGTAGATTCCTTTTGATGAGTATGAGATGGATGAAGTTAGAAAGCACAACCTTCTGTACCCTCCTTTTACTTTCTGTTATTTAGATTAAATAAAACAAAAAGAGTATTTTCTGTCTGTTTTCTGAATTATCCATGCAATAAAAAATACCCCAAAAATAAAAGTTCTCCAAATGCCCTGAAAATGAAATATGATTTTTTCTAGAATATTTGAGAATATCTGGCACTGAGAACACAACATAGGGGGCAAGCACCTGGCCACGAGGGTCCAGGGCGTGCCCTACCCCCTGGGCGCGCCCCCTGCCTCGTGGGCCCCTGGTGGCCCCCCTCCACTCATTCCTGCACCCACACTCTTCTTCTTCCTCCCAAAAAAATCACTATCCAGCTCAAGCACGAGTTCTAGCTCATCTTGCTGCCATTTTTGATCTCCTTGCTCAAAGCCCCATTCACAAAACTGCTTTGGGGCATGGTTCTTTGGTATGTGACTCCTCCAATGGTCCAATTAGTTTTTGTTCTAGTGCTTTATTCATTGCAATTTTTTGCTGCCTAGGTGACCCTTTTCTTGAGCTTGCATGTCAAATTTTTATGGTCCCAAGTAGTTCTAATGCATGATATAGTCTCTAGGCACTTGTGGGAGTAGTTGCTATCAATTTTGTTGAGTTTGGTTCATTTTTATTTTGAGTTACTAAAAATTTCAGAAATTTTCAAAAAATGATGAAGAGATTTTTGAGGGGCTCTTCGAGCCAAAGCTCGAAGGAGAAACAAAATAAGGAGAATAAAAAGCCCAAATATAATCTCCCTCGCATCGTGAAGGTTCGGCCGTGTGAATGTCCTTGTGATGAGTTCTTGAGAGCAGCCAAGATTCATGATGATTTCTATTCTTTGGCTGATAATGCGGGCCTCACCGACTTCCTCCAAGACCAACTCGAGCAGTATCTCCTACTCACCAATACTTTCGTGCAAATTTTTTACTTTCATGCTAAGAAATCCCCACCTTCAGTGGAGTTTCATTTATATGATGAGGTTAGGGAGATGTCATTATGTGATTTTTTGTGCAGTTTGCAAGATACCCTTCGAGGGCAGCATAGAGGAACCACATTGTAAGGATGTGGATGGATTTATTGATATGCTTACTGTAGGGGAAACGAGGAAGGTTTCCGATGCAAGAATTACTAGCATACACTTTCCTGTTCTACGTTACTTTGCAATATTTGCTAGTAGATGCTTAATTGGTCGCGAAAACCGTGGAAACATTAGTGCTCCTGATATTGTTATTTTGTGCCATGCTTTGTTTCGCGATAACACTGTTAGTTTAGGCGCTATTATTGCTAAACGGTTAAGTTTGAACCGTACAAAAGGCCCCATCTTTGGAGGCATCTTTGCTTCACGCCTTGCTAAACATTTTAGGATACCTATTAGGCATTATGAGAAAGAGTAAAAGTGGTTGCCCTCTATTTTTCTAGATTATAAGAGTATGGTAGCACATGAGTTTATTGTTAAAAATGATGAGATGATGCTTAAGTATAATTTGAGATTTAATAAACTCACAGTGAGACTATTATCTTGCCTGCACCCTCTTTGTTTGACTTATATTCAGGTACGTACCTCATCTTGTCAGAGGCCGTTCACGCATACCGAAGCCAGACACCAGCTCCAGAGCCTGAGTCGGAACCACCACTTGACCCTTATCGACAGTCCTTTTATCAGTGGAATCCGGAGGAGATCGCCAGTCAGTGGTACTTGGATGACACTCCTCAGTACACCGGAGAGAGTAGCTCTGATCCATGGGCATAGACCAACTTAGGCCAAAAGCCTAAGCTTGGGGGAGTACGTATTTCTCACCGACATTACATTCATGTTCACACACTCATGCTAGTTGTCGGTACTCATACTTTTTCATTGCACTATCCATGCTAGTTTATTTTCTTTTTCTTGCTTTCTTCTTGTGTGTTTGATAACCTTAGGAAAAACCAAAAAAATTAGTTATAGCCTTTAGCTAGTTTACTTTCCATGCCTGTAGTAGTAGTAATTAAAAGAAAACCCAAAAATATTTCTCGTTCTTCTTTAGCTTGTTGGGAGCTTTCCCGTGTAAATAGTTTTATTTCTTTTCTTTTCTTTGGGGTTCGAGAGGAGAAGACCACGATGAAAATGTTGAGTGGCTCTGATATGCATTATTGTTGATTTAACCAAGAACCCATATTACCTTGTCTTCTCCCTTGAATTGAATGCTTGCAGATTCCAGCTTAGTCCAATGCACGTGCACTATTATTATTATACACATCGTTCGGTCGTGCAAGTGAAAGGCAATAATGACGATATATGATGGACTGATTGAGATGAGAGAAGCTGGTATGAACTCGACCTATCTTGTTTTTGTAAATATGATTAGTTCATCGTTCCTGATTCAGCATATTATGAATGAAACATGTTTGCAATGACAATTAGAGATTATAGTTGCTTATGCCATGCTTAATTAGCTAGGAGTTTATAATGGCTTACCTTGAGTGCCAACATGCTATTAAAATGGTTGTGATGTGGATGATAGGTTGGTATCCTCCTTTGAATGATTTGAGTGACTTGGCTTGGCACATGTTCACGCATGTAGTTGAAACAAAATCAACATAGCCTTCACGATATTTACGTTCATGGTGGGTTATATCCTACTCATGCTTGCACTCAGTGTTGATTAATTTTAATGCATGCTCATGACTGTTGTCGCTCTCTAGTTGGTCGCTCCCTAGTCTCTTTCTAGGCTTCACTTATACTGAGCAGGAATACTGCTTGTGCATCCACTTCCATAAACCCCAAAGTTATTCCATATGAGTCCACCATACCTTCCTATATGCAGTATCTACCTGCCGTTCCAAGTAATTTTGTATGTGCCAAACTCCAAACCTTCAAATGAAATTCTGTTTTGCATGCTCGAACAACTCATGTATCAACTAGGGTTGTCTATATCTTCCATTCTAGGCGGGTTATTCTCAAGTAGAGTGGACTCCACTCCTCTCTCACGAGAAAATGGCTGGTCACCGGGATACCCAGTCCCATGCTCAAATCAAATCAAAATAATTGCAAAAAAAACTCCCCTAGGATTGTTGTTAGTTGGAGGCACCCGTTGTTTCGGGCAAGCCATGACTTGATGATTGTTGGTGGAGGGGGAGTATAAACTTTACCATTCTATTTGGGAACCTCCTATAATGTGTGTAGCATGGAAGATATCGAGATCTCTTGGTTGTTATGTTGACAGTGAAAGTATGCCACTCAAAATGTTATTTATCTCTATTTCAAAATCGAGCTCTGGCACCTCTACAAATCCTTGCTTCCCTCTGTGAAGGGCCTATCTATTTACTTTTATGTCGAGTCATCATCCTCCTATTAAAAAGCACCAGTTGGAGAGCACCGCTGTCATTTGCATCCATTACTATTAATTTATATTGAGTATGACTGGATCTCTTTTACCATGAATTACAATGCCTAGTCAGTCCTTGATCTTCAGAGGTGCTCTGCATTTATGTTTTTCGGTCTCAGAAAGGGCTAGCGAGATACAATCTTGTTATATCATATTATGATTGTTTTGAGAAAGTGTTGTCATCTAAGTTTTATTATTATTGCTCGCTAGTTGATTATGCCATTGATATGAGTAAACATGAGACCTAAATGTTATTGTGAATGTGGTTAGTTCATAATCTTTGCCCAAAACTTGAATGCTGGCTTTACACATTTGCAACAACAAGAGCAAACAGAGTTTGTAAAAGTTTTTCTTTATCACTTTCAGTTTGTCAACTGAATTGCTTGAGGACAAGCAAAGGTTTAAGCTTGGGGGAGTTGATACGTCTCCATCGTATCTACTTTTCCAAACACTTTTGCCCTTGTTTTGGACTCTAACTTGCATGATTTGAATGGAACTAACCCGGACTAACACTGTTTTCAGTAGAACTGCCATGGTGTTATTTTTGTGCAGAAATAGAAGTTCTCGGAATGACCTGAAAATCCATGGAGCAACTTTTTGGAATTAATAAAAAATATTGGCGAAAGAATGAATGTCATGGGGCCCACACTCTGTCCACGAGGGTGGGGGGCGCGCCCCCTGCCTCGTGGGCCCCCCTGATGCTCCACCGACCTCAACTCTAACCCCATATATTCACGTTCGGGGAGAAAAAAATCAGAGAGAAGGATTCATTGCGTTTTACGATACAGAGCCGCCGCCAAGCCCTAAACTCTCTCGAGAGGGCTGATCTGGAGTCCGTTCGGGGCTCCGGAGAGGGGGATTCGTCGCCGTCGTCATCATCAACCATCCTTCATCACCAATTTCATGATGCTCACCGCCGTGCGTGAGTAATTCCATCGTAGGCTTGCTGGACAGTGATGGGTTGGATGAGATTTACCATGTAATCGAGTTAGTTTTGTTAGGGTTTGATCCCTTGTATCCACTATGTTCTGAGATTGATGTTGCTATGACTTTGCTATGCTTAATGCTTGTCACTAGGGCCTGAGTGCCATGATTTCAGATCTGAACCTATTATGTTTTCAGGAATATATATGAGTTCTTGATCCTATCTTGCAAGTCTATAGTCACCTATTATGTGTTATGATCAGTTAACCCCGAAGTGACAATAATTAGGATACTTATCGGTGATGACCGTAGTCTGAGGAATTCATGTATTCACTAAGTGTTAATGCTCTGGTCCGGTACTCTATTAAAAGGAGGCCTTAATATCCCTTAATTTCCAATAGGACCCCGCTGCCACGGGAGGGTAGGACAAAAGATGTCATGCAAGTTCTTTTCCATAAGCACGTATGACTATATTCGGAATACATGCCTACATTACATTGATGAACTGGTGCTAGTTCTGTGTCACCGTATGTTATAACTATTACATGAGGAATCGTATCCGACATATTTATTCATGATTGATCCAATGCCTATGAGCTTTTCACATATTGCTCTTTGCTTAGTTACTTTACCATTGCCAATGTTACAATTACTACAAAACTGTAACTCTTATTTTTGCTACTGTTACCGTTACTTCCATACTACTTTGCTACAAAATACTTTGCTGTAGATACTAAGTTATCCAGGTGTGGTTGAATTGACAACTCAACTGCTAATACTTGAGAATATTCTTTGGCTCCTCTTGTGTTGAATCAATAAATTTGGGTTGAATACTCTACCCTCGAAAACTGTTGCGATCCCCTATACTTGTGGGTTGTCAAGCGGTGATTTGAATTTGATTCATATCTAATAAAATGGTTGTGTGGATCATTCAATGAAGAGGTTTTACAGAAGAAAAAAAAAGCATACAAGCACGAACGCTCAAGCTAGTAACCTACATATTTGTACGAATCCATTAATTATTTAATGATGATGAGTCTGTAGATGCAGTCATTTTATCCTCAAGCACTTGTTGTAAGTGTTGTGAAATACTCTAGTGTATGCCTTTTGATGGCAAGGCAACCTGTAAAATCAAGCATGGATTATACGTGTATCCACCGAAGTATGGAGTAGAACCTGTGATAGAGGCGAGGGTGTCCTGTCTTTCGATGAGATGGTGATTATCGTTTTGGAGGAGTAGACTTTCACGATCCTACTACGTACGTGCGAGGACGTCGCGCCTTAGCAATCGCTAAACCAACTCCGAGAGGTTATTCAACACGCCGGAGCACGATCAACCTGACCATGAGGGTCTATTTCCTGCGAGCAAACGAAGATCAAGCAAGAAACTGAGATTGCAATCTGGATATTGCGAATATAAGATGAAATATTTATTGATCAAGATGGGGTTCTGTGACGTCTTTGTCTGGTCGTTGAACACAAACGAAGTACGCGAAGTTGCAGCTATGGCGAACTTTAATCTGAACAAAGCCCAAAGTCTAAACGGTGCCCTAAGGGCTATATATACAGAGGAAGAGGGGGGGGGGGGAATTTCGTGGCCCTTGGTGGAGGGGTCCGAAACCAACCCTATCTCTTGTTTCCCCACACATACGGACTCTAAAAATTGCCTATACTTATGTATTTCGAAATTACATGGGCCTGGCCCAATAATAAGGTGACGCAGCACCTAGAATAACCTCTGGACAAAATTTATGAAGTGGCATCTTGTATATTTCGTCCAAGGCTTCATGCATTCATTATGGTGGCTTCAAAGTCCTGAAATCATCACTTGTAACTCCGTTCTTGTTCCCCTTGCGCATGCCATCATCTCCATGCTTGGTCTTGCTCTAGTGTTCTTCCCTCTTATCCATGCTAGGCCCTTCATTTGTGAGCAAAACAAATGTATCCAATTTAGGCAACATCATATTCTCATGGACATTAGAATCATTACCAAGAAACAAAAGTACATGATAATTTAATTGGCGTGCGCCAACTCTAGTAATTGGTCCAGTATATGTAGCAGTAGGGGCTGTGGGTGTAACAATGGTATTGATGTCCTCATCATCCTCACCTTCTTGAAATGAAGTTGTCCTCGACGGAAGCTCATCTTCCTCACCCAAATAAGGCCTCAAATCTGCAATGTTAAAAGTGGGACTAACCCCAAAATCTGCAGGCAGCTCAAGTTTATATGCATTATCATTTATTTTCTCTAACACCTTAAAAGTACCATCAACACATGGCATTAGCTTTGATTTGCGCAAATCAGGAAATCTATGCTTACGCAAATGTTACCAAACAAGATCTCCAGGTGCAAACACAACATGTTTTCTACCCTTATCTCCAGCAAGTTTATATATAGCATTCATACGCTCAATGTTTTCCTTAGTTAACTCATGCATTTTTAAGATCAATTCAGCACGTTGTTTAGCATCAAAATTAACCTTCTCCGAAGATGGAAGAGGCAACAAATCAATAGGTGCACGAGGTAGGAAACCATACACAATTTCAAAAGGGCACATCTTAGTAGTAGAATGCAATGAATAATTATAAGCAAATTCAATATGAGTCAAACATTCCTCCCACATTTTCTTATTATGCTTCAAAATAACCCTAAGCATAGTAGACAATGTTCTATTGACTACTTCAGTTTGTCCATCAGTTTGGGGGTGACAAGTAGTACTAAAAAGCAGCTTAGTCCCCAACTTAGCCCATAAACATCTCCAAAAGTGGCTAAGAAATTTAGTATCACGATCTGAAACAATAGTATTTGGCACACCATGCAAGTGAGTAATTTCACGAAAGAACAAATCAGCAACATTAACAACATCATCGCTTTTATGACATGGTATAAAGTGTGCCATTTTCGAGAATCTATCCACGACAACAACTATGCTATCCCTCCCCTTCTTTGTTCGAGGTAAACCTAAAACAAAGTCCATAGATATACCCTCCCAAGGAACACTAGGTACAAGCAAAGGCATATATAAACCATGAGGATTGAGTCATGACTTAGCTTTTTGACATGTAGTGCAGCGAGCAATAAAACGCTCAACATCCCGTCTCATCTTTGGCCAAAAGAAATGTGTAGCAAGTACGTCCTCCGTCTTCTTCACGCCAAAGTGTCCCATTAATCCTCCTCCACGAGCCTCCTGCAACAACAAAATACGAACAGAGCTAGCTGGAATGCATAGCTTGTTAGCATGGAACACAAATCCATCATTAACGGTGAAATTGTTCCACATTCTTCCTTCTTTACAATACATCTTTAAATTCAGCATCATGCACACATTGATCTTTGATGGTCTCCAAACCAAATATTTTGAAGTCAAGTTGTGAAAGCATAGTATAGCGACGAGACAATGCATCAACAATAACATTTTCTTTACCCTCCTTGTGTTTAATGACATAAGGGAAAGTCTCAATGAATTCAACCCATTTAGCATGTCTACGATTCAGTTTAGCTTGACTTTTAATATGTTTCAAAGATTTATGATCAGAATGTATAATAAATTCTTTGGGCCATAAATAATGTTGCCATGTTTCTAAAGTCCAAACAAGAGCATATAATTCTTTATAAGTAGAATAATTCAGACTAGGACCACCCAATTTTTCAGAAAAGTATGCAACAGGTTTTCCATCTTGTAATAACACACCTCCTAATCCGGTTCCACTAGCATCACATTCAAGCTCAAAAGTCTTATTAAAATCAGGAAGTTGGAGTAAAGGAGCATGTGTCAACTTACCTTTCAATACTGTGAAGGCTTCTTCCTGTGCGGTACCCCAAACAAAAGGCACATCTTTCTATGTAAGCTCATTGAGAGGTGTAGCAATGGTGCTGAAATCTCTCACAAAACGCCTATAGAATCTAGCGAGGCCAAGAAAACTCCTCACTTGTGTGACCGTTTTGGGCTGCGGCCAACTCTCAATAGCTTCAATCTTGGCTTTATCAACTTCATTTCCCTGTGGAGTGACAACATAGCCAAGAAAAGATACTCGGTCGGTGCAAAAGGTGCACTTCCCAAGGTTACCAAACAAACGTGCATCACGTAAAGCAATAAAAACAACACGTAAATGCTCCAAATGTTCCTCGAAAGATCTGCTATAAATCAGTATATCATCAAAATAGACTACCACAAATCGTCCAATAAAAGCACGTAAAACTTCGTTCATTAATCTCATGAAAGTACTAGGTGCATTAGTTAACCCAAAAGGCATGACTAACCATGTTGGGGAACGTAGTAATTTCAAAAAAAAAAATCTACGCACACGCAAGATCATGGTGATGCATAGCAACGAGAGGGGAGAGTGTTGTCTACGTACCCTCGTAGACCGTAAGCGGAAGCATTAGCACAACGCGGTTGATGTAGTCGTACGTCTTCACAGCCCGACCGATCAAGCACCGAAAGCATGGAAGCTCCGAGTTCTTGCACACATTCAGCTCGATGATGTCCCTCGAACTCCGATCCAGCCGAGTGTCGAGGGAGAGTTCCATTAGCACGATGGCGTGGTGACTATGGTGATGTTCTATCATCGCAGGCCTTCGCCTAAGCACCACAATGATATTATCGAGGAGGGCTATGGTGGAGGGGGGCACCGCACACGGCTAAGAGATCAATGATCAATTGTTGTGTCTCTAGAGGTGCCCCCCTGCCCCCGTATATAAAGGAGCAAGGGGGAGGGGGCGGCCAGCCAGGGAGGAGGCGCGCCATGGGGAGTCCTACTCCCACCGGGAGTAGGACTCCCTCCTTTCCTTGTTGTACTTGGAGAAGGGGGGAAAGAGGAGGGAGAGAGAGGAAGGAAAGGGGGGGCGCCGCCCCCCTCTCCTTGTCCTATTCGAACTAGGGGGGAGGGGCACGCGGCCCAGCCCTGGCCGCCTCTCCTCTTCTCCACTAAGGCCCACTATGGCCCATTAAGCCCCCGGGGGGTTCCGGTAACCCCTCGGTACTCCAGTAAAATCCTGATTTCACCCGGAACACTTCCGATATCCAAATATAGGCTTCCAATATATCAATCTTCATGTCTCGACCATTTCGAGGCTCCTCATCATGTTCGTGATTACATCCGGGAATCCGAACAAGCTTCGGTACATCAAAACTCATAAACTCATAATATACCTATCATCAAAACTTTAAGCGTGCGGACCCTACGGGTTCGAGAACTTTGTAGACATGACCGAGACACATTTCCGGTCAATAACCAATATCGGACCCTGGATGCTCATATTGGCTCCTACATATTCTACGAAGATCTTTATCGGTCAAACCACATAACAACATACGTTGTTCCCTTTGTCATCGGTTTGTTAGTTGCCCGAGATTCGATCGTCGGTATCTCAATACCTAGTTCAATCTCGTTACCGGCAAGTCTCTTTACTCGTTACGTAATGCATCATCTCGTAAATAACTCATTAGCTACATTGCTTGCAAGGCTTATAGTGATGTGCATTACCGAGAGGGCCCAGAGATACCTCTCCCACAATCGGAGTGACAAATCCTAATCTCGAAATACGTCAACTCAACAAGTACCTTCGAAGACACCTATAGAGCACCTTTATAATCACCCAGTTACGTTGTGATGTTTGGTATCACACAAAGTGTTCCTCCAGTAAGCGGGAGTTACATAATCTCATAGTCATAGGAGCATGTATAAGTCATGAAGAAAGCAATAGCAACATACTAAATGATCAAGTGCTAAGCTAACGGAATGGGTCAAGTCAATCACATCATTCTCCTGATGATGTGATCCCATTAATCAAATGACAACTCATGTCTATGGTTAGGAAACTTAACCATCTTTGATATATGAGCTAGTCAAGTAGAGGCATACTAGTGACACTATGTTTGTCTATGTATTCACACATGTATTATGTTTCCGGGTAATACAATTCTAGCATGAATAATAAACATTTATCATGATATGAGGAAATAAGTAATAAATTTATTATTGCCTCTAGGGCATATTTCCTTCAGTCTCCCACTTGCACTAGAGTCAATAATCTAGATTACACAGTAATGATTCTAACACCCATGGAGCCTTGGTGCTGATCATGTTTTGTTCGTGGAAGAGGCTTAGTCAACGCGTCTGCAACATTCAGATCCATATGTATCTTGCAAATCTCTATGTCTCCCACCTGGACTTGGTCCCGGATGGAGTTGAAGCATCTCTTGATGTGCTTGATTCTCTTGTGAAATCTGGATTCCTTTGCCAAGGCAATTGCACCAGTATTGTCACAAAAGATTTTCATTGGACCCGATGCACTAGGTACGACACCTAGATCAGATATGAACTCCTTCATTTGCTGCTTCCGAAGCAGCTATGTACCTCGCTTCACATGTAGATCCCGCTACGACGCTTTGTTTAGAACTACACCAACTGACAACTCCACCGTCCAATATAAACACGTATCCGGTTTGCGATTTACAATCGTCCGGATCAGTATCAAAGCTTGCATCGATGTAACCATTTATGACTAGCTCTTTGTCACCTCCATAAACGAGAAACATATCCTTAGTCCTTTTCAGGAATTTTTAGGATGTTCTTGACCGTTGACCAGTGATCCACTCCTGGATTACTTTGGTACCTCCCTGCTAAACTAATAGCAAGGCACACATCAGGTCTGGTACACAACATTGCATACATGATAGAGCCTATGCCTGAAGCATAGGGAACTTCATTCATTTTCTCTCTATCTTCCGCAGTGGTCGGGCATTGAGTCTGACTCAATTTCACACCTTGTTTATTATTCATGCTAGAATTGTATTACCCAGAAACATAATACATGTGTGAATACATAGACAAACATAGTGTCACTAGTATGCCTCTACTTGACTAGCTCGGAAATCAAAGATGGTTAAGTTTCCTAACCATAGACATGAGTTGTCATTTGATTAACGGGATCACATCATTAGGAGAATGATGTGATTGACTTGACCCATTCCATTAGCTTAGCACTTGATTGTTTAGTATGTTGCTATTGCTTTCTTCATGACTTATACATGTTCCTATGACTATGAGATTATGTAACTCCCGCTTACCGGAGGAACACTTTGTGTGCTACCAAACATCACAACATAACTGGATGATTATAAAGGTGCTCTACAGGTGTCTCCGAAGGTACTTATTGAGTTGACATATTTCGAGATTAGGATTTGTCACTCCGATTGACGGAGAGGTATCTCTGGGCCCTCTCGGTAATGCACATCACTATAAGCCTTGGAAGCAATGTAGCTAATGAGTTAGTTACGAGATGATGCATTATGTAACGAGTAAAGAGACTTGCCGATAACGAGATTGAACTAGGTATTGAGATACTGACGATCGAATCTCGGGCAAGTAACATACCGATGACAAAGGGAACAACGTATGTTGTTATGCGGTTTGACCGATAGAGATCTTCGTAGAATATGTAGGAGCCAATATGAGCATCTAGGTTCCGCTATTGGTTATTGACCAGAAATGTGTCTCGGTCATGTCTACATAGTTCTCGAACCCGTAGGGTCTGCACGCTTAAAGTTTCGATGATAGTTATATTACGAGTTTATGAGTTTTGATGTACCGAAGGTTGTTCGGAGTCCCGGATGTGATCTCGGACATGACGAGGAGTCTCGAATTGGTCGAGACATGAAGATTGATATATTGGAAGCCTATATTTGGATATCGGAAGTGTTCCGGGTGAAATCGGGATTTTACCGGAGTACCGAGGGGTTACCGGAACCCCCCGGGGGCTTAATGGGCCATAGTGGGCCTTAGTGGAGAAGAGAAGAGGCGGCCAGGGCTGGGCCCCGTGCCCCTCCCCCCTAGTCTGAATAGGACAAGGAGAGGGGGGCGGCGCCCCCCCTTTCCTTCCTTTCTCTCCCTCCTCTTTCCCCCCTTCTCCAAGTCCAACAAGGAAACGAGGGAGTCCTACTCCCGGTGGGAGTAGGACTCCCCATGGCGCGCCTCCTCCCTGGCCGGCTGCCCCCTCCCGCCTTGCTCCTTTATATACGGGGGCAGGGGGCACCTCCAGAGATACAACAATTGATCATTGATCTCTTAGCCATGTGCGGTGCCCCCCTCCACCATAGTGCTCCTCGATAATATCTTAGCGGTGCTTAGGCGAAGCCCTGCGACGGTAGAACATCATTATCGTCACCATGCCATCGTGCTGACAGAACTCTCCCTCGACACTCGTCTGGATCGGAATTCGAGGGACGTTATCGAGCTGAACGTGTGCAAGAACTCGGAGGTGCCGTGCTTTCGGTGCTTGATCGGTCGGTCCGTGAAGACGTAAAACTACATCAACCGCGTTGTGCTAACGCTTCCGCTTACGGAGACACCTGTAGAGCACCTTTATAATCACCCAGTTACGTTGTGACGTTTGGTAGCACACAGAGTGTTCCTCTAGTAAGCAGGAGTTACATAATCTCATAGTCATAGGACCATGTATAAGTCATGAAGAAAGCAATAGCAAGATACTAAACGATCAAGTGCTAAGATAACAGAATGGGTCAAGTCAATCACATCATTCTCCTAATGATGTGATCCCGTTAATCAAATGACAACTAATGTCTATGGTTAGGAAACTTAACCACCTTTGATTTACGAGCTAGTCAAGTAGAGGCATACTAGTGACACTATGTTTGTCTATGTATTCACACATGTATTATGTTTCCGGGTAATACAATTCTGGCATGAATAATAAACATTTATCATGATATGAGGAAATAAATAATAACTTTATTATTGCCTCTAGGGCATATTTCCTTCAGTCTCCCACTTGCACTAGAGTCAATAATCTAGATTGCACAGTAATGATTCTAACACCCATGGAGCCTTGGTGTTGATCATATTTTGCTCGTGGAAGAGGCTTAGTCAATGGGTCTGCAACATTCAGATCCGTATGTATCTTGCAAATCTCTATGTCTCCCACCTGGACTTCCCGGATGGAGATGAAGCATCTCTTGATGTGCTTGATTCTCTTGTGAAATCTAGATTCCTTTGCCAAGGCAATTGCACCAGTATTGTCACAAAAGATTTTCATTGGACCCGATGCACTAGGTACGACACCTAGATCGGATATGAACTCCTTCATCCAGACTCCTTCATTTGCTGCTTCCGAAGCAGCTATGTACTCTGCTTCACATGTAGATCCCGCTACGACGCGTTGTTTAGAACTGCACCAACTGATAGCTCCACCGTTCAATATAACCACATATACGGTTTGCGATTTAGAATCGTCTGGATCAGTGTCAAAGCTTGCATCGACGTAAACATTTGCGACTAGCTCTTTGTCACCTCCATAAACGAGAAACATATCCTTAGTCCTTTTCAGGTATTTCAGGATGTTCTTGACCGCTGTCCAGTGATCCACTCCTGGATTACTTTGGTACCTCCCTGCTAAACTAATAGCAAGGCACACATTAGGTCTGGTACACAGCATTGCATACATGATAGAGCCTATGGCTGAAGCATAGGGAACTTCTTTCATTTTCTCTCTATCTTCTGCAGTGGTCGGGCATTGAGTCTGACTCAATTTCACACCTTGTATTACAGGCAAGAACCCTTTCTTTGCTTGATCCATTTTGAACTTTTTCAAAACTTTATCAAGGTATGTACTTTGTGAAAGTCCAATTAAGCGTCTTCATCTATCTCTATAGATCTTGATGCCCAATATGTAAGCAGCTACACCGAGGTCTTTCATTGAAAAACTTTTATTCAAGTATCCTTTTATGCTATCCAGAAATTCTATATCATTTCCAATCAATAATATGTCGTCCACATATAATATTAGAAATGCTACAGAGCTCCCACTCATTTCTTGTAAATACAGGCTTCTCCAAAAGTCTGTATAAAACCATATGCTTTGATCAGACTATCAAAGCGTTTATTCCAACTCCGAGAGGCTTGCACCAGTCCATAAATGGATCGCTGGAGCTTGCACACTTTGTTAGCATCCTTTGGATCAACAAAACCTTCTGGTTGCATCATATACAACTCTTCTTCCAGAAATCCATTTAGGAATGCAATTTTGACATCCATTTGCCAAATTTCATAATCATAAAATGCGGCAATTGCTAACATGATTCGGACAGACTTAAGCATCGCTACGGGTGAGAAAGTCTCATCGTAGTCAACCCCTTGAACTTGTCGAAAACCTTTCGCAACAAGTCAAGCTTTGTAGATAGTAACATTACCATCAGCGTCAGTCTTCTTCCTGAAGATCCATTTACTCCCGATGGCTTGCCGATCATCGGGCAAGTCAACCAAAGTCCACACTTTGTTCTCATACATGGATCCCATCTCAGATTTCATGGCCTCAAGCCATTTTGTGGAATCTGGGCTCATCATCGCTTCCTCATAGTTCGTAGGTTCGCCATGGTCAAGTAACATGACCTCCAGAATAGGATTACCGTACCACTCTGGTGCGGATCTTACTCTAGTTGACCTACGAGGTTCTGTAGTAACTTGATCTGAAGTTTCATGATCAACATCATTAGCTTCCTCACTTATTGGTGTAGTCGTCACAGGAACCGGTTTCTGTGATGAACTAATTTCCAATAAAGGAGCAGGTACAGTTATCTCATCAAGTTCTACTTTCCTCCCACTCACTTCTTTCGAGAGAAACTCCTTCTCTAGAAAGGATCCATTCTTGGCAACAAATGTCTTGCCTTCGGATCTGTGATAGAAGGTGTACCCAACAGTTTCCTTTGGGTATCCTATGAAGACACATTTCTTCGATTTGGGTTCGAGTTTATCAGGTTGAAGCTTTTTCACATAAGCATCGCAGCCCCAAACTTTAAGAAACGACAACTTTGGTTTTTTGCCAAACCACAGTTCATAAGGCGTCGTCTCAACGGATTTTGATGGTGCCCTATTTAACGTGAATGCGGCCTTCTCTAAAGCATAACCCCAAAACGATAGAGGTAAATCAGTAAGAGACATCATAGATCGCACCATATCTAGTAAAGTACGATTACGACGTTCGGACACACCATTACGCTGTGGTGTTCCAGGTGGCGTGAGTTGCGAAACTATTCCGCATTGCTTCAAATGTAAACCAAACTCGTAACTCAAATATTCTCCTCCACGATCAGATCGTGGAAACTTTATTTTCTTGTTATGATGATTTTTAGCTTCACTCTGAAATTCTTTGAACTTTTCAAATGTTTCAGACTTATGTTTCATCAAGTAGATATACCCATATCTGCTCAAATCATCTGTGAAGATGAGAAAATATTGATATCCGCCGCCAGCCTCAACATTCATTGGACCACATACATCAGTATGTATGATTTCCAACAAATCAGTTGCTCGCTCCATAGTTCCGGAGAACGGTGTTTTAGTCATCTTGCCCATGAGGCAGGGTTCGCAAGTATCAAGTGATTCATAATCAAGTGATTCCAAAAGTCCATCAGTATGGAGTTTCTTCATGCGCTTTACACCAATATGACCTAAACGGCAGTGCCACAATAAGTTGCACTATCATTATCAACTCTACATCTTTTGGTTTCAACATTATGAATATTGTATCACTACTATCCAGATTCATCAAAAATAGACCACTCTTTAAGGGTGCATGACCATAAAAGATATTACTCATATAAATAGAACAACCATTATTCTCAGATTTAAATGAATAACCGTCTCGCATCAAACAAGATCCAGATATAATGTTCATGCTCAACGCTGGCACCAAATAACAATTATTTTGGTCTAAAACTAATCCCGAAGGTAGATGTAGAGGTAGCGTGCCGACGGCGATCACATCGACTTTGGAACCATTTCCCATGCGCATCGTCACCTCGTCCTTAGCCAGTGTCCGCTTAATCCATAGTCCCTGTTTTGAGTTGCAAATATTAGCAACAGAACCAGTATCATATACCCAGGTGCTACTGCGAGCTCTGGTAAGGTACACATCAATAACATGTATATCACATATACCTTTGTTCACCTTGCCATCCTTCTTATCCGCCAAATACTTGGGGCAGTTCCGCTTCCAGTGACCAGGCTGCTTGCAGTAGAAGCACTCAGTCTCTGGCTTAGGTCCAGACTTGGGTTTCTTCTCTTGAGAAGCAACTTGTTTGCTATTCTTCTTGAAGTTCCCCTTCTTTTTCCCTTTGCCCTTCTTCTTGAAACTGGTGGTCTTATTGACCATCAACACTTGATGCTCCTTCTTGATTTCTACCTCCGCAACCTTTAGCATTGCGAAGAGCTCGGGAATTGTCTTATCCATCCCTTGCATATTATAGTTCATCATGAAGCTCTTGTAGCTTGGTGGCATTGATTGAAGAATTCTGTCAATGACGTTATCATCCGGAAGATTAACTCCCAGTTGAATCAAGTGATTATTATACCCGGACATTCTGAGTATATGCTCACTGACAGAACTATTCTCCTCCATCTTGCAGCTATAAAACTTATTGGAGACTTCATATCTCAATCCGGGCATTTGCTTGAAATATTAACTTCAACTCCTGGAACATCTCATATGCTCCATGACGTTCAAAACGTCGTTGAAGTCCCGGTCTAAGCCGTAAAGTATGGCACACTGAACTATCGAGTAGTCATCAGCTTTGCTCTGCCAGACGTTCATAACATCTGGTGTTGCTCCTGCAGAAGATTTGGCACCTAGCGGTGCTTCCAGGACGTAATTCTTCCGTGCAGCAATGAGGATAATCCTCAAGTTACGGACCCAGTACGTGTAATTGCTACCATCATCTTTCAACTTTGCTTTCTCAAGGAACGCATTAAAATTCAACGGAACAACAACACGAGCCATCTATCTACAACAAACATAGACAAGCAAAATACTATCAGGTACTAAGTTCATGATAAATTTAAGTTCAATTAATCATATTACTTAAGAACTCCCACTTAGATAGACATCCCTCTAATCATCTAAGTGATCACGTGATCCAAATCAACTAAACCATAACCGACCATCACGTGAAATGTAGTAGTTTTCAATGGTGAACATCACTATGTTGATCATATCTACTATATGATTCACGCTCGACCTTTCGGTCTCAGTGTTCCGAGGCCATATCTACATATGCTAGGCTCGTCAAGTTTAACCTGAGTATTCTGTGTGTGCAAAACTGCCTTGCACCCGTTGTAGATGGACGTAGAGCTTATCACACCCGATCATCACGTGGTGTCTGGGCACAACGAAGTTTGGCAACGGTGCATACTCAGGGAGAACACTTTTATCTTGAAATTTAGTGAGAGATCATCTTATAATGCTACCATCAATCAAAGAAAGATAAGATGCATAAAAGATAAACATCACATGCAATCAATATAAGTGATATGATATGGCCATCATCATCTTGTGCTTGTGATCTCCATCTCCGAAGCACCGTCATGATCACCATCGTCACCGGCGCGACACCTTGATCTCCATCGTAGCATCGTTGTCATCTCGCCAACTATTGCTTCTACGACTATTGCTACCGCTTAGTGATAAAGTAAAGCAATTACAGGGCGATTGCATTGCATACAATAAAGCGACAACCATATGGCTCCTGCCAGTTGCCGATAACTCGGTTACAAAACATGATCATCTCATACAATAAAATATAGCATCACATCTTGACCATATCACATCACAACATGCCCTACAGAAACAAGTTAGACGTCCTCTACTTTGTTGTTTCATGTTTTACGTGGCTGCTACGGGCTGAGCAAGAACCGTTTTTACCTACCATCAAAACCACAACGATAGTTCATCAAGTTAGTGCTGTTTTAACCTTCTCAAGGACCGGGCGTAGCCACACTCGGTTCAACTAAAGTTGGAGAAACTGACACCCGCCAGCCACCTGTGTGCAAAGCACGTCGGTAGAACCAGTCTCGCGTAAGCGTACGGGTAATGTCGGTCTGGGCCGCTTCATCCAACAGTACCGCCGAACCAAAGTATGACATGCTGGTAAGCAGTATGACTTGTATCGCCCACAACTCACTTGTGTTCTACTCGTGCATATAACATCAACGCATAAAACCTAGGCTCGGATACCACTGTTGGGGAACGTAGTAATTTCAGAAAAAATCTACGCACACGCAAGATCATGGTGATGCATAGCAACGAGAGGGGAGAGTGTTGTCTACGTACCCTCGTAGACTATAAGCGGAAGTGTTATCACAACACGGTTGATGTAGTCGTACGTCTTCACGGCCCGACCGATCAAGCATCCAAAGCACGGCACCTCCGAGTTCTTGCACACGTTCAGCTTGATGACGTCCCTCGAACTCGGATCCAACCGAGTGTCGAGGGAGAGTTCCTCAGCACGACGGTGTGGTGACGATTATGATGTTCTACCGTCGCAGGGCTTCGCCTAAGCACCGCTACGATATTATCGAGGAGGACTATGGTGGAAGGGGGCACTACACACGACTAAGAGATCAATAATTGATTGTTGTGTCTCTAGAGGTGCCCCCTGCCCCCGAATATAAAGAAGCAAGGGGGGAGGGGGCAGCCGGCCAGGGAGGAGGCGCGCCATGGGGAGTCCTACTCCCACCGGGAGTAGGACT
>NC_041391.1:364390712-364411923 GCF_002162155.2 Triticum dicoccoides | reverse complement strand
TGTTGGACTTGGAGAAGGGGGGGGGGGAAGAGGAGGGAGAGAGAGGAAGGAAAGGGGGGCGCCGCCCCCCTCTCCCTGTCCTATTCGGACAAGGGGGGAGGGGCGCACGGCCCAGCCCTGGCCGCCTCTCCTCTTCTCCACTAAGGCCCACTATGGCCCGTTAAGCCCCCGGGGGGTTCCGGTAACCCCTCGGTACTCCGGTAAAATCCCGATTTCACCCGGAACACTTCCGATATCCAAACATAGGCTTCCAATATATCAATCTTCATGTCTCTACCATTTCGAGACTCCTCGTCATGTCCGTGATTACATCCGGGACTCTGAACAACCTTTGGTACATCAAAACTCATAAAATCATAATATAACTATCATCAAAACTTTAAGCGTGCGGACCCGACGGGTTCGAGAACTATGTAGACATGACCGAGACACGTTTCCGGTCAATAATCAATAGCGGAACCTGGATGCTCATATTGGCTCCTACATATTCTACGAATATCTTTATCGGTCAAACCGCATAACAACATACGTTGTTCCCTTTGTCATCAGTATGTTACTTGCCCGAGATTCGACCGTCGGTATCTCAATACCTAGTTCAATCTCGTTACCGGCAAGTCTCTTTACTTGTTACGTAATGCATCATATCATAACTAACTCATTAGCTACATTGCTTGCAAGGCTTATAGTGATGTGCATTACCGAGAGGGCCCAGAGATACCTCTCCGACAATCGGAGTGACAAATCCTAATCTCGAAATACGTCAACTCAACAAGTACCTTCGGAGACACCTGTAGAGCACCTTTATAATCACACAATTACGTTGTGACATTTTGTAGCACACAAAGTGTTCCTCTGGTAAGCGGGAGTTACATAATCTCATAGTCATAGGAACATGTATAAGTCATGAAGAAAGCAATAGCAACATACTAAACGATCAAGTGCTAAGCTAACGGAATGGGTCAAGTCAATCACATCATTCTCCTAATGATGTGATCCTGTTAATCAAATGACAACTCATGTCTATGGTTAGGAAACTTAACCATCTTTGATTTACGAGCTAGTCAAGCAGAGGCATACTAGTGACACTATGTTTGTCTATGTATTCACACATGTATTATGTTTCCGGGTAATACAATTCTAGCATGAATAATAAACATTTATCATCATATGAGGAAATAAATAATAACTTTATTATTGCCTCTAGGGCATATTTCCTTCAAACCACTCATATAATCCAAACTTAGTTTTAAATGTTGTTTTCCATTCATCCCCCAATTTCATATGAATTTGATGGTATCCACTACGCAAATCAACTTTGGAGAATATTGTAGAGCCACTCACTTCATCAAGCATATCATCTATCCAAGGAATAGGATGACGATAACGAATAGTAATATTATTAATGCTTCTACAATCAACACACATAGGTGATGCACCATCCTTTTTCGGCACTAGAATAATAGGAACGGCACAAGGACTAAGGCATTCGCGTATATAACCTTTGTCGAGAAGCTCATGTACTTGACGCATAATCTCCTTCATCTCCTCTAGATTGGTACGGTATGGCTCACAGTTTGGCAGTCAAGCACCGGGAATTAAGTCAATCTAATGCTCAATCCCTCAAATAGGCGGTAATCCCGGTGGCACGTCTTGTGGAAAGACATCAGCGAACTCCTGCAAAATGTTAGTAACAGCAGGAGGCAAAGAGGAAGGCACGTCCTCGAATGAAATTAATGCCTCTTTGCACACAAAAGCATAGCAAACAGATTTGCTAAAATCTAGCTCATCAATATTAGATTTGGTGGCAAAGAAACATGCACTTTTCAATTTAATTTCAGAAGCAACACTAGATGGTTTATTATTAGGTTTCATTTGTTGCTCAAAATATTTTGCCACAATCTGATTTTCACTCGTGTTTTTCTCCTGTTTTGCTTTATTAGCTCTATTAATATCATCTTTCAAAATGGAATCAGGAGACATATGAAGCAAAGTAATATTTTTATCCCCATGAACAAGAGTATACTGATTGTTTCTACCATGGTGTACAGAATTTTTATCAAATTGCCATGGTCTACCAAGTAATAAGGAACATGCTTGCATGGGTACCACATCACAATCAACATAATCAACATATGTAGAGATACTAAAATGCACACGAACAACACGAGTTACCTTAACCTTGCCGCTGTTATTGAACCATTGGATATAGTAAGGGTGTGGATGTGGTCTTGTGGTGAGAGATAACTTCTCCACCATCTCCATGCTAGCCAAGTTGTTGCAGCTCCCTCCATCGATGATGATGCAAACAGAACGTTCCTTCACAACTCCCTTTGTATGGAACAAATTATGCATCTGATTTTGCTCAGCTTGTGTGACCTGCACACTCAAAACACGTTGAGCAACTAAACATTCATACCTATCAGCATCTTCAGGAGCCATGTATTGCGTCTCATGTTCAGAATCATCTCCACCATGTTCTTCATGTGTAATAAGAGCCAAAGTCTCATCATAGTCACTAGCGGACTCATACCCACCATCCTCAGTAGCAATCATCACACCCTGAGATTTGCATTCTCTCACATAATGACCTCTTCCCTTACAACGATGACAAATAATATCACTTGTGTGCCCTGTTGATGTCATTGAAGAAGAAGAGCTCTGCGCAGGCCCGACAGGTGCGCTCTTGGCAGATAGTGGTGGTTGTGCCTGCTTTCTTGTATCACGGCTGGAGGTGGCACCTGATGAAGGTGCTGGTGCAGTGGAAGTAGAAGATGCATGCGGTGTCCATGATGAAGGTCGACCTACAGAAAAGTTAGTTCGTGCCAATGCTTGTCGATCCTGCACTTCACGTTTAGCTTTACAAGCAAGATGGAATAAAGAGTGATATTAGTATACTCCTTATACTCTAGAATGGTCTAAATCTCTCTATTTAATCCACCCATAAAACATGCAAGATAGCTTCATTCTCCTCAACAATACAACATCTAATCATGCTAGTTTGTAATTCCTGATAATATTCTTCTACAGAATTTTTCGCTTGTCTCAAACGCTGCAGTTTTTGAAGTAATTCACGTTGATAATATGGTGGAACCCAACGAGTATGCATAGTAGTTTTCAAAGCAGCCCAAGTAGCTGGAATAGGATATAATCTACAATGTTCAGACCACCATACACATGCAAAACTAGTGAAAGCACAAACAGCAGCAGCGACCCGTCTCTCCTCGGGATATTGTAAAGTTGTAAAAGGTTGTTCAATTTCTAAATCCCGAGTAAGATATACATCGGGAATGTATGTACCCTCAAACAGTGGAATATTCAATTTCAGTTTATGAATATGGTCAAGATCTCATACCTCAGGTGGTGGTGCAGGCCTACCATTGCGAATATATACCTGAGGTCGAACTGCTAGTGGTGGTGCTGGTGGCTGCACGTAGTTCTGATTTTGATCAACCTCATCCTCGTAATAGTCCTCCACCTCTGCAGTAGCAACAGGAGCCACAGAAGCATCAATAGCAGTAGCAGCGACACCAGAATTTTGTTCTAGCTCAAGAGGAATACGCTGTGCTCGCCTTACTGTATCGTGGCATAGAGCTAGTTGTAGGAGACATTTGAGTAATTCATCAAACTTGGTGTCCAACTTGGTGTGAATTGTCTTCTCAATGTCATCCATCTTCTCCATTGCCTTTCCAAAGCTGGCCATCACGTCTTCCACCTGTTGACCCAACATTTGATGAAACTTATCATGAAGCTCCTTGTTCGTCATGTTCTCTCAGTCAATCTCGTCGGCTTGTGGTCCTGCCATAGTTAGCAGCAATAGAAATAGACACGAATATGATCCTACAGACTACTGAAAAATGGTGGTGGTGGGGTGTCACAAATCCGTCAAGCGAATCTCAAATTCTTACCAGTTCTTACCCAGCAGCAGGTGGTGATCGGCAACCGTTCTAGTCAATACTCTCAAAGCTTGGATAGAGCAATTACCAGGGAGAGTCAAACGCGCGACGTAGATGTATGTGGAGCTGGAAAGGTTTATGATATGGTAGCAAAAAGGGTCAGCAATAATCAATTCAGAGATGCAAAGTTGAATAAATGCTCAACGACGGTACTGTGCTAGTCCTAGGCTAGACCGTGCTGGAGACGGGAGCCTAGAACATTAACAAAATCACGACGTGGCACATAAACAAGGGAGAAACACACACTGAAAAAAATTCGCTCTTTTTTTGTGCTCCTCTTTTTTTTGCGAAAACTCACTATAATGGCGGGTGTCTCAAAACTCTTCCCAAGTCAAGGTAACAGGATAGGCACGAAATTTTTTGGCTATATTTATTTCGGAAATCAGGGCAGCACCGATGAAAAAATGTGACAAAAAATCACTATGATGGCGAGTGTCTCAAAACGCTCCTTGGAACCTAAAAATAGGATAGGGAAAAAATATTTTCGGTCACCAAAATTTTGGCGTAAAAACTGCCTGGGGGTCTCCAGACTCTTTTTTTTTCGAAACCTACTCAGGCAAGGAAACACAAATTGAAAAATAGATGGATCTCGAAAACAAACCAAATATGAAAAGAACTCGGATTGGTGGTGGATATATGGTGGTATATGGCAGCGGTGGTAGGATATGGCAACGGTGGTGGTATATGGCAGCGGTGGTAGGATATGGCAACGGTGGTGGTATATGGCAGCGGTGGTAGGATATGGCAGAGCGGTGGTGGTAGATGGCAGCGGTGGTGGTATATGGCAGTGGTGGTGGTATATGGCAGCAGCAATGAAGATGGTGCGGCGGCGGCATGACAAACTGTGATAGAACTCGAAACTCTAAAGGACTAGACGCTAAGACCAACAACTAGACACGACTATGCAACCACAAATTCAAGAACGCAAAAACCCTAAAAAGATTATGCAAAGGCTCAAATTGGTCCGGATATGATGTACTAAGACTAATTTTTTGTGGCTTTTTCGTGGACTGTAGGTACGATAACAGACTCGATCTAAACGACGAAAAACTGTAAAATCTGATCGAGCAACCTAGAAATCTGATACCACTTGATAGAGGCGAGGGTGTCCCGTCTTTTGATGATATGGTGATTATCATTTCAGAGGAGTAGACTTTGACGATTCTACTATGTACGTGCGAGGACGTCGCGCCTTAGCAATCGCTAAACCAACCCTGAGAGGTTATTGACCACGACGGAGCATGATCAACCTGACCACGAGGGTCTATTTCCTGCGAGCAAACGAAGGTCAGGCAAGAAACTGAGATTGCAATCTGGATATTGCAAATATAAGATGAAAGCTTTATTGATCAAGATGGGGTTCTGTCGGGGATATACCCCGCGGTGTAACCCGCCGGATGTATGACCCGGCTAGAGCTTGGTGACTCACTGGCGACCTGCCCGGACTTGGCGGTTTATGGGCAACCCGCCTGAACATTGCGACTTACTGGGGACCTAGAGGGCGGGTCAGACGGATGACAAGGCCCAAGGCCCAGAAGGCCAGCTCATGCTATGGTGGGCCGGTTTACGAGGAAAGACATAAGGAGTTTTCCCTTAAAGGGGTAGACTAGGATTCCACTTGTTATAGAATAGTCCTAGTCCTACTAGGACTGCACATGTAACCCGCCCCTCCAACTTATATAAGGAGGGGCAGGGAACCCCAAGAGGGGGGAAGAAAAAAATAATCTCTAAGGCTAGACACAACTAAAGGGGAGCCTGCTTATGCGGCGTCTCCCTGATGATCATAATGAGATCTAGCCACAAACAACATGTAGGGCTATTATCGGATGATGTTTCCCGGGGCCCGAAGCTGTCTATATCCTTATTTTTTGTGTTGCGTCTCTCATCCTGTTCAACCCCTCTCAAGCTACCACATAGATGCGTTGGCCTCACGACTAATTCCTGACGCTAAGGACATCTGCCGTGATGATTCCACGACAGTTGGCACCCACCGTGGGGCCTGCGCACGATGGTGATGAGTTCTTGGAGGGATATCTCACAGGGATCGAGAAGTTTGCGATTGTTCAGATGAAGAAGAATCATTATGGAAGGAGTTATGTTATCTAGAAGGCGAGCAATCAGATCTAATACCCATCCGAGGTTAAAAAAATTAGGGCTACATCGCGAGCACCGCCTTATGTGACCTGGTAGGCCGTTGAATCCGAAACAAAATCAATTTCTGCTGTTGCGCCGTCGTACGTTGCACCCGCCAAGACCATCTGGAGTTTCGAGACGAAATCTGTGATCTATTGACAGCCACCCTGGCGTACTTACGCAGCGTCATGAGCACGCCTGATCTGCACCTACTCCTTTACTCCCATCAAACAACAGCTGGCAGATCAAGTCTCGTGTAAACTAGCGCATTGCCTCAACCTCAAGTGCTAATGATGTCCATCAGCTGAGGTGCTAGTACGTACTCAAGTCAAATCCAAAAGTACTTCCAAAAGTACTTCCAAAAGTACTCCAGTAGCACATGATGAAGGCACTTTATTTGAGTACTACTCTGACAACTACTACAAACGCTGGTTGACTATACGTCAACCATCAGTCAACAACGAAGAAAGCAACAACCAAGAGGAAGACACAGATGCGAACACGGACTCGCCTCCGCCACTGCTGCCTTTCATGACTTGCCTTTGTTCATGTCCTTCAAGGCACTGCTCCGGCGCCGCGTCAAGTTTGCCTACGCCTCCAGGTCGCCGCGATGTCCGGGCGACTTACAGCGGGCCTCTGTGGTCACTCCAGGTCAAGCCGGCCTCGACCGCAAACCGACCGCACCCAAACTCACCGTGCTCTGCCTCCATGTGACTCCTTGGTCTGTACAGCCATTGAGCCGCCGCCGTGCCTCGAGATGGCCGTGTTGAGCCGCCGGGGCCGCGTTGAGCCGCCCTTACTGATAAGTGGGACTCTGCTTCGACCTCGTTCCAAGCCGCCTCGTGCGAACCGGAGCCTCGCCAACTGTGCCTCGACTGCTGGGCTGCCTCCAACGGTCTACGTCTTCGTAAATGGCCACCGCGCACTGAGTCATTCCGAGCGGCCCGTCGCTGGCTCGCCTCCGCTATTGCTGGCTCGCTTCCACCGTCGGGCCGCTAGCGCGTTGCTCCACTGTCGGGCGTCAAGGTACCTCTGCACTGCCCTTGAACCACCACGCCTTTGTACTGCCCGGGAGCCACCGTCCGCTGTGGCCGGCCCTGAGCCGCCACCGGCCGGTTTCGCTTTGGCTAGAGCTTCAAGTCGCGGCGAATTTCCTTACCTCCGCCTTGGTCCACCCATGCCTAGTCGGTGCCGTCTGCGCCACTCGTTTCTCCATGAGAGTGACCTCTGCAGTAAGCCGCTCCTACCATCGAGTCGCTCTCCACTGGCGAGCCGCCCATGTCTGCTACCACGAGTCGCCTGCGCTGTCTTCGCGGCCTTGCTAAGTCGCCAAGTTGCCGCCGCCGCCATCTCGGGATGCCTCAGTTCGCCGCTCGCCCCAAGCCGCCTTGCCAGGTTACGACTGACGCTGCAGTCCGCTTCAGCCACAGCCGTGGGCCTCGCCTCATCTTCGGTCGTGAGCCGCCCACCACCGTCACCGCATCTCATTCCAGCCTTGAGCTGCCAGCATCTGCTGCAAGTCGCCGCCTCAAGACCCCCATCCGCTAACGGCTCGCCAAGTCAGGGCTGGGTCAACCCCTCTGCTGCATCGCGTTGTTGTTGAAGCCACACCCGTGACCGTCCGAGTCGCCATCCCTGTAGCCAGTACACACATTGGTACCTGTGCTAGAGTTTATGCGCAAGAGCAGAGGGCGTACTACTATGTGGCCTACTACTGCAGAAGTTGAAAGCAAATCAGTCCAAAAGCTCATTAAAAAAGTGAAGGATAAAGATGGGCAGGGTGCTGTTGTTACTTTACCGATTAAAACAATGAGGAGATAAAATCTGCTTAGAGTCACGTCAAAGATGCCGGGCAATTTGACCTAGCGGTTGGTTGCTGGATGTTGTCCATAATTCCAACTATGGATTTATCTGCGTGTTGAAACTTGGTCTGCTCCGTCTCTGTCTATCTGACAAAAAATACCAGGTGATATCCATCCAAGTTTATTTTATTAAACATATTGTTTTCATCAAAGAACAATTACTTTGGTCTATGGTAAATTTTTGCTGGACCATTATTCATTAGAAGGGTGTCTTAAAGGGGCGTGCACCAATATTATTTTTGCACTAGCACGTTCGTGTTGTGCTGCTGGATGGATACATGTGCAAGTTGCCTCCCCCGCTACATCAACACATGCGACTGACTCATTGTCCGTGCCCATGGCCGAATCGCCTGCGTTTGTGTCATTTCAAACGCCGCTGATGACTCTCTCGTACGCACCGGCTTACAATGCTGCTGCCGATTCTCCCCGTCCGTGCACCGGCGATTGACTTGCCTCTCCACGCTAGCTTACAACGCCGCGGCTGGCTCACCCATTATTGACTTCAGCTTCGCCGTGGTGAGCATCAACTCCGCGGTGGATAACTACTGGACTGACGTATCAGGTGAAATCCATCCAGTATATTTTTATATTACATATTGGTTTCTTTAAAAGAGCAATTATGCTATCTTGCAAGTTCTCTAATCCATGGCAAGTTGTCTACTGCAAAAGGGGCTATCATATTACTGAGCTGTTGAATGACTCATACTGGTTTATATCATGGTCAAATATGGAGAATCTCAAGACAACTCCTCAAGTCGGCTTAAGATTTGGGGGCTACATGGACATGGCTCAGTAAATGTTGGCAGTTTAAAGGCCGTCAAAAAAAATTCCTGGCTCACAAATGAATAATGTCCGGTTCAAAATCTGGTTCACGAGAAATCTATCTCTCACAAAGCATTGAAGCTCAATATCCGGTTTAAAATCCGGTTCAAGGGAAATCTGTCTCCCATAAAACTCTGAAGCTTTCAATATCCGGCTCAACGCCTAGTTCAGGAAGAATTCATTACTCACAAATTCGAGTTCTCAGAAAAATTAATGGGACGAAAAAGAGTCTGTTGCAGAGCACAACTCAAACATAGGTACCCTGCTTCAATGACCATTGGGGGCTGATCGTATTTGAATCTAGTTTAACCCCTTTTTGGTCCGACTTTGATCGTATTCGAATCAGAGTCGTTAAAAAATTTCAACGTCATTTGGGGCTTCCTGTTCAAACATAGGTCGTATTTGAACCAAAGAGAACATAGCTGTTGGTACCCTCTTGATTGGCACAATGCCAAACCCACTAGGGGGCTTCTTGATCGTATTCGAATCATAGCTTAACCCCTTTTGGGTCCAACTTTGATCATATTCGAATTAGAGTCATTAAAAAAGTCTCAAGGTCATTTGGGGGCTTTCTGTTCAAACATAGGTCGTATTCGAACCAAAGAGGACATAGCTATCGGTACCCTCTTGATCCGCGCAAAACCAAAACCACTAGGGGGCTTCATGATTGTATTCGAGTCTGATCTTAACCCCTTTTGGTCCGGTTTACTTATCGTATTTGAATCACAAGCCTTGATTTTTGTTTCTGTTTGGCTTAAATTTTTTGAAACAATCTTTGGTTTTGTCTTGAGACTTTTTGTTCATATCTGAAACATATATGTGTGGTCTCGATTTAACCCAGCTCGACTTTGAACGATAAGTCGCCAGCATATGACGATCATCAACATTTGGAAGTTTTGGCTACTAAAAATTTGGGTTATCACCCTTACTGCACATGTCATGTAAACTGGCAGTACAAATTCAATATCACAGGTATGATATTTTTGTTACAGTTATATTTCAAGTTCTGATTCATATCAGGCTTATCTATGACTTCTTTTTATACATCAGTGGTTATATGTGAGATATTATGACCCGCCCTACAGTAAACCGCCAAGGGATCTTGTGATCTACTTGTGTGCAGGATAAGACTACATTTGGGTGGTTACCCGCCCTGGCTTTGACGTTAAGTCGCCAGGGCATATGTTGTTTAAACTCTGTGCAGGATTTGCAGAAATATGACTTATATAAATGATTAAGTTCAAGATCATTATCAAAATTGATGCTTCAAAATGATTATCCATTCTAGATTTTCTCAAAGGCTATAAGCCGTCGGGTTATAAAAATTCCGGCTTACAATGCAAGCGTATTAAATCGCCATCGACCAAGAGCCGTCGGGTATTTAAACTCCGGATTTACTTGTCAACAGATAAGGTATTCAAAGTCACTTTGGCGCAATGGCTATTATTTTATCAATGGATATAATTTATTCTACAGTGGAAGGAATAGTCCCAAGTCGCTGCAGGCTTACGACCCGGCACTTGGGGGCTACATTATTCAAGTTGAGATTACATCAAATATGCAAGTCTCATGTCGCTGCAAGCATGCACCATGACACTTGGGGGCTAATGCAAAGTCATTTTTACTGGCCTTATTGAAGACCCGACTCATCACATCATAATGAGCCGGCCCTTGGGGGCTACCAATTGCTGCTGTCAACAATTCAAGGTACACAAGTCTTAATCCATTATATTGAAGGGTCCACCGCTCAGTTGGTAAAGCACAAAGCTCTTAACCTTGTGGACGTGGGTTCAAGCCCCATGATGGGGTTACATAATATGCTGTTCTTTTCAAAGAAGTATATATAAAGTCCCAGCTCAGTATTATCTTACTGAGCCGGCCCTTGGGGGCTACACGTTGCTGCTCAAGTTTACATGATCATATTTACAAAGTCCCCACTCATTATTGCATAATGACCCGGCCCTTGTGGGCTATATTGGTTGAAGTTTTTATGAGCATAAGGCAATTACAAGTCCCTGGTTGCTGCAAGCATGACAACCCGACACTTGGGGGCTACAGGTGATATGCATATAAGGGAGGAATAACTTCAAATTCTCAGTTTTGAGAAAATCAGGTATGATATTATTATCGTAGAAATCTGCAAAGTTTATGACCCGGCGTCATCATAAGATTAACCCGGCATCAGCAACAATTACATGACCCGGTATCATTTGTTTATAACCCGACAATTTTGGCAATCATAAAATCGGCAAGATCTACATCTTTAAGCCGGCTGAATATCAGTTGAATATTGCAAGACCCATATTTTTGTCAGGTCAGAGCTTTGAAGGCCGACTCAAATGGATTATTTCTTATAGTATCTCTCTCCAAGAGCCAATGTTAGCAAATTGATTATGAAGCTGGCCTATTGACCCGGATTTTTCAGAAGAAGTGCTCGGATTTTTTGCATTCATAATGTTTGAACATGTCTGTTAAAGGAGATATGCTATGAGATCATAGACATACACCCAGGAGAAAATGACAAGGACTTAAGGATGTTCAGGTGCCGGCTCAGGAGAACTTTAAACCGGAGCACAACCTGTCAAATTTGTTCTTGTGTTTATTTTGCAGTATAAGTTTATCATGGATAAATCCAAGCTAAACTGGGGGCTAATGTCGGGGATATACCCCGCGGTGTAACTCATCGGATGTATGACCCGGCTAGAGCTTGGCGACTCACTAGCGACCCACCCAAACTTGGTTGTTTACGGGCAACCCGCCTGAACATTGCGATTTACTGGTGACCCGGCGGGAGAGTCAGACGGATGACAAGGCCGAAGGCCCAGAAGGCCGGCTCATGCTATGGTGGGCCGGTTTACGAGGAAAGACATAAGGAGTTTTCCCTTAAAGGGGCACACTAGGATTCCACTTGTTATAGAATAGTCCTAGTCCTACTAGGACTCCACATGTAACCCACCCCTCCAACTTATATAAGGAGGGGCAGGGAACCCCAAGAGGGGGGAGAAACAATAATCTCTAAGGCTAGACACAACTAAAGGGGAGACCGCTTATGCGGCGTCTCCCTGATGAGCATAATGAGATCTAGCCACAAAAAGCATGTAGGGCTATTACCGGATGATGTGTCCCGGGGCCCGAAGCTGTCTAAATCCTTGTTTTGTGTGTGTTGCGTCTCTCATCCCGTTCAACCCCTCTCAAGCTACCACATAGATGCGTTGGCCTCGCGACTAAGTCCTGGCGCTAAGGACATCTGTCGGGGCGATTCCACGATAGGTTCTGTGACGTCTTTGTCTGGTCGTTGAACACAAACGAAGTACGCGAAGTTGCAACTATGGCGAACTTTAATCTAAACAAAACCCAAAGTCTAAATGGTGCCCTAAGGGCTGTATATATGGAGGAAGAGGGGGGAATTTCGTGGCCCTTGGTGGAGAGGTCCGTAACGAACCCTATCTCTTGTTTCCCAACACATACGGACTCTAAAAATAACCTATACTTAGGTATTTCAAAACTACATGGGCCTGGCCCAATAATAAGGTGGCGCAGCACCTAGAATAGCCTCTAGACGAAATTTATGAAGTGGCATCTTGTATATTTCGTCCAAGGCTTCATGCATTCATTATGGTGGCTTCAAAGTCCTGAAATCATCACTTGTAACTCCGTTCTTGCTCCCCTTGCGCATGCCATCATCTCCATGCTTGGTCTTGCTCCAGTGTTCTTCCTTCTTATCCATGCCAGGCCCTTCATTTGTGAGCAAAACAAATGTATCCAATTTAGGCAGCATCATATTCTGATGAACATTAGAATCATTACCAAGAAACGAAAGTACCCGATAATTTAATTGGCATGCGTAAGCTCTAGTAATTGGTCCAGTATATGTAGCAGTAGGGGCCATGGGTGTAACAATGGTATTAATTTCCTCATCAACCTGAAGTATATTTCCATACCCAATTGTGCTTAAGTACAATCCAACAGTGTTTTACTATCAATCAGACCAAGATACGTGGAGTTTGACCCCTTGCTCCTGTTTGTTGGAGTGCGGGTGAGTGACGGAGGTGAAGTCCAAGGTGATACCAAAGTCCTCATAGAACTGAAGGAAAGGAGCCCTCATGAGCCGAGTTCCATTGTACTCCCTCTATGGAAATATAGGTTGTTGGGGCCTCTGTTCCGATCGGGTGAAAACTTGATAAATGACCTTAATACCCCCGTTCAAAATTTGAATCGTCGATCAATCGTCTTCTACCTCAATTGTCTTCCACCTCCGCCCCTGCCCTCCACCCAGGAGTTGCCGCCGCTGGAGTAGAGCTAGTGCTCTGCTGCCGCCCACGCGCAGGGTCTCCTCCTGGCCCACGCCCAGGTGTAGGCGAGCACAAACTGTTCCTCGCCCGCGCACAGGTGCTGCCGCTGTTGGAGTAGTCGCTGCGCATAGGAGGTGATGCCTCTAGAGTACTTGCCGATGCAATAGGAGCTGTCGCTGCCATAGTTCTCAATGTTGTCCCCCTAGGTTCAGCTCCTCGCCCAGTACTCGGTTCCATCTGAGTAAACAAGTTGATGATCATAAACTTGCTGTAATCATCTGTGTTGAGTAATTTGACTAATTGCATTCAATACAATCTTGGAGTAATAATGAATTGAACACTGAAATCATCTGTTTAATACTGAAATTGAACATTGAAAGATGAACACTGAGTAGAAAATGTACTATCAATACAGGTTTGGACTTGCACTCTCAATCGAAAAATAGAACATGTACTGTCAATTTAGAACAGGTTTGGACTTGTAGCTATACTTGTAGCAAAATTAAGTTAGGAAAATGGCAGACTACACAAGAATGCTAAACCAAACCACTGGAGTAAATTACAGAGACACAATCAAGTAATTAACACAATAACATGAAATGAGCATATGAATAGCTTGTGAGGGACAAGACCGAAGATTTCCATGAATAGCTTGAAAAGTTTGGTCACTATGGCCACTATGCTACTCCATTTCACTACACTTCTCAATTCATTTCCATCTATACTCCCAGGAGTACAAAATTTGGTCTATCAAGGCCTTCACTAAAATCATCAAAATTTGGTCTATCAAGGCCTTTCCTGATGTCTACTGTCAAGTGCTGAACATAGACAGTCATAGAAAAACAAAAGCTAGCCTTAAATAATTGGATCTCAACTGCCATGATGTTCCTTACTGCTCTACAATCCGGAGATCAACTTCAACTAACAGTATGCACACACCTCAAACAGTTTATGTGATGAATGTAATGGCTCGATGATGCACCAATCAGTTTTGTGTGATATATGGCTTTGTACTGAATTTATGAAAATTATGAATGCGACTTCACAAAATGGCCGACCACGTGTCAGTTTTCAATTTTGACAACACTATAACATCTTGTCATTTTGACAATGTGTGTGTGTGTGCATGTGTGTAGCTTGCATTTTCAAAATGGGACAATAGTATACCATCAAGAAAACCTATTGCAAATTTTCAGTTTGCATTGCAAAATTCAGATAAATTAAGTACAGTAGTTACCTAATCTTGTGTTGCCTGAATTCCTAATGTATCCATCTTGCACCATTTAGGTAGCCTCTCCAAAATATTTGAAAAGTGAGTCATTACTTATATAAAGAGATTTTGCATATTGATCAAACAAAGTCATATATTAACTCTGAATTATTCTGAATTGCATATTATTCTCTTGCTGGCTTGCAGCTGCTTGGGTAACACACAATTGCATGTAAAAAAATGTTAATCGAGCATTTGAATAATTTGCAGGAGGCAAGTTCAAAGTAGCAATAGGAGGAGTTCTCATGGATATCCAAACCTCAACTATAGTCCACATAAAGAAGATGGAGATGAGATGATTGAAGATGCATGCACTACAAAAAAAATACACTTTCGTGATGATACGTGTTTGTCATAGTAGGTCACTTTGTATGTCATGCATGTACATCCATGACGATTTTATGACAGAATCAAGATAGTCATACCTGTGCTGTCGTAGAAGTGTTCCATGACATTACCAAAATTATCATCACGGAAGTGTCCACTTCCATGACGACAAATCGCGCGTCATAGAAGTGCTTTCGTCAAGGGTGACCGACACGTGGCATGCACCATAACGGAACTCCGTTAAGCTATCGGTTCCGGTTTTGGATCCGATAACCCGTTAACGGCGTCGACCAATGGGGATTTTCCACGTGTAAAATCATCATTGACTGGAGGAAACATGTGTCGGCTCACCGTCGGGACAGATGTCATCCACTCATTGGACAGAAGGCGCCTATGATACGTCGACACGTGGCACTGCCCAACAGAGGCCCATTCCTGTGAAAAGGCTGGCCCGTTTGACTTGGTCAAAAGGTGGCGGGGCGGCCCACTAAAAGCCTGTTAACGGCCTGTTCGCATATAGCCCATTTCGAGCCCGCTAACCCAGGGCCCATTACGACCTACCCGAATTAGGCCCAGTAGCGTCATATGGGCCGTCCAATATGATTCCAACCCATTTTAACTTCCAGCCCATGTATGGCCCATGACTTCTTTCGGCCCAAATGAGGCCCTTTGTAACTCTTGGCCCATTAACGGCCCGTGGTGAATCTGGCCCGTAATGAACAGTGTATCACTTTATACCCATTAACGACCCATTATTCCATTGGGCCATTTCCAGCCCATGTTATCTTTTGGCCTTCTCAGGGCCCATTTATTTTTGGGCTCATTTCTAGCTTTCGGTTACTTATGGCCCGTTACTGTCATTTTCTGCTTGTTGGCCAAATTCAGCCCGTTGTTACAGTCGGCCCGTTTGTGGCCCGTTAATATGTTGGACCGTTTTCATAGCGTCATCAAATATAACCTATTAACGATGGGCCGTTATGGTCGGCCCATGAACGAATGATTCAACTCTAGCCTGTTTACGTCCATAACGCGGTCTGTTATTGGCCCATGTTTGGCCAATCGATCATATGGCCCCCATTGATGATACGGCCCATAGGAGGCCCATTGTGTCTACGACCCGTAGAAGGCCCATTGTTTCTATGGCCGGTAGGAGGCCCAGTGTCACTACAGTAAATATGTAGCCCATGGTTATTGTGGCCTAGTTTTAAAAAATAGGTTATTGCGGCCACTAGCAAACCGCGGAAAAAGAACTGCACTCATTACAAGCAAACAAATAAACAAGACAACAAGGAAATAAATAAGCAAGCAACTTAAGCTAGGCTATCACGACTATTACACATATTACATCCACTAGGCATCAAAGTTCACCACCAGTGCAAATATAGGGAACAAAGCAGCATATCATATACACTGGTTGTCAAAGTTGGCGACCAGCGCAAATAAACGCCACAGCAAAACAAATCTAGAACTAAAACCACTTCAAAAGATCTCAAGAAACAATATCCTGGGTACCCATAATGCTGGCAAGATGCTTAGCAAGCTTATTAACTTTCTCTTGTTTGGCGCTTAAATCCTCCAGCGCTTGCTGTTGCACCAGGAAGTATGCATCTGAATTCTACAGAGACTTCCTCAGTCCTTCAGCTTCCTGTTGTAACACATCTGATCGATGTCTTTCAACTTGAAGTTGAGACTCAAGAAGATGAACTGATTCAGGCAGCGAGTTCGAAGAGCTTGTGCCAGTAGTAGTGGCCAGTAACTCGAACACTACATCAAGACAGGACTTTTGGGTTCTCTCACTATCGTCAAGATAGTCTTTATCAGCTTTCTTAGAGACCAACAGGGATGTCTCACTATCTTGAACCTTATCTGCATTACTTCCTCTATCATTGCATAACAGGGTACCATTCTCCAATATTTTGTCCGCATTCTAAAAGAGAAACAAGCAGACACATCACAGGTTTACCATGTTGTATACGAAACTCATTATGGTAAATGAGTTCAGTAGTAAAGTGGATAGGATAACAACATGAAACAAACATATATCTATGTACCATGGTCACTTTATGGTCTATAGCATTCTAGTTTTTGTTGCCAAATCAAGATAGAGACACAGTTCAAATAATATTTGTTCAAGACAAAGCAGAATAGACAGAATATAAGTGTGGGAAACTATAGAGCAATAACAACACTTGTAATGTGCATGACATGAGAACGTAGCTGTTTATTCAATTGAAACTGAAATCAACATAGAGCAGGTTACAACAGCAAACCAGTTAAAGAAACAGGTTTAAAACATACCTATTGCGCCATTGGAGTTTCAATTCCATCCTTCAAATTTGAAAATAGTTGGTATGAGTAAATAGAGTAATGCAAGAGCAAAGGAGTATGAATCATAGCTACAGAACCTGACCTGAGAACAAATCTTCTTCTCCTTTAAGCGTTGAGTTGGGATTCGGAGTGGTGGTCCTCGTGCTTTGGGCACTGCAGTTCCCTTACTAACTGCTCGTGTTTGGGTGCTCTGTGGTGGAGACGGTGTTGTGTCAACTGGAACTGGGTTACTATCTGCCGGGGTTGGGGTTAGAAGGGGTGTAGCTGGTTCTCTGTCCAACTGGGTAGGGGTACAATCTGCGAGAGTCTGGGTTATGTGTGGTGGATCTGGTCCTTGGGCAAGTATAACCATGGTTTTATCTGCATCAACTGGTAGCACTATCTTTTCTAAAGACCGTGTTGTTACTCCCTTAGATACTGCCATCACCCTCTCCAATTCAAATGGCTGATAAACAAGAAAAGTAATTGAAAGTACAGACATTGTATGATAGACAGGTGCAATGGATAGTGGGTAATAAAAGAGGGCATGAAATAATTCACATTTATGTTGTCTAACCAAACAGGATAGCATGACACAATTTCACATATATGATGGCTAACTAAATAGGATAGCATGACACAATTTCACATTATGATGGCTCACTAAAAAAGATGGAAAGACATAGTTCAAAATATGATGACTATGTAAACAAGATGACATGATATAACTATATAATGTGTTTATTAAATAGGTTGGCATGCCATAATTCACATACATTCACGGATAGAATGCCATAATTCAAAATATGATGACTATAAACACTAAATAGGATGAGATGATATAACTATATGATGTCTTTATTAAATGGGTTGCCGTGCTATAATTCAGATAGATGATGTGTATGTACTATGTAAACATGATGGCATGATATAATTCAAATATATGATTTATATAGTAAGCAAGTAAGCAGATGGCAATCCATATATGATGTAAAAACTAAGCAATGCAAGACAACATGCATGACATGGGTAATATAACCCTGCCAAGTTTGAGCATTGACCTCAGGGGGGAAATAGGACTAGTCATCAGTCTTTGAATCCTCCTCCGAGGAGCTCTCTGTAACCAGCAAGATGTCTGCTTCAGCAGGTAGCATTGTTTGCTCTGAATACCTTGTTTTCACTCTAGATACTTCCATCACCGCTTCAAATGGCTGATGCACAGGAAGAGTAGTTGAATATGCAAACGTTGTCGACAAATGGAACACGTAATACAAAAAATGATAGCATGATATAATTCACATACATGATTATTGGCTAAACAGCATGGCATTGCATAATTCACATATATAATGCCTTTGCAACAAGATAGCATTGCATAATTCACATATATAATGTCTTGCAACAATATGGCAATGCATAATTCACATATATGGTAATTAGACACTGAACAGGTGGCATTCACACAAAGCATGTCTAAACTAATCAAATGACATAACAATGCAAGACACCATATGCACGATATGAGCAGCATAACCCTACCAAGTTAGAGCATACATCTCTGGGGGGGGGGATAGGACTGATCATCTGTCTCTGAATCCTCCTCTGAGGAGCTATCCGTAACCAGCAAGATATGCGCTTTGTCAGATAGCATAGTCTGCTCTGAAGACCTTGTTTTCACTCCAGAATTTTCCATCACCGTGTCAAATGGCTGATGCACATGAAGAGCAGTTCAATGTACTTACATTATTGACAAACGTAATACATAACGGAAAAAAATGATGGCCAAATATAATTTACATATAAGATGACTGGCTAAGCAGGATGGCATTGCAAAATTCACATATATGATGCCTGGCTAAACAAGATGGCGTTGCATAATTCACATAAACGATGAATAAACTAAACAGATGGCATTCGCACAAAGGATGTCTAAACTAAGCAGATGACATATTTGATGTATAAAGTAAGCAATGCAAGGCACCATATGCATGATATAACCAACATCAGCATGCCAAGTTAGAGCAAAGACCTCAGGGGGTAAATAAGAGTGGTCTTCTCCTTCTAAATCCTCCTCAGAACAGATATCTTCCTCTCAATTACAATCCGAAATGGGTGGAGGGGGGCTGCCTTTGCGCCTACCATGGAGCAACGTCTGCATGAAATTTTATTGCCACGCATGGCTCGTCTCTTTTGCTCTACATGTTTACTTCCATTGTTTACAATAACTTTCATGCATAGGAATAAAACATAGTGAGATTATGTAAGGAGCGCATGCAGAAATCCAGAGTGAGGGTAGCAACCTGTGGATAGACACAAAACCAATACTAGTAGGCAGATAATGGCTTCAGTTAAAAAATACAGATAATGGCTTCTTTACTGTTTGTTTCCCACCCAACATGAAACTCATAGTAGACACCAAAGATTAACCAGATTGTAGATAGATACTATTGATTGCGGCCCCGATATGTACCCCAAAACCATTTAAAAACTCAAGTTTGACCATTAGTTTGGAGCTGACTCAGAGTCTAATTGGTGAACAGGACGATAAAGTAGTATGTAATATTAAGCAATGCATAACGTAAGCAGACACGAAAGAGTGCAACCTCTCTTGCGGACCCGTGTAGTTCAAGAGGTCATCTGCTCGGTTGATGATGGTAATGCAGTTTTCATGGCTGCCGGCAGCGGAGAAGAAGATCTGAGGCGGCGAAAGACAGTCCGGAGGCCGGATCCCTGCTGTGTTGGACCCTTCTGTCATTGGAGCAGCTGAGCTGGGGTGGACGATGGCGCAGCAGGAGCAAGACAAACCACGCAAGGTTTTCTTTGACAACTATCTGTAAGAGAAGTAATTCTGTAAGGGCTCGTTTGAATTGGAGGATTCTTACAATGCAGGGATAGGAAATAGACAGGAATAGGATAGGAATACACGTGCAAAACAGAGAATTTAAAAACACAGGATTTCTGCAAATCTGGGTGTTTGATTCACAAGAATTGGAAGATCACAGGATGCAAAGAAGCATGGTGAGATTAAGTCAAACCACAAGAAAATGTACAATTATAATGCTATTATGCTACTATCTCTTAGTCTTGTGCTTCATGAATAGGAATTTGAAGAGGAGGACAAGTGAAAATTAAAATTCCTAAGTTTTTTTCTTTCAAGGAGACACTAAAGGAACAAATCCTACAGTTTTCCTTTGCTCCATTCCTTTGAAACAAATTCATGAATAGTAGTACCATAGGAAACTTTCCAATTCCTATGTTTTTCATTCACTTTTCCTTTCAAGCACTGGCAATTCTAGGAGGCAGGCTTGAGCAAGGAAAAGCCTACACTAAGAAAATGTTTTTGTGCTACTTCTATTACTTTGGACCCAGGCCACTGCCCTACTAGCTCAACTCCCAAGGCCATCGACAAAAGCACAGCTCAAACGCGCATAGATAAATAATGATGGCATTTAAGAGAGTCCATCACGGATAGCTAAGTTGTCTGGTACCTCACTGCTTGTCATATAGTAGGATAAAATAATCGTATTTCCCGTTACTACGTGTGCTTAGTGGACAATATATATAACATGTAGAGTAAAAAAGAGATGCAACAAGTTTAGAACCTCTTTGGTGAAGCCATGTCGATCTCAGCGTGATTGGGTTGACCGGTGAGGATGCTCCGGCTGACTTGGCTGTCGGAGGAGGGGAAGAAGATCTTAGGCGTCTGGAGATGGAGCCCGAGGTACTGCTCCGCTGTGATGGAGGGTTTCGTCGTTGGAGCAGCTCCGGTGAGTTGTACGACGCCGAGGCTGAAGCAGGACAAGAGAGACAACGTTAACCTGAGTGGAATTCTAAGAGCATTTTCAATACATGACGTAAAATACATAACACAAAGTGCTAGATGTAAAATACATCAGCTGCTCATCTCTGAACTTAACTGTCGAAACTGAATTTAACTGTCAAAACTGAACTTAACAGTCGAAACTGAATTTTCTTGTCCAAACTGAATTTTACTGTCGAAACTGAATGCACTAGAGGCTAGGCTACACGTCAGTCCACTGACCTTTTCATCTCTGGTTAGTCGATTTTGCAGCCATTGGATACGAAATCAAGGGCATGTAGTTCATTTTCAACCTCCACCCCCCCCGAGCCGCCAGCCCCCACCAGCCAAACAGCCGCCCCCGCCACCTGCGGCCGGTGGTGCGCCACCTCGCCCGCCATGTAAACACTCCCCACCGCAGGTTCGCCGCCGCCCCGGCCATCCCT
>NC_041391.1:364293552-364390159 GCF_002162155.2 Triticum dicoccoides | reverse complement strand
CCCACCACCGCCGGCGACCACTGCCCCCACCCTGAACCCTAAGATAGATAGTGGGGTAGCTCTCCGATGAGCCCCCCTCCCTGCTATGACTAGTTCTTCCTTAACTCCGGTGAGCCCCCCCACCCCTTGAAAATCGACTAACCCAAAAGTCGATTCAGTCGACTGAAGTGTAGCTAAATCGGAGCAGCATCGCAAGCAACAACAAGAGCGAGAGCAGCAGCACAAGCAAGAGCAATAGCAAGAGCAGACCAGGCAGGGGACCGAGAGCAATAGCAGACCAGGCATGGGACCGAGAGCAAGAGTAGAGCAGCAACGTGAGCGAGAGCTAAAGCAGTAGCTGCTCCTACTAATGTGGACGTCGCTGCTAAGGGAGCGACACCGTGGAGGAAGTGGCCGGCGACGCCGCCATTGATGGAGATGCGCCGTGTCGGCTCGGGACCGAGTGCCGGCAGCACCGTGAGATCGAATCAAGAAGAAAATGCGGCGATTAGTGTACAACCTCTTTAGTGGCGCCGATTAGGCTGCAGCTTCATCCGAGGAAACGGTGATGATGATGCTCTTCCGGTGGTGCAGGTGAAGATGGCGGTGTGGGAATGGAGGTGGCGCGAAAGACGAGGGGAACGTCGGGGCATCTCCTTGGAGGTGGAGGACGGGGTGGCTGAACCGGCAAGACAACTAGATCGACGACGGATCCTCATCCGGTACGGTGGATGAGGGACGTCGAGGTGTTGCTGTGGATGACGTCGTCGGGGAAGAGGCTCCGGCTGGGTGGCGAACGGAGGAGGGTGTGGGGCTTCCGGGTTTTCCCGGCCTCGGTGTACGAATGGGTGGGCGGATGGGATGGGAATGGGGAACCATGGCTTTGGTACGTGCTTGTCCGAAATGTGGGGTAAGTTACGAAAGTACCCCCACCGATTTGAGGCGGTTCTTTCGGTTCAGTGGTATCACGGGCATTTCGCGTGTTGGGATTTCATAGGAGGTGGGAGTTTTCGCGCGCGTTGTAATTTTGGAATAGCAAGGCGCGGGTTGAGATGGAGGGTGTTGTCGGAGCACAACGAGACAAAGATATATCTTAAATATTTCGGGCTTACAAGGCGCGGGTTGAAATTTCCGGACAAGCCTAACATGTACTGTACCAAATCAATTCGCACTACAAATGTCATTCAAAACTTTGAATTCATGTTATGTTCAATTAAAATATTTCACTACGTGTATAATGCATGCAACCTACTACTCAAATGAACGTTTTAGTGCATTCCAAACGTATATACTACCGCTTCAATATGAACTAAATTTGAATTCGTTTCTCTATTTGAATAAGACCTACAATAATAATTGTTGTGAAGTCAAAGCATTTGAAAATTCGTTTCTGTGTTTTATCAAGATCTACAATCATTGTTATTGTCAAGTTAAACCATCGTTTGTGTATTATCTTCACAACACACCACATGATTAGTCTCGAGTTACATATGAACTGTGTGTACTATATGAACTCGAACTCGATGTTTTGAATCCACTTTATGTTGATTTCAAATCACATTACATTTCAAGCTCTAGCTAGATCTTCATAATCTAAACCATGTCTCATATGTATAATGTGTTTATCACATTATGTATGGTGCCCCGCCCCCTACGCCTGCAAGTATTTAGATGTGAGTTGCAAACACCACACATTACCACAAATTCAAATAAAATGTGAGAATGTTCGATATATAGTATTGTTTAGATTGTTTGATATTTAGTTGTAAGCTGCAAATGCCACACGTCATCACAAATTCAAATAAAATGTGGGATTGTTCGATGTATAGTATGGTTTAGATTGTTCCACATTTAGCTGTGAGTTGCAAACGCCATCCATTATCACATTATGGTATAACATGTGCAAAACCAGAGCACGCGTATCACCGCTATATTCATGCATGCATATGTTTAAAACACTATGATCTCCTATTCAGATATATGAATCCACTTTGATATCAAATTATGATCTTTGTTAGTCTGTTACACCCACACAATTCTCTAACCTTTGTAGCTACCACTAACTTTCTCTCGTGCATGCACACGCCCTCCTCGCCCTCCCCCTCCCTCAGCATTCTATCCATCACGCACATTCATTTTCTTCTTCTTTAGGTTGTTCTCCCAGAGTCTCCACAACTCCTTTCCGACACACACCGATAGATAAACCTCTCCAGCGATGTCTGCCTACAACATACACACGCACCTTCAGTCCCCTCCTTTATGTGTCTTTGCCTCGTGTCTCTCATACGGTCCCACACACGTGTAAACTCTCGCCCCTCTTTTCATCGATCTCACAACCGCACACTCCTCCCCCTATCTAGCTAGTAGCTGGGCCTCTCGCACCACCTCCTAGCTCCATTCTCTTTGTCTATCCATCTCGCTGGGCCTTATTTGCCTCTAACAAATGGACGTACACCGACCGATCTCCCGCTATACATATAGCTAGCTAGGTCCTTATAACTCGTTTTTTCCCATGCGTCGATCGATCTACCTCATTAGTTATGTCTCTCTCTTCCTCCGACAAATAACAATTGATCTACCGATCTAGTTAGGTTTGCTTACCAAACACATGGTTCCCCTTCATCATCCATGGATGCGTCCCGATAGATCTATCACGCATAGGCACACACAGAAACACATCCCCACTCTTATTGATAATATTGCAGTTCCACTCTCAGTTTGTCTAGTAGGCCTCTCCCACCATCTTCGAGAAGCAACTCCATCACCCATCCAACACTCTACCCCCTCCCTCCCTCTCTTTATCCTCTCTCTCTCTCTCCCATCCTATTTCCCATCCTTCAGTTATGTATGGATGTCGACCAATCTCCCTCAAGACATCGCTGGATCTCTCCTTCTCAACACATATACGAGTCGTTCTACCTCTATAGTTAGGCCTCTGCCTACCCCTCCCCCCACCCCCTCCCCCCCACACACCGATACATTGAGCGCTATAATCATGTCTTCCTGCCACACACAAACTTGACCTGTGCCCTCTGACGTTCCGGTAGGTCAGTCGCCCTATATCTTTGACTTGCACACACACACACAATTTCGATGGCTCTCTTCATCGATCTCGCACCCACCCACTTGATCCTCTCTTCGACTCTATCAATATCTATGACCCCTCCCTCTCTTCTCGTGGATCGCCTGGCCCTCTAAATATGATATGGATAGGCCTCCATTTCACACATTGCATGCAAATTTTGTTTGAGATATCATCGACACATATTCCCGCAAATATATTCACGAAATCAATCACGAACGCACACGCCATATGTCTAGGTTTGTATCTCTCACACCCACCCACGTAGGTGGGGGACGTGCACGAAGAGAAGAGGTGCATGCACGGCGCACGTACTCCCGTCTCTTTCCCAACCACACCCACGCGGGTACAAGGTGGAGCTCATTTCTGTACGAAAAGGCAGCCCACGTGGTAATTTGACACGTGTACTGGTGATACGTCTCCAACGTATCTATAATTTTTGATCGTTCCATGCTATTATATTACCCCTTTTGGATGTTTATGGGCTTTATTTTACACATTTATATCATTTTTGGGACTAACCTACTAACCGGAGGCCCAGCCCGTATTGCTGTTTTTTGCCTATTTCAATATATCGAAGAAAAGGAATATCAAATGGAGTCCAAACAGAATGAAACCTTCAGGAGCGTAATTTCTGGAAAGAACGTGATCCAGAGGACTTGGAGTGCAAGTCAAGAAGCGATCTAGGTGGCCACGAGGGTAGGGGGCGCGCCCCCCTATGTTGTGGGCCCCTCGGGCGGCCACCGACCTACTTCTTCCTCCTATATGTACCCACGTACCCCGAAAACATCCAGGGAGCCAACAAAAAACAATTTCCACCGCCGTAACCTTCTGTGTTCGCGAGATCCCATCTTGGAGCCTTCATCGGCGCTCCGCTGGAGGGGGAATCGACCACGGAGGGCTTCTACATCAACACCATAGCCCCTCCGATGAGTTGTGAGTAGTTTACCACAGACCTTCGGGTCCATAGTTATTAGCTAGATGACTTCTTCTCTCTTTTTGGATATCAATATCATGTTCACCCCCTCTCTTGTGGAGATCTATTTGATGTAGCTCTTTTTGCGATGTGTTTGTTGAGATCCGATGAATTGTGGGTTTATGATCAAGTTTATCTATGAGAAATATTTGAATCTACTCTGAGTTCTTTTATGTATGATTGAGTTATCTTTGCAAGTCTCTTCGAATTATCAGTTTGGTTTGGCCTACTAGATTGATCTTTCTTGCCATGGGAGAAGTGCTTAGCTTTGGGTTCAATCTTGCGGTGTCCTTACCCAGTGATAGCAGGGGTTGCAAGGCACGTATTGTATTGTTGCCATCGAGGATAAAAAGATGGGGTTTATATCATATTGCATGAGTTTATCCCTCTACATCATGTCATCTTTCTTAATGCGTTACTCTGTTCTTATGAACTTAATACTCTAGATGCATGCTGGATAGCGGTCTATGTGTGGAGTAATAGTAGTAGATGCAGGTAGGAGTCGGTCTACTTTTCACGGACGTGATGCCTATATACATGATCATGCCTAGATAATATCATAATTATTCGCTTTTCTATCAATTGCTCGACAGTAATTTGTTCACCCACCATAATACTTATGCTATCTTGAGAGAAGCCACTAGTGAAACCTATGGCCCCCGTGTCTAACTTTTATCATATAAGCTTTCAATCTACTTTTGTTTGTATCTTTTCTTTTCCAATCTATATTATAAAATACCAAAAATATATTTATCTTATCATACTATCTCTATCAGATCTCACTTTCGCAAGTGGCCGTGAAGGGATTGACAACCCCTTTATTGCGTTGGTTGCGAGTTCTTTGTTTGTTTGTGTAGGTGCGTGGGACTTTTGAGGAGCCTCCTACTGGATTTATACCTTGGTTCTCAAAAACTGAGGGAAATACTTACGCTACTATTGCTGCATCACCCTTTCCTCTTCAAGGAAAACCAACGCAAGCTCAAGACGTAGCAAGAAGGATTTCTGGCGCCGTTGCCCGGGAGGTCTTTGCTCAAGTCAAGACATACCAAGTACCCATCACAAACTCATCTCCCTCGCATTTACATTATTTGCCATTTGCCTCTCGTTTTCCTCTCCCCCACTTCACCCTTGTCATTTTATTTTCCCTCTCTTTCCCAATCTTCTCCTCTCTTTTTCGCTTGCCCTTTTTCTGTTTGCTTGTGTGTTGGATTACTTGTTGCCATGGTGCAAGATAATACCAAATTGTGTGATTTCTCCAATACCAATAATAATGATTTCCTTAGTACTCCGATTGCTCCTCTTAATGATGTTGAGTCTTGTGAAATCAATACTACTTTGATGAATCTTGTTATGAAAGATCAATTCGCCAGCCTTCCTAGTGAAGATGCTGCTACCCATCTAAACAACTTTGTTGATTTGTGTGATATGCAAAAGAAGAAAGATACGGATAATGATATTTTTAAAATGAAGTTATTTCTGTTTTCACTTAGAGATGGTGCTAAAGTTTGGTTTTCGTCTTTGCCTAAAAATAGTATTGATTCTTGGAACAAGTGCAAAGATGCTTTTATCTCTAAGTATTTTCCTCCCGCTAAGATTATCACTCTTAGGAAGGATATTATGAATTTTAAAGAACTTGATCATGAGCATGTTGCCCAATCTTGGGAAAGAATGAAATTGATGATTCACAATTGCCCTACTCATGGTTTGAATTTATGGATGATCATACAAAATTTTTATGCCGGTTTGAACTTTGCTTATAGAAATCTTTTAGATTCGGCCGTGGGAGGCACGTTTATGGAAATCACGTTAGGATATGCTACAAAACTTCTTGATAATATTATGGCTAATTATTCTCAATGGCACACCGAAAGATCTTCTAGTAAAAAAGTGCATGCTATAGAAGAAATCAATGTTTTGAGTGGAAAGATGGATGAACTTATGAAATTATTTGCTACCAAGAATTCTCCTCTTGATCCCAATGATATACCTTTGTCTACTTTGATTGAGAATAATAATGAATCTATGGATGTGAATTTTGTTGGTAGGAATAGTTTTGGAAACAATGCTTATAGAGGAAACTTTAATCCTAGACTGTTCCCTAGTAATTCCTCTAATAATTATGGAAATTCCTACAATAATTCTTATGGTAATTTTAATAAGATGCCCTCTGATTTTGAGAATAGTGTGAAATAATTTATGATTTCTCAAAAGAATTTTAATGCCTTGCTTGAAGAAAAATTGCTCAAAGTTGATGATTTGGCTAGGAACGTTGATAGACTTTCGCTTGATGTTGATTCTCTTAAACTCAGATCTACTCCTCCTAAGCATGATATCAATGAGTCTCTCAAAGCCATGAGAATTTCCCTTGATGAGTGCAAGGAAAGAACCGCTAGATTGCGTGCTAAGGAAGATTGCTTTGTAAAAGCGTGTTCTTCTAGTTTCAATGAAAATAATGATGAAGATCTTAAAGTTATTGATGTGTCTCCTATTAGATCTTTGTTTTGCAATATGAATCTTGATAATAATGGGACTAGAGATGAGTCAACTTTAGTTAGAAGGCGTCCCAATAATTCGGAGTTTTTAGATCTTGATGCTAAATTTGGTAAAAGTGGGATTGGAGAGGTCATGACTTTAAATAGCATTGAATCCACTATCTCGGATTTCAAGGAATTTGATTATGTTAATTGTTCTTTATAAGGTTGTATTTCCTTGTTGCAATCCATTGTTAATCCTCCTCATGCTTATAGTCAAAATAAAGCTTTTACCAAACATATCGTTGATGCCTTGATGCAATCTTATGATGAAAAACTTAATTTGGAAGTTTCTATACCTAGAAAACTTAATGATGAGTGGGAACCTACTATAAATATTAAAATTAAAGATCATGAGTGTTATGCTTTGTGTGATTTGGGTGCTATTGTTTCCACGATTATGAAAACTTTATGTGATATTATAGGTTTCCATGATATTGATGATTGCTCTTTAAATTTTCACCTTGCAGACTCCACCATTAAAAAGCCAATGGGAAGGATCAATGATGTTCTCATTGTTGCAAATAGAAATTTGGTGCCCGCAGATTTTATCATTCTTGATATAGATTGCAATATTTCTTGCCCTATTATTCTTGGTAGACCTTTCCTTAGAATGATTGGCGCGATTATTGATATGAAGGAAGGGAATATTAGATTCCAATTTCCATTAAGGAAAGGCATGGAGCACTTTCCAAGAAAGAAAGTCAAATTACCTAATGAATCCATCATGCGAGCTACTTATGAATTGAGTGCCAAAGATGGCACTACTTAGATCTATCTTCGCTTTTATGCCTAGCTAGGGGCATTAAACGATAGCGCTAGTTGGGAGGCAACCCAATTTTATTTCTGTTTTTTGTTTTTGTTTCTGTTTAGTAATAAATTTTGCATCTACCTTCTGTTTTAGATGTGTTTTTATGTTTTAATTAGTGTTTGTGCCAAGTAGAACCTATAGGATAACCTATGGTGATAGTTGATTTGATTCTGCTGAAAAACAGAAACTTTGCGTGCATGAAATTAGTTTTTTTTTAAATCACAGAAACGTGCTTTTTCGTTGATTCTTTTTGCTGATGATCAATAGACAAATTTCCCAGGACATACTATCTTGGTAGGATTTTTAGAGTTCCATAAGTTTGCGTTAGTTACAGATTGCTACAGACTGTTCTGTTTTTGACAGATTCTGTTTTTCGTGTGTTGTTTGCTTATTTTGATGCATCTATGGCTAGTAAAATAGTTTATAAACCATAGAGAAGTTGGAATACAATAGGTTTAACACCAATATAAATAAAGAATGAGTTCATTACAGTACCTTATGTGGTCGTTTTATTTTCTTTCACTAATGGAGCTTATGAGATTTCCTGTTGAGTTTTGTGTTGTGAAGTTTTCAAGTTTTGGGTAAAGATTTGATGGACTATGGAATAAGGAGTGGCAAAAGCCTAATCTTGGGGATGCCCATGGCACCCCAATATATTCAATAATAGCCAAAAGCCTAACCTTGGGGATGCCTCCGGAAGGCATCCCCTCTTTCGTCTTCGTTTATTGGTAACTTTACTTGGAGCTATATTTTTATTCACCACATGATATGTGTTTTGCTTGAAGCGTCGTGTATGATATTAGTATTTGATTTTTAGTTTACCACAATCATCTTTTCTGTACACACCTTTTGGGAGAATCCCACTTGATTGGAATTTATTAGAATACTCTATGTGCTTCACTTATATCTTTTGAGGTAGATAGTTTTTGCTCTAGTGCTTCACTTATATGTTTTAGAGCACGGCGGTGGCCTAATTTTGTAGAAATTGCTAGTCTCTCATGCTTCACTTATATTATTTTGAGAGTCTTTTAGAACATGATGGTATTTTCTATGGTTATAAAATTGGTCCTAGAATGGTAGGCATCCAAGTTGGGTATAATAAAAACTATCATAGGAAGTGAATTGGATGCTATGATCAATTTGATACTTGATAATTGTTTTGAGATATGGAGGTAGTGATATTAAAGTTATACTAGTTGGGTGATTATGAATATAAAGAATGCTTGTGTTTAAGTTAGCAAGTCCCGTAGCATGCACGTATGGTTAAAGTTGTGTAACAAATTTGAAACATGAAGTGTACTTGAATTGTGCATCCTTATGAGTGGCGGTCGGGGACGAGCGATGGTCTTTTCCTACCAATCTATCCCTCTAGGAGCATGCGCGTTGTGCTTGGTTTTTGATGACTTCTAAACTTTTGAAATAATTATATGAGTTCTTTTGACTAATGTTGAGTCCATGGATTATACGCACTTTTACCTTTCCATCATTGCTATCTTCTTCAGTACCGTGCATTGCCCTTTCTCACCTTGAGAGTTGGTGCAAACTTCGCCGGTGCATCCAAACCCTGTGATATGATACGCTCTGTCACACATAAACCTCCTTATATCTTCCTTAAAACAGCCACCATACCTACCTATTATGGCATTTCCATAGCCATTCCGAGATATATTGCCATGCAACTTTCCACCATTCCGTTTATCATCATGACATACATTACTTTTGTCATGTTGCCATTGCATGATCATGTACTTGACATCGTATTTGTGGCAAAGCCACCATGCATAATTTTTCATACATGTCACTCTTGATTCATCGCACCATCCCGGTACACCACCGGAGGCATTCATATAGAGTCATATATTGTTCTACTTTCGAGTTGTAGTTCATATGTTGTAATCAATAAAAGTGTGATGATCATATTTATTAGAGCATTGTCCAAAAAAAGAAAAAGAAATGAAAAAAGGCCAAAAATAGAAAGGCCAAAAAAAAGAAAAAAGAAAAAAAAAGGAAAATAAATAAAAAGGGGCAATGTTACAATCTCTTTTTCCACACTTGTGCTTCAAAGTAGCACCATGTCCTTCATATAGCGAGACTCATATATTGTGCTTCAAAGTAGCACCATGTTTTTCATATAGCGAGTCTCATATGTTCTCACTTTCATATACTAGTGGGAATTTTTCATTATTGAACTTGGCTTGTATATTCCTACGATGGGCTTCCTCAAATGCCCTAGGTCTTCGTGAGTAAGCAAGTTGGATGCACACCCACTAGTTTTCTTTTGTTGAGCTTTCATTCATTTATAGCTGTAGTGCATCCGTTGCATGGAAATGCCTACTCCTCATGTTGACATCAATTGATGGGCATCTCCATAGCCCATTGATTATCCTCGTCAATGTGAGACTTTCTCCATTTTGTCTTCTCCACACAATCCTAATCATCATATTCTATGCCACCCATAGTGCTATATCCATGGCTCACGCTCATGTATTGCGTGAAAGTTGAAAAAGTTTGAGATTATTTAAGTATGAAACAATTTCTTGGCTTGTCATCGGGGGTGTAGAATTTGGGAACATTTTTGTGTGACGAAAATGAAGCATAGCCTAACTATATGATTTTGTAGGGATGAACTTTCTTTAGCCATGTTATTTTGAGAAGACATGATTGCTTTGATTAGTATGCTTGAAGTATTACTATTTCTTATATCAATATGAACTTTTATTTTGAATCATTTGGATCTGAACATTCATGCCACAATAAAGAAAATTACATTGAGAATTATGCTAGGTAGCATTCCACATCAAAAATTCTGTTTTTATCATTTACCTACTCGAGGACGAGCATGAATTAAGCTTGGTGATACTTGATACGTCTCCAACGTATCTATAATTTTTGATTGTTCCATGCTATTATATTACCCCTTTTGGATGTTTATGGGCTTTATTTTACACATTTATATCATTTTTGGGACTAACCTACTAACCAGAGGCCCAGCTCGTGTTGCTGTTTTTTTGCCTATTTCAGTATTTCAAAGAAAAGGAATATCAAACGGAGTCCAAACGGAATGAAACCTTCGGGAGCATGATTTTTGGAACGAACATGATCCAGAGGACTTGGAGTGAGAGTCAAGAAGCGATCGAGGCGACCACGAGGGTAGGGGGCGCGCCCCCTCGGGCGGACACCGACCTACTTCTTCCTCCTATATATACCCACGTACCCCGAAAACATCCAGGGAGCCAACGAAAAACAATTTCCACCGCCGTAACCTTCTGTATCCACGAGATCCCATCTTGGAGACTTCGCCGGCGCTCCACCGGAGGGGGAATAGACCATGGAGGGCTTCTACATCAACACCATAGCCCCTCCGATGAGTTGTGAGTAGTTTACCACAGACCTTCGGGTCCATAGTTATTAGCTAGATGGCTTCCTCTCTCTTTTTTGATCTCAATACCATGTTCTCCCCCTCTCTTGTGGAGATCTATTTGATGTAGCTCTTTTTGCGGTGTGTTTGTCAAGATCCGATGAATTGTGGGTTTATGATCAAGTTTATCTATGAGAAATATTTGAATCCCCTCTGAATTATTTTACGTATGATTGAGTTATCTTTTCAAGTCTCTTCGAATTATCAGTTTGGTTTGGCCTACTAGATTTCTCTTTCTTGCCATGGGATAAGTGCTTAGCTTTGGGTTCAATCTTGCGGTGTCCTTACCCAGTGATAGCAGGGGTTGCATGGCACGTATTGTATTGTTGCCATCGAGGATAAAAAGATGGGGTTTATATCACATTGCATGAGTTTATCCCTCTACATCATGTCATCTTTCTTAATGCGTTACTCTGTTCTTATGAACTTAATACTCTAGATGCATGCTGGATAGTGGTCGATGTGTGGAGTAATAGTAGTAGATGCAGGCAGGAGTCGGTCTACTTGTCATGGACGTGATGCCTATATACATGATCATGCCTAGATAATTTCATAATTATTCGCTTTTCTATCAATTGCTCGACAGTAATTTGTTCACCCACTGTAATACTTATGCTATCTTGAGAGAAGCCACTAGTGAAACCTATGGCCCCGGGGTCTATCTTTTATCATATAAGCTTTCAATCTACTTTTATTTGCATATTTACTTTCCCAATCTATATTATAAAATACCAAAAATATATTTATCTTATCATACTATCTCTATCAGATCTCACATTCGCAAGTGGCCGTGAAGGGATTGACAACCCCTTTATTGGGTTGGTTACGAGTTCTTTATTTGTTTGTGTAGGTGCGCGGGACTTTTGAGGAGCCTCCTACTGGATTGATACCTTGGTTCTCAAAAACTGAGGGAAATACTTACGCTACTATTGCTGCATCACCCTTTCCTCTTCAAGGAAAACCAACGCAAGCTCAAGACGTAGCAACTGGTTGTCCACTTGATGGAGGGAGGATCGTCTACCACGGGTGAACAAACAAATTGCGACTTGACGCGTTATGTTAGAAAAAGAGGCAAACCATGTGGGGCCTACCTTAGAGGCAAGGCTCTATACACTGGAGTACTTTTGATGTGTCCCGTCAACTCGCAGAACAAGGAGAAGCTTGCTTAGTACGCCGTCTCCCCCACCCACAAGCGCTGTGAAGGAAATCTGCCCTAGAGGCAATAATAAAGTTATTATTTATTTCCTTATTTCATGATAAATGTTTATTATACATGCTAGAATTGTATTAACCGGAAACTTAGTACATGTGTGAATACATAGACAAACAAAGTGTCACTAGTATGCCTCTAGTTGACTAGCTCATTGAAGCAAAGATGGTTAAGTTTCCTAGCCATAGACATGAGTTGTCATTTGATTAACGGGATCACATCATTAGAGAATGATGTGATTGACTTGACCCATTCCGTTAGCTTAGCACTTGATTGTTTAATATGTTGCTATTGCTTTCTTCATGACTTATACATGTTCCTATGACTACGAGATTATGCAACTCCCATTTACCGGAGGAACACTTTGTGTGCTACCAAACATCACAACGTAACTGGGTGATTATAAAGGTGCTCTACAGGTGTCTCCGAAGGTACTTTTTGAGTTGGCGTATTTCGAGATTAGGATTTGTCACTCTGATTGTCGGAGAGGTATCTCTGGGCCCTCTCGGTAATGCACATCACTATAAGGCTTGCAAGCAATGTGACAAATGAGTTAGTTGCGGGATGATGCATTACGGAACGAGTAAAGAGACTTGCCGGTAACGAGATTGAACTAGGTATTGAGATACCAATGATCGAATCTCAGGCAAGTAAAATACCAATTACAGAGGGAACAACATATGTTGTTATGGTTTGACCGGTAAAGATCTTCATAGAATATGTGGGAGCCAATATGAGCATCCAGGTTCCGCTATTGGTTATTGACCGGAGACATGTCTCGGTCATGTCTACATAGTTCTCGAACCCGTAGGGTCCGCACGCTTAACGTTCGGTGCCGATTTATATTATGAGTTATGTGTTTTGATGTACCGAAGGTAGTTCGGAGTCCCGGATGAGATCGGGGACACGACGAGGAGTCTCGAAATGGTCGATACGTAAAGATCGATATATTGGACGACTATATTTGGACATCGGAAAGGTTCCGAGTGATTCGGGTATTTTTCGGAGTACCAGAGAGTTACAGGAATTCGCCAGAGAGTATATGGGCCTTATTGGGCTTTAGGGGAAAGAGAGAGGGGAGGTTGCGCGCCCCCCCAAGGCCTAGTCCGAATTGGACTAAGGGGAGGGGCTACTCCCCCTCCTTCCTTCTCTTCTCTTTTCCCTTTCCTTGACTCCTACTCCTACTACATGGAAAGGGGGGGGGGGATCCTACTCCCGATGGGAGTAGGACTCCCCAGGGCGCGCCATAGAGAGGGCCGGCCCCTTCCCTCCTCTCCTCCTTTATATATCGAGGCAAGGGGCACCCCATGGACACACAAGTTGATCTGTTGATCTCTCCCAGCCGTGTGCGGTGCCCCCCTCCACCATATTCCACCTCGGTAATATCGTAGCGGTGCTTAGGCGAAGCCCTGCGTCGGTAGCATCATCAACACCGTCATCACGCCATCGTGCTGACGGAACTCTCCCGCAAAGCTCTGCTGGATCCGAGTTCGTGGGACGTCATCAAGCTGTACGTGTCCTAAACTTGGAGGTGCCCTATGTTCGGTACTTGGATCGGTCGGATCATGATGACGTACGACTACATCAACCGCGTTGTGCTAACGCTTCCGCTTCCGGTCTTTGAGGGTACGTTGACTCACTCTCCCCGCTCGTTGCTATGCATCACCATGATCTTGCGTGTGCGTAGGAAATTTTTGAAATTACTACGTTCCCCAACACGCGGTGGCTCGCAGGATGAGGTGAAGCTTGCTTACTAGTAGTAGTACTGTACGCCTTACGCCCGCTCCCTCGCCCACGCGCGCGGTGGCTCGCATGATGAGGAGAAAATTTTACTACCCCCTCCATTTACTCCTCGTCCCTACTAGTACCTTGGTTAGAGAGATTATCATATTGTTTGGAATATATATGTCCTTTAGTAGATTTCAGTATGAACTACTAGTACATACTCCAAACACTGATGTATATAGACGTATTTTAGAGTGTAGATTCACTCATTTTGCTCCGTATGTAGTCCATATTGAGGCCCTGTTTGGTTCATAAGTCCTAGGAATTTTTCTAGTCCCAACTAAAAAGTCGCTACTCCTTAAAAAGTCCCTCTCTGTTTGTTTTCACAGACTAAAAAGTCCCTAGTCCCTCCCTAGAGTTTATTGAATGACCATGTTACCCCTAGTATACAAAAAAATAGTAACCAAACAACACCATGGGGCATCGGGGCAATGGGTGCAGGGAGGGGCATTGTTGGAAAAGTCCCAAAAAAGACTCTCCTTGAGAGTCTTCTTCATTAAGTCCCAAAAAGCAAGTTTTAGTCCCTAGTAGTCCCTCATGTTTGGTTAAGAAGTCTCTAAGAGGGACTTTTTCTAGTCCATACACTAAAAAGTCCCTGGAAACAAACATCCCCTGAAACGGACGTAATAGTATGCACTCTCCCTCGCCCCTCGACCCTCGCCCATGTGGTGGAAATGCAACAATTCATCCGGTCTCATATAGCCAGAACGATATATACTGTAGTACCATTATTGCTTGACTTCCCGAAGAGGCGAAGAGCCAATCGCAAGGTTAATATTTTGGAGATGCCAAGCGCAAGGTTATAGGAGAACGAGTAGTAGGTGCCGCGTCATTTATAAATAAAGTTTTTTTTCTTCAGTGGCATGTACGCAATATGACAGGTTCATATGGAGAGAAAAGGAAACCGCTCCACTATATACATAGTCAGGACGGGCCAGCCTACATGGTTGCTTGTTGGGGTTGCTCTCTACACACTCTCTCGCACAAAACGACTATGGCCACATCTCTAACATCCCAGCGGATCACGTCCACCGGGGGAAGGGGTGGATGCTTAGTGTAGATGCGGTCGCCATCGCTGATGGTGAAAACCCACTATCGGCACATCCCGATCAGGGGTCCCCTTCATTCTCTCTCACAAAGCCGGTGAGGTTGCCTTCGTCCCTTGCTCACTGCCGTGACGTGGGAAGTTGCCGCCTCCCGCCGCCCTCCTCAAGGTTGAGGTACGTCCCGACATCCCTCAGGTAAAACTCCCTTTACAGCCGGCTTGCACCACTGCTCCAGCTGCCCACATCACTCCATGTGGATATTTCTCTACTTCTTTGCCCCGCACACACCTGTACTGGCTTCTACGTACTGTATTTGTGATGAGTTTATGTCTCATCAACTAGTCCCACTAATCTTATTCTAATCACGCTTCTTCAATTTCTTTGCCACAGGGATGCTCATCTCGATTTTGGTGAAACTGCACAAAATGATCCGATGGTCAAAAGGTTGTAAACTTCATTTCTTAGGAAGCTCGAACATTGCCAATAAATTGAAGCCTGGTTAGGGTTTATGGTTCAAGGGCTAGGGACTACATGGATCATTTTTTTCTTTAGCTACCTTTGTTCCAAAATAAGTGTCAACTTTAGTAGTAGTACAACTTTGTACTAAAGTTTGCATAAAGTTGAGACACTTATTTTGGAACGGAGGGAGTACATATTTGCTATGATCTGTCAATCATTGAGATGCAATAGCATGCATGTTAGTCTCCTTTGTATTTGATGAAATGTTGCAACGGGCAACCTTGGATGCAAGATACATGTAACAGAAGCTGGAAGCTTCATATCATTGTACAAATTTATCTCGCTGATAAATTATAGTACGTACTATACTAGTACTTCCTCCGTTCCTAAATATAAGTCTTTGTAGAGATTTCACCATGAACCACATACGGATGTATATAGATGCATTTTAAGTGTAGATCCATTCATTTTGTTCCGTATGTAGTCCACCTAGTGGAATCTCTACAAAGACTTATATTTAGGAACGGAGGGACTACTATGTAAAGAGTTAGGTGTTGCATGGTGTCCAGAAAATATGGTGATAGTGTGAGGTGGGCCATGTAATCACTGAGCCTGTGTGTTTTCACTGCTCTTGCACTCCTCCACTGTAAGAATGGAGAAAATTGTAATCTAGCAGTTCCTCCTTTCGTCGAAAGCGTGGGACATCCAGCAGTCCTACCACCTCAGTAATAATGACCAATGAGCCGTCAAATCACATAGACCCAGTAGTAAGTTGGACGGACGAAGCAACCATCACTCTTGAATCCGCTTCTCCCTTTAACGCAAGCGCCAGTGAGAGGTCGCATCCGCTCTGCCCGGGCATGAATGCGGCACCGATTTTTGGAGCGGCGCTGACCGTTTCAGGCAGGAAGCACGCGCGGGCGATGGAGGGGCTTTGGGTGGGCCAGGCTGGTCAGGAGTGGGCACGGCAGTTGTCCGCCTGTCCCTACCGGACGCCCAAAAATGAGAGGATGCACCGACTCTTGCGGATAAAATCGTACACTACACACCATCTCTCTGTAGGAGTAGGTCGATCGGTCTCTCTCTCTAACAACACACATGCTGTTAAACACACACACACACACACACGCACACGCACACACAGGTTCATAGAGTAGGAAAATCATGTGAGCGCAAAGCCACAGGAAGTGAGATACAAATGGAGTACGTACAAGAAGAGAAGAGGTGAAGAATATTCCATCAAACATGGACTAAGGAGTAGTACTCCCTCCATCTAGGTGTTAAGTCATGTTACAGAAATCAGATATTCCCAAAATGTTTAGGCGTCGTCCATTAACTTCGCATCTCAATCCCCTCCTGGCCTCGTTGCTAGCGAGCGTTGTTACTTAGGGAGCATTTGGATCCTTAGCAAGAACAACTAATAGCATAGCCGGGCAAGGTTAGGTGTTTGGAACTATTAAAATATGTTAGCTTTTGTGGGCCAGCTAGGTTGGGTGGGCTAGAAAAACTTTGCTAGCTCAAGAGAGCCAGATTGGCTCGCTTCCGACGGCAAACTTCACGTAGTAGTAACATAGACTAGTAACATATGCATGTTACTAGTCCAAGTTACTCACCACTATGACCAGCCTAAGCAATGTAACCAAAGCTCCTTACTCTGCCTTGTTATCTCCCCCGGAAACCCAATGCATGGAGTGCAACTACGCGTTGATCAGTCAAGAAATCAAAGTCGGCTTGCATGCGAGTTAATACGTGCCCTGCATGGTAGCTAAAATGGCATCTCTTAGTTGTTTGGACTAATTGTTGCGTTTAGAGACAGAAATCAGGGCTTTGATTGGAGGAATGACCGGTCAAGTTTCTCCTTCTCCTCCAATCTGCTTGCACCTTGGTCCCGCTACACCTTCTAACATGACTTATTACACCTAGACGAAGGGAGTAGTACGAGATACGGCGGCACACTAACTTAGGTCGAATACAAGTGCCCAAAATTGTGTGCATGTTATAATAAGGATTCACTTAAAATAGTACGTGAGCGAACAGAGGGATCAATTGGATAGTGTTCCCGAGTAGTAGCGAGATGTGTGAGGTAAGATACACCGCTGGCGCTTTTAATTTTTCTTATTAATTTGTTTGTTTCACCCTCTGACTGGTGAGACCCAACATACTACATGGAGAGAGGTAAGGTGACTAAGGCTGCATTACTTCTGCATCGTTGTGGATAGTCTTACCGCCAAAGCCACATGGCACGATTATGATTTAAATCCCAATGACTCCCACACAAAAAAACACGGCATGCTTGTTACACAAATGCAGGAATGTATAAATGGTTATCTTCCTCTCGTTGAGCACGGGAGGGTTGTGTAGCTGGTTAGCCTGTTCGCTCATCAAACTTGAGGTCTCGGGTTCGATAACTACACTTGAGCATAATTTGTGCCAGGAGGATTCTTTGACTGGTCAAAATGGATGGATACGGAGCTATACGATCTCATAGTGACCGTATAATCACCTCATCACATATAAGCTGTAGCCTCGGTGCTTGTTTTCTAGGGTTTGCACTCTTCACGCTCTCTCTCCAGTATATATATACACGCTGGAGCCTCAGCGCTTGTAGTTGCTCTCTTCACACTCTCTCACCCTCTCTAGATCTAAACAAGACTTCGTTGGCCCCTCTCTGTCAGCGCTTGTAGTTTCTCTCTTCACCCTCTCTCACCCTCTCCAGATCTAAACAAGACTTTGTTGGCCTCTCTCTCTCCCCTCACTGCTGGTCAAAGAGCCGGCAGGATCCGTCCGTCGGGAAGGGAAGGAGGCTTAACATTGTCGCCGTTGGAGAGGGAGGGAATCCACTACTGGTGCAGCTGTTCACTTTCACCCAGTGGCGGCGCGGGAGGGCCTCCGACCCCTTCTTCTTCGCTTCCGTACATAGTGTGGGCCGAACGGCCTCCGTTCGCCCACCGAACCACACCCCAAGAACATTAAGGTATAATTTACTTATTCCACATGCATTACTCTTGCTGCATTTGGGCTTTTTCCGCTTCTGCACTCGAATCTAGGTGTTGGATCAAATAGGAAAGTAGTGGGGAAGTTGTATACCATGAATCTAGGACGTGGTTCAAAGAGGAAAGGAATGGGGGAAAGTAGTGGGATAAGTTTTAGAGCATGAATCTAGGACGTGGTTCAAAAAGGAAAGGAAGGGGGAAAGTAGTGGGGAAAGTTGTATCGCATGAATCTAAGACGTTGTTCAAAGAGGAAAGGAATGGGGGAAAGTAGTGGCGAAAGTTGTATATCATAAATCTAGGATGTGGTTCAAAGAGGAAAGGAAGGGGGAAAGTACTAGTACAGACCGGCTATCCAGCACCTACGTTGGTTGAAAAGGGAAAACAATGACAAACGCAGTACGCACATCTATAACGAACTGATCTTTTGTTTTGGGGGACAAGGCTGTAGAGTTTGAGCAGGACTAGATTAGCTGCGCTCACATAGGGAAAGGTGTCTAAAGATAACAAAACTGGGACCAACACAAATATGCTCCTTGGTTTTTTGTTCTTTGTTGCAACAGACTATGCATCACCCCAGTACATCGGTAGATGCACATGTTGCTGGTGCGTCCACTGTCCCGTGCAACTCTTTAGCTATTATTAATCTAAGGCCCTGTTTGGTTAAAAACTCCCTAGTCCCTACCTGCTTGGTTCCAGGGACTAAACATGGACTAGAGGTTATTAAATGACATGCTAAACGACCATGTTACCCCTAGTAATGAACTATTAGAGACAAGGTGCGATGCGTGGCAGGGGCAACTATTGGAAAAAGTCCCAAAAAGACTCTCCCTCGGGGTCTTCGTTCTTTAGTCCCAAATGCCCACTTTTAGTCCCTAAAAGTCCCTCATGTTTGGTTTAGATGGGACTCACACGGAGTTTTTTTAGTCCTTAAACCAAAATGTCCCTGTAAACAAACACCCTCTAATAATGCCACTGGAAAATTGATGCGATGCCACAGTTAAAAGCAAATTACATGTTTAACGAATTTTATTGTTAATATAATCTCTATGTTAATATTAATCAATGACACCATTTGAGAAATGCTACTGTCTTGCTATCTTTCCCATTTAGATAAGGTAGATGCTTCTTTTTGTTGGCTTCTGTGTCATCCACCGTTATTGACCACTAGTTGTTTCCTTTGCACCTATGTGTAAACAGGGTTATCTACTTCACCTTGTTGCCATTGTGATCTTTTGTTGCACTGCACAAAACACTTTTGTTTTAAGAGTGTTTTGTGCAGTTCAACCAAAATGTCACACCGACAACATTGCTTGATTGCTTCATCTTAGTGGAACTGCACAAGAGGAGATCTTACTTCCTATCCGTGTTGGCAAATTTGGTTCAGATCTTCTTCTTGTGAGTTGTTTGAATTCCGCGTCATGAGAGGTTAGTACTAGCCTTCTTTCACATGATTCTGCAGTGTGCTTTCATTTGTTGTGCTACTTGTACGGTAATGTTGCTTGATTTTAGTGAACTACACAAATGGAGACAAGACTTCCAATCTGTATGTGCACTGTAATATCCCATTGAGGTAAGATAAGGATATTTCACAACTGTTGGCATGTATTTTGCCACCTTCATCAGAAAATTAATGTCATTGTTTAGTGCTTTACTTGTGCACCCTAATTGACATGCCATATCTTACATTGAAGGCGAAGCTTGTCTGTTATTGAACCAAGTGATGAAGGGGAAGAACAAGCGGAAGAAAAACAAAAATCAACTCCCAGTGCTGTAATGAAGCATGGGAACTATGATGACACAAGTAATGATATAGTTTTGCATCTTAATTTATTGCTATGGTTGGAACGAGCAATTTTTTTGCCACTGATTTGATGCCACTCTTAATGTAATACGTAATTATCTCTACTTGTGCAAACAGGGATCTTCTTTGAAGATACCATATATTTTAGTGGAACTGCACAAGAAAATGTTGGAAACATTAAACTAATCGAGGAGTATATAGTAAGCATGGCCACCACAGTAGATAGCAACAGATGGTTCCGGAGAAGTGCTTCATCTGTATGCTCTACATAGTAAGCCTCTTGACAAAGGTTGGTACTCGCCCACTGATTTCATCCATATGATTGAGCTTTGTCATCTCTATTGGTGTTGTGCTACTGTTTAGATACTGTCATGAAAAAGTGGTATTGTCCTTGATAAGTGCTTCATCTGTGCTATTTTAAATATTTCCTTTCCTTTTTTTTTCGAGCAAACAGGGATGCTAGCATTTAGTTGTCCTCTTGTCTTTGCACAACAGCATCATCCTCCTCTGAAGAAGAATAAGGAGTACGTGAAGTGACTAATTCTGATTATGCCAGGATGAAGAAGCTCTTTCTATCTTCTCATCAGAAGGAGCAGTTGAAGGATGGTTACATTACTCCCCACAAGACCAAACTAACTTCAGTTCAGAAGGACTGACAAATCTCCATTTTCTTGCTGTGATGTGTGAGTACAATGTTGTTCTAGGATTCTTTCCGGTGAGTTCCATTTTTCAAAAAGTGTGCTCTACATGGACCATGTAGGTTCCTGTTTAAACTATCAATTCATAGTACAGTTTGCTTTATACTAATCACTTTTTTGTATTTGTGCAAATATGGGTGCTCAGCTTCATTTCAACGGGAGCTGCACAAAATGTTCATGAATACATCGAATCATTCATTTCCACCACAAGAAAGGAGGTGCCGATAAGTTCAAGGCGTTGCAACATATAAGGGCGAAATCATAAAAGCTATGCATGAATTTGGTTGATTTTGGTGGAACTGCACAAAAAGAACAACTGGTTTATTTAGCATGAGGTGCCATGTCAATGTCCGAATTGATGGCAAACCCTGCCCATTCCACAATCGTAGGCATTTGATATTTTGGAATGGGACAACCTTGTCAAATTTTGCTCATTGATTTTAGCAAGAAGACATGCATTTGATATTTTCGAATGGGACGCCCTTTGCTGTCAGCAACATTGATCAATTTTTTCTTTATTCTTTAGTTGTGAAGTAAATATTGGCTCTGACATGTGAATCACTGAGATGCATAATCATTGATTGTTTTGAATGTTCTCTATGAATTGCCAGGCCTGTGTGTTTGATTGCAATGTATAGGAATGCTAAAAAGCTGTTGAAACTCTTTGTACTCCTTTTGTTCCTTTTTACTTCACACATTGTGAAAGTGCATACTTTTTTCTATAAGATTGGTCAAAGTAGAGATACTTTGACTGCAGACAAAACTTGTATGCAGACTAGAAAGGACCGGAGGGAGTACATGTGAAATTGCTGCAAACGAGGTGATCACCCTGGGAATAATGCTAGTACGTATTGTTTTGCATGTTCATCCAATGCCAGTGATACAAGAATTCAAACTAATCAAAATAAATTCATTCATACACTATCGGATTTCATATAAACATGCCGGATTTCATTACATTTCATACATTCTTCAACTAAAAAGGGGTGCGCTGGAGGTATAATTAATTAACCAAAGCTACCCACCTGTGTCCGGCTGAGCCGAACAGAAGCTTCAGTGACTTAACTGCAGGTGCAGTTGCGTAACTGACATGTGGCCCAGATGCCTGTTGGGCCCATGTGTTCAGCCAACTACACCAGCAGTTAAGTAGAAGCAGCGTCCTTCTCCAACATAGCTCTCCGACTCCACATCGCCGCCAAGAAGCTAACCGGCCATCAATGGTCAACCCGCCTAGCTTGGCTTCAACCGGAGGGTAGCAGCAGTGGCCTTACTTGGACCCGAGCGGCGGCGACCTATCGTGTTCTATTCTTCCTTGTTTTTTGTGTGGCGCGGCCTCGTTGGCAGCGGAGCGGGGCCTCGGCGGAGCTAGCAATGTCCTTTGTCTCGTTGTCGATGGGCGGCGCCTCGGCGGAGCGGGGGAAATCCTCCCCCTCGTTGCCGGCAGGATGGGGGCCTCAGCTGAGTTGGCGATGTCCTCTGCCTCGTTACTGGCGGGGTGGGGTCTCGGCGGAGCCTACAGTGTCCTGTGCCTTGTTGTTGGCGCCACGGGTCCTCGGCGGAGCAGGGCCTCATCGACACCAGCGGAGCGGGGACTCGTCGGAGCCGACATTGTCCTCTACCTCGTCCTCAGTCTCGCCAAACAGCACCTCGCCCGCTTCATCAACCTCTTTGTAGGTGGCCGCAGCCTCCGCCACCCGCATGCGTTACCGCCAGCGCTCAAGGCGGCCCTCGTGGGCGGAGCGGTACGAGTCGAGCAGCACCACCTTCTCCGCCCGCTCCACGGCGATCTGCTCCTCCGCCTGCAGGTGCTCTTGGAGTAGATGGTGGTTGTAGGCGGCATCGGCCTGCGCCTCCCGGAACTTCTCCTCACGCTTCTGCCTCACCGTGTCCATATATTGGGCACGGGCCTCGCCGATGGTCATGGTGCAATGCACCAGCGAGGATGGCACGGAGGAGGGGATTGGCGCCGGATCGTTGACTACCATGTCCATTGGGATGTCGTCATCATCTGGCTGCCTGCCGGCCAGCCAGTCGGCAGCAAAGGCTGTCATCTTCTTGTGGTGCATCGTCCGCCCGTCCCGAAGAGCGCTGGAGCACGAGGAAACCATGGTGGGCAGTAGTGGTGTGGACAGGAGAAAGGGAATGGATGCGGATGATTGCGGCTATGGTCGGCGCAACAGTTTATATAGCAATGGTGGGTGGCGGAGGGACGGACGTGTGGCGCCGAAGTAGCCGCCTCGGCAACCATGTATCATTAATATGGGCGGCAGACGGATGGACGGACGACACTTGTGTCGTTTGAAGGCGGAGCAATCGCCTGCACTGGGAAGCGGGGTGGGCGGTGCTGACCATTTCGGGCGGAAAGCGCGCGCGGGCGAGGAGATGACTTTACTTGGAGACGATGATAGTGGGGACCCACCAGGGCCATAGCCTCACATACGCAAGTGCCTCCTTATTATATAAAATTATTGTCCAGATATTAATCATGGTCCCACACCATTGTCAACCTATGTAGTCAATAAACGAGAAAATTGCACAAGAAGCGGCAGACAGCTGGGAACAAGAAGCTCGAGAAGTATTTGTGTTTTTGATGTGTGAGGACTACAGCGTTTTTCTTGAGCGATGTTTAGCCCAGATATTAATTTTTCTCCTCTCAACAACAACGAAAACATCGCTGCAGGTATTAACTGGGCGGGCTGTGGACCGTCTAGCCCAGGCCAGATATCCAGCCTAGATATTAATTTTTTTGAAGCTAAAAATGGCTAGCCCAGCTATACTTTTTTTAGGAATACCCAGGCAAGGTCAAGTTGTTATTCTCTGCCCCGCTGGGCTACAAATCTTTCCTAGGAGGGATGCATTAGGCTTAACAAGAAAATGGGCTTTAAGAAATAATAAATGGGATGTAATTGTAAAAACTGGGCAGTAACTATAAAAAGATGCACTAAACACGTAATTACTTTATAAAATATTATTTTTGGATATTGAATTTTTTTATTTCATTAATTGTTGCGAGCACAATGTTTCATTGGATTTTTATGTAATATAAATTTATATTTAAATTGTATTTAATCTGACTAGAAATTTCGGGATAAAAATATTTCGGATCCCATCAAAATGTGAGAAATTTTATTGAATTCTGTTTTGAACGGTTGGTTGAAATGGGTTGTACTTTTAACAAACTGTAAATGGGCTGTAGTAAATTCCATTAGAATTCAAAAATGGGCTGCACATTCTTACGAATCTCAAATGGGCTATAAGTTCTCTGCCACACACTTGTGGCCTTACTAAGTTGACGCGTCCCCTAAAAAAAGAGAGTTGACGCATATGCAAGGCTTTGTCAACTTATAGTCAACACACGGTTCTAGTAGCAGCGGCCGTTGGATGTCCATCCAACGGATGCCGTGCTTCATCTTCAATCTCGGATATTCTAGCTTCACCCGCCCAAAAAATGATTCCTCCCCCTGACATATGGGGCGCACCTTTTCGGAAGCTGACCTATGTGCCTACTAAGTTGACACGTACCAAGGGCTTTGTCAACTTAGTCAATATAAGCGATTCTAGCTGCAGTGACCGTACGATGTCCATCCAACGGCCGTTGTGCTTCTTCAACCTATGGTCTTCTTGCTCCAGCCGCCAAAAGCAGCGCCGGTCGTGCCGCCTGCTCCTGCCTCCCGTGGCCGGTTGTGCTGCCGCGGAGGCCTCACCGCCCCCTACTACTCCCACCACTGGCCAGGCCATCCCTCCACTCACCCACACCCCCTGTTATTTTGCGGCGACGGTAGCCTCACAACGCAGCCGAACCAGTGAACCCTCGTACTCCTCTCTGTGTGGGCATCCACTGCCGCATCTTCCCCGGCTCCGCGTCGTCCCCTTCCTAGGCCTCGCCGTCGTCCACCGCCGTGGTGCTCTCGGCGCGGCGTGGTCAATTTGGTCAATGACCAACTTCCGTTGGAAGAGTACTGTACGTGGAGAGGCTGACAGCTGGGTCCACGACAGTCGCAAGGAAGTGCCTCCTTATTACGTGCAAAATAATTATCCCTCCACCTGACAGTGGGGACCCACTGGACGGCCACCGTATTTCACAGAAAAAACATTTCCCCCTGACTGCTGGGACCCACCAGCTACATCTTTGCACGCAAGGAAGTGCGTCCATATTACAGGAAAAAAAATGATTCGCCCCCTGATTGCTGGGACCCACCAGCTACATCTTCGCATGCAAGGAAGTGCCTGACAGTCGAGACCCACCTGGTCGAAGCATACGTAGCGTTGTCATTCTGGTCGCGAATGTGTACGTATATACTGGTCGAAGTAGAGGCGCGCATGTGTCATAGTAGAGGCGCGCACGTAGCATGTACACGTACGTACAACGACCAGGGTGGAAGAAAAAAATATGACCACGTACGTACATACGGGCGGGGTCTTGAACGCCTACTCGCGCATACGTACGGCCAGGGCTCATGTACATGGTTGGGTCAGAACGGAGAAACAGCGTCGTCATCGTGTTCATGGGGAGCCAACTGGCTGGGTTGGAATGGAATGCGTCGTCGTATTCATCGGGAGGGCTTGGAAGGAACAACCGATGGAAACAAGGCCCAGCGTACCGCAGAACGAAGGCAACGGCCTTGTGTTCGACCGACCACATTCGAAATGGGATCCTGTTCATTGTGAGGGGTCTGGCGTACCACAAAATAGAGGAAACGGACTTGTGTTGGACCTCCTACGATCGAAACGGGGTCCTGTTTATCGAGAGGGGTGTGGCGTACCGCAAAACGGACGAAACGGACTTGTGTTGGAGCGCTACGGTCGAAACAGGGCACCTGTTCATCGGGAGGGGTGTGGCGTACCGCAAAATAGGACTCCACAAGATACTATTCATCTCCACCGTCGACCTCCTCCAGCCTTCATGGGCTACTGTTCATCCACCGTCGACCTCCTCCAGCCTCCACCTGCGACTGTTCATACAGCCTCCACCACGCGCTACTCCACCGGCTACTATTTAACCAGCCCTCTCCACGGGCTACTGTTCATCCAGCCCTCAACGGGCTACTGTTCATCCAGCCCTCCACTGGCTACTGTTCAACCAGCCCTCCACGGGGTCGTCCTGTTCATCCAGCCCTCCACGGGGTCCTGTTCATCCAGCCCCAACCGGCTCGATCGATCGGGGTCCTGTTCATCCAGAGGCAGCCACGGGGTCCTATTCATCCACCCCCACCAGTAACTATTCATCGAACCCCCCCAGCAATGCTCACTGTTCGTCCAAACCCCCCAGCTGCAACGCTCACTATTCATCCAAACCCCCCAGCAACACTCATTGTTCATCCAGAGGCAACATCGATCGGCTTCAGTTTGCAGCAGTAGCCAAGGAATCACTCGGGTTCAGTAACGTAGCCAGTGCAATCGCTCGGGTTCACTTAGAACCCAACGCCTCGCTCGGGTTCAGTTAGAGCCCAATGCCTCACACACGCACGCGTACGTGTACGAGAGAAACGCGCATCGCTCGGCCCCGACCACCCACCATAACCGGGAACACCCCGATATTTTCCTCGCCCTCGCTTCTACCACGGTTTTTCCGTCATGGATGGCCCGAAGAATGTCATGCAGCTGCGTCTCCGGCCCGCCCAGGACGAAAAGCCCATTTTTTGTCATGATTTTTTTTCATAGAAGTAGGAGCCCACCACATCTATGATGATACCGGGTTTTGTCACAATTATCGTCATAGAAGTGTCATAAGTATGACAGAAAAAAAAATCGTTCGACCCAAAATGTCACGGATGTGTCTTTTTTTTGTAGTGATGAGATGAAGATGCAGGAGTAGGAGATGAAATTTTTTGAGATGCAGATACAGACTTGATCATTAAATGAAGATGTAGTAGACTCCCATTTTCTGAAAATGAACATGAAGAGTACTAATGAAGATGTAGTAGACTCCCATTTATTGTTGTAGTCCTAAATTTTGATCATTTATTGTTGTACTCCTAAAGTTTGATCATATTGATTGTGTCATCATTTTTCCTTTGTTGTATTTCTTTGTGCAGGTGTTGAGCAAGCAGTTCAAAAAAGGGATATCCTTGATGACAAGCAAAAATATGCTGCTTATGTTGCGTTGCACACACAGTGCATGAGTAGAGGTGAAAAGTTTAATAGAGATGATAAGAAGAACATTGTTGATTTCTTTGGAGTAGGTGTCTGGAATATACAAATAATTTGGAAGAAAGAAATAAAGAAAATTGACAAGGTTTAGAGGTGGATGTTTCCAGTCAGAGAAAAGGAAACTGTGGAAGAAAGCCAAAGGACACTGACCTAGAGAAAATCCCGACCATCCCACTAAACAAGAGGTCTACTATCAGATCACTAGCTTGGCAGCTAGGATGTAGCCCTGCCACACTCCATAGAAAGTTTCATGCTGAAGTTGATAAGTAGGCATACAAACTATGTGAAGCCAGTTCTGAAGGTTAAAAAGAAAGATAGGATAAAGTTTTGCTTCTCATTGCTCGACGAGACTACAATAGAAACTAGAAGCCCAAATTCGACACCATGCACAACATTGCTAAAAGTGCATCTAATCCTCGGGTGATTTTGGTAATTCATAACTGAGATGGCCCTGCAAGCTCTCAGTTTTCCTTTTTTAACATTTCGTCTCACCGAAATGAGCGATCGGTCACACCGAGTTTGCTTAACCAACTCTCTGTTTGCTCTTTGCTGAAATCGGTCTCATCGAGTTCACGCAATCGACGCCACCGAGATGAGGTTTTTCCCTAGCCCTAGGACATCGGTCCCACTGAGTTGTTTCAGTCGGTCCCACCGAGATTACTAATGTTCACATTTTGAACTGAATCGGTCTCACCGAGTTCTTCTATTCGCTTACCGAGTTGGGTCAAATGTGTGTAATAGTTGGATTTGTGTGGAGGCTATATATACCCCTCCACCCCTTCTCCATTAGTGAGAGAGCCATCAGAACGTGCCTACATTCTAGCTTATATTTTTTGAGAGAGAACCACCTACTCATGTGTTGAGATCAAGATATTCCAATCCTACCACAAGATTCTTGATTTCTAGCATTCCCCAAGTTGCTTTCCACTCAAATCATCTTTCCACCGTATCCAACTCTGTCAGAGAGAGTTTGATGTAGGGTAGAACCCTAGAGGCCAGATCTTTCACGTTTGGAGGGAATCCTACAAAGAACACGAAGAACACGAGTGCGGAAACTAGGGGAACACGAGGGAAACACGAGAGAAATCACTCAACCAACAAGACATAGTCACACATATGCTAGATCCTAGAAACACAAAGAGTGATACACAATTCAAAGTCGACAAGGGACGATACAAAGGGTCTTCTCTGTGAGGAGGTGTTGAAGGTTCTTCCCGTGAATGGGTCTTGAATCTTCTTGGGGGATCTTCTCCGAAGAGGTCATGAGCTTTAAGGATAAGTAACCAAGTGGATGAGCAAAGCTCTATCTCAAATATGAGCTATCACAATTCTAACCCTAACTAGGAGGGGGAGGAGTTCTATTTATATTCTAAGTGCAAAAGGGTGCGGAATGAAGGGGTACATGGGCCTCGGGCCTGAAGCTGCGCACACACAGGCAGCGGATGTTCGGTCTCTACCGGTCGTCCGGTCGCTCGCGGAGGTCCGGACGTCCAGTAGGGTTCAGACTTCCGCTAATTTCATTCTGTGATTGTTGTGCCGGACATCCGGAGGTGGTCGCTCGTCCAGTCGCCGATCATCCGGTGGCTTCGGTTTTCCGCTAAAATGCTTCGGGTGTGGATTTGTCGGTCGTCTGGTGCGACCGGTCGTCCGCTCGCTGGGCTGTGTCACCGTTCGTGCGGAAGGGGTGGACGTCCGCTCGCTGTAGATATCGTCGCCTGGGACTTGGATTGTCTGGGCCTTCAGGCGCCGGACGTCTGGTCCTGGTCAGACGTCCGCTGGGTGGAGCGTCAGGCGCCGGATGTCCGATCCTGGGCGGACGTTCGCTCGCTGGGGCTTCTTCGGTAGCTCTTCTTCTTGTCCTTCATACTCGGTGTCCTTGCCGTCTTGGACATTGGATGTAGCTGTTCCGTGGCCTTCTTCTAACTACCTGATCACACATAGTGTTTCCACTTGAGGTAGTAGCCATGTCTCATGTGTAGGAAGGGGTAGTTCAGAGAGGAGCGAGTTCACCTTATCTTCGATAGCCTTTGCACGAGCTCTTGTCATTGGTCCAAGTGGTGTCGTGGGAGACGTAGATACGTCCATGGGGATGATCGTGGGATGCTCCGCATCATGTCCCCCCCACCCCCGTTGGGAAAGATCTAACCTCAGATCGAAAGCTTCATCACCATGGTATGGCGACAGGTCTTTGACATTGAAGATGTCGCTCACGTTGTACTTGTCACTTGGGAGGTCGATCTTGAAAGCATTGTTGTTGTAGCATGCTAGCACCTTGAAGGGTCCGTCAGCTCATGGCAAAAGTTTGGACTTGCTTTCATTTGGGAAGCGGTCCTTGCAAAGGTGTAGCCACATAGGATCTCCGATGTTGAATATCATGGGTTGCTTATTGATGTTGAGCTTGGTCGCGAGTCGTTGTACTTGGCACTCGATGGTGTGCCTTGTATCTTCATGCATCTTCTTGAGGTAGCTTGCTCGTGCACTCGCGTCCATGTTGGTATGCTCTTGTAGTGGAAGAGGCAGAATGTCCAATGGGGACAACGGGTTGAAACCATAGATGACCTCGAAGGGGGACTTGTAGGTAGTCAAATGTCTTGCACGATTGTAGGCGTACTCGGCGATGGGTAGGCACTCCTCCCACTCGTTGATGTTCCTCTTGATTAACACGCGAAGTAAAGTGGAGAGTGTACGGTTCGTCACCTCCGTTTGGCCGTCGATTTTAGGATGGTATGCCAAATAGAACAAGAGCTTGATTTCGAGCTTGGCACATAGAGTCTTCCAAAAGTAACTCAAGAGCTTGACGTCGCGGTCCGGGACAATCGTCTTTGTCACTCCATGGAGGCGCAAGATTTCCCTACAAAAAAGGTTTGCAATATGTGAAGCATCATCAATCTTGTTGCATGTGATAAAATGAGCCATCTTGGAGAATCGGTCCATAACAACAAACAAGGAATCCTTTCCATTTTGAGTTCTAGGCAAACCAAGTACAAAATCCATGCTAATATCTTCCCAAGGTTGATAAGGAATAGGAAGGGGCATGTAAAGACCATGGGATTGAGGTTTTGACTTAGCTTTGCAACATGTAGAGCATCGGTTGGTGAAGCGTGAGACATCGCGGAACATCTTGGGCCAAAAGTAGTTCTTGGAGAGCGTGGCGAATGTCTTGTCGCGTCCAAAGTGTCCCATGAGTCCGCCTCCATGAGCCTCTTGCAAAAGGAGCAAACTAAGAGAAGACTCGGGAATGCAAAGTTTGTTAGCTCTCATAAGATAATCATCCTTGATATAATATCGTTCCTAAGATGTATGTGTCAAACATTTGGCATAAGGAATAGCAAAAGTAGGATCATGCGCATACAAGTCTTTTATGTGATCAAAGCCAATGACATTCAATTCAAGTTTAGTGACAAGCGTGCATATGCGGGAAAGAGCATTCGCCACTACATTTTCCTTATCCTTGATGTACTTAATGACATAAGGAAATGACTCAATGAATTCACTCCATTTAGCATGACGCTTGTTCAACTTAGTTTGTCCTTTTAAGTACTTGAGCATTTCATGATCGGTATGAATGATAAATTCATGAGGGCGAAGATAATGTTCCCATTCACGCAAAACTCGCACTAAAGCATATACCTCTTTGTCAAAGATGGGGTAATTAAGTTATGCTCCGGAAAGTTTCTCACTAAAATATGCTATGGGGCGCTTCTCTTGCGTTAACACACCTCCTAGGCCATTAACGCTAGCATCGCAATGAATTTCAAAGGGTTTGTCAAAGTTGGGTAAAGCAAGCACGCGATCATGAGTAAGCAAATTCTAAAGCTCATTAAATGTGGTATCTTGGGATGGTCCCCAAACAAAAGGCGCATTTTTCTTACTCAAAGAATTTAAAGGTGAAGCAATGGTGCTGAAATCCTTCACAAATCTACGATAAAAGTCGGCTAAACCAAGAAAACTACGCACTTGTTGCAAGTTGGTTGGTTAGGGCCAAGTTTTAATAGCATTGGTCTTAGATTCATCTCCATGAACACCCTTAGAAGATACAACAAAACCCAAGAAAACAAGCTTATCAACACCAAAAAGGCTTTTGTCCATATTAGCATAAAGGCGCTCTTTCATAAGGGCTTGCAACATGGTTCTAAGATGGGTAACATGATCTTTGAGGGATTTGCTAAAGACAAGAATATCATCAAAATAGACCAAAACAAACACACCAATATAGGGACGAAGAACAAAGTGCATGACTCGCATGAAAGTACCGGGTGCTTCGGATAAACCCATTGGCATAACTAGCCGTTCATATAAGCCAAATTTGGTCTTAAATGCAGTATTCCATTCATCACCTTCTTGGATGCGTATTTGATAGTAGCCACTCTTAAGATCGATCTTAGAGAAAATGGTGGCTCCACTAAGCTCCTCAAACATATCATCTAAGCGTGGAATAGGGTAATGATATCTAATGGTGATAGCATCGATGGGACAACAATCGGAAACCATGTGATAAGTACTATCTTTCTTTGGAACAAGTATGACCGGAATGACACAAGGGCTCAAGCTTTCATGTACTTGTCCGTTGTCGACGAGTTGTTGTACTTGCCGCTGGATCTCCTTAGTTTCCTCGGGGTTGACGTGGTAGGGAGCTTTGTTAGGAAGAGGTGCTCCGGGGATGAGCTCGATTTGGTGCTCAATGCCTCGTAGTGGAGGTAGACCCGGAGGTAGCTCATCGGGGAAAGCATCTTGGAATTCCTGCAAAAGAGAAGACAACACTAAAGGTAGATCATGAGAGGTGTTAGTTTTTGGTGCTTCATCCTTGCACACGAGGGCATAGTGAATAACACTTGATGGGTTCTCACACACTTCTCTCATCTCACTTTTGGTGGCAAATAGGACTAAGTTTTTCTTGTCGCTCACTGTGGAGGCACTCAATTTTGGCTTGTGGTGCTCACTCTCTTTTGGGTGGGTCACTCTCTCACTCTTTTCTCCATGATGGGTGGCTTGCTTGTCGGCGATCACTTGACTTGGAGACATAGGTCGTAGCACGTACTCCTTGCCTTTCATCTTGAAGCTATAGTGATTGGTACGCCCGTTGTGGATGACGCCGCGGTCAAATTGCCATGGTCGACCAAGAAGGAGGTGGCAAACGGACATCAGGATGACATCACACTCCAAAGTGTCTTCATATGCTCCAATTTTGAAGGATACTTTGACCGTATGCTCAACTTGGATAGCGCCGGAATCGCTTAGCCATTGAACCTTGTAGGGGTGCGGGTGCTTCATCTTGACCAATTGGAGCTTGGAGCATAGTTCTTCACTTGCCAAGTTGAGAAAACTACCTCCATCGATGATGACCTTGACGGACCTCCAATTGATGCCGGCCTTGGTGTGGAAGATATGGCATCTTTGGTCTTTGTCTTGCTGATGTTGAAGAGTCAAGACTTTGGAGACAACGAGAGCGGGGCTCGAATCTTCATCACAAAAGACTTGATCATCTTCGTCTTCGTTCACGCGCCGGTGCATGGCTAGTTGCTCAAGGGCTTCCATTTCCTCTTCACTCATGGAGTCATAGGTTTCGTCGTCATTGAGGATCATGGTGCGCTTGTTGGTACACTCAAAGGACTTGTGGCCTCGGCCTCCGCAGGTGAAACACTTGATAGAACTTGTCTTGACGGTCTCATCGGTTAGAGTAGATGATGAAGCACGCAGCTTGAAGTTGCTTGTAGTAGGAGGACGACTTGAGGTTGTCGAAGTTTTCTTGTAACTCGACTTGTCGCTGTTGTTTGTAGATGGCTTGGTTTAGGTAGAAGGAGTTGGAGTCATTGAAGCTTGGGTGTTGGAGAAGCTTTAGCTCTGGGACGAGTACTTGGAATACTTGAAGTCATCTTGCACTTGACGTTCCGCTTTGGTAGCTTGATGCATGAGCTCAATGAGGTTGGAGTAGGGTTGGAAGTCGGTAATCTTCTTGATGGGATGATTGAGACCATTCAAGAAACATGCCATAGTTTGCTCATCATCTTCCTTGACATTGGCTGTTATCATGGCAATCTCCATTTCCTTGTAGTATTCTTCATCACTCTTTGTTCCTTGCTTGAGGAGTTGGAGCTTCTTGAAGAGATCGCGGTTGTAGTAGGTTGGCACGAACCGTGCATGCATGACATCTTTCATTTCCTCCCATGTGGTGATTGGTCGTCCACCTCTTGCTTCTCGGTGCTCAAGGACTTGTTCCCACCATATGAGCACATAGTCTTGGAACTCAAGGGATGCCATAGCAATCTTCTTCTCTTCCTCGTATTTGTGCAAACGAAAGATCTTGTCGACCTTCAATGCCCATGGTAGGCACTCTTCGGGATCATTGCTTCCATTGAACTTGGGCATGGTGAACTTGAGCTTGCCATGGCATTGCTCTTCATTGTGTTGGGGTCAAGGGTGATGATGACGCCCTTGACATGGAGGATTATAAACCTCATGTTGCTCTTGGCGTGGAGGATTTCCGTAGTCATCTTGCTCTAGATGAACTTGAGGTTGTGGAGGAGCTTGTTGAGCTTGTGGAGGAGCTTGAGGAACTTGACGATGCACTCTTCCTTGGTAATGTCGCTCTTGAATTTCTTCATGAAGTGCTTCCTCTTGATTGTGCATATCTTGGTTGCGGTTGGCAATGGCTCAACTTGATTCTTGAAGGGCACGTTGCGCCTCAAGAGCTTGTGCTTCACGTTGTTGTTGTTGAAGATGTTGAGCCTCAGCGTCTTGTTCGTCCTGATGTTGTCGCGCTTGGTCTTCCTCTTGGAGACGTTGACGTTGTCATTCTTGAGCTTGTGCAAGAGGAGCTTGGTGTTGACGAAGACGATGTGCTTGTTCGTTGAATTGCTCTCGTGGATGATTGTCTTGTAGAGGATTGCGAGTTGCTTGACGGTCTTGACACGCGGCTCGACATAGAGTGTTTGATGTCGGTGTACTTGAGCCAGAGAGGGTGTCATAGGAGTGTCGACTCGAGCGGCTCCGCTTTGAGTAGGACTAAGTGGTAGAATGGAGGTTCACCAACACGGCATGAAATCTCATCCATTCTTGCGTCGTTCTCTTGTTTGTGTGCGTCGAGCCTGTTGTCGAAGTAGTCTCTTGTTCGTTGCTCGGAGAGTCGCAAGTCGGTGGCGAGATTGGCGATGCGGTCGCTCATTGCTTGTTGTTCTTGATGCAAAGCTCATTGTGCACCGAAGAGGTGGCTCTTGGTGACATAGGATGACATGTCGTCGTCTTGCTCGATGAAGAGTGGGTTGGTAGAAGAACTTGGCCTATCCATCATGCCAAGCAAATATGTGAGTGGGAGAAACAGAAGAACTTATACCAAATGTACCTTGACCGATGTTGAAGATGGATCAATGATCACTCAAATGTGGAACAAGGAAATAGCACAATTGGTACCAGTTCTTGTTGGTTCTCACACCTATACAAGTAAAAGCTTATGGTGGAGCTTGGTTAGGATGGTGGCACAAATTTGATGCAATAGTTAGTGAGCCTCAATAATGTTGGAAAAGATTCACAAATTTGCAAATGCAACAAGTAGACCAATAGCAAGATGTGGTACACGTAAACACACACGCAAATAGATAAGTGGGGTCGTGCAACCAAGGAATGAGCCAAAATGTGGAATCCACGAAAATGCTCTTGTTGCACAACACTAGAGAGACGCTAGCACGATTGCACAATTGGTGGATACGGAACTTGTGCACAACCTACTAAGCAAAAATGCAATGACTTCTATCCCAAGTATGCTATATGTATGGTATTCCGGTGATATGATCCAAGATGATCGAGTATGACAATCTTAATGTAGTGTGATGCTATGGTTCTTGCTTATAAGCTCATTGCTTATATTTTCCTCTTGCTTAAAAGCTTGTTTGGCTCTTTCACTTTTGAGCTCTTTTCTCATGCAAAACTACATGAACCAAGATAGCAATTGTGTATATGCAATGACAACTTCGTGACACAAAAGATGAGACCAAGATATACACCACAATGCTATGGTATGTATGCTATGGGAAGTATGATCACTAATGTGCACAACTCACGTTGCCGGCAATACTCAAAGGCTAGTCTCGGTGGGTAAGCAACGCAAAAGTAAGGCTCTGTGGTTATCAATGCAATGGCATGGAATAGACAAAGATGTCGTCGAGGTTACCGCCGCGGTAGTCATTTGTAAACACGGACGGTTGTTGGCGATGACGAGTCCTTGACGAAGATGAGCGGTGGTGATGGTGATGTTGAACCGTACCTATATAGCCGAAACACAATAGGACACGAGAACCACATCTCAAAATCTCAGGACCAAAACGGGTCAATATTGTTGGAGGTGGTAGCGGTTAATGTGGTGCTTGCGGAAAGCGGTGGTGGTATCGGAGTTCGCAAACGGTTGTGGAAAGTGGAGAGGTGGTGGTGGTCGAACTAAAATGTTTCAGTTTTGTCAGGGATCAGCGGACATCCGGTCATGGGCTGGTCGTCTGATCGTCGGATGTCCGGTGGCTAGCGGACATCCAGTGCCTGGACGATTTCGGGCACAGGATGAACAGCTCGGGTTCATGGTGGAGGCGGGGAATTTGGTCAAATCCGAGCCATTTTGTGGATGGAAATGGTTGAGAAGGTGGGGAAAAGCTAGATCCACATGTGGAAAAGCAAATCCATGGATCAAATCCAACAAAACTTCATCACACCAACAAACCACAAAAAAATTTTGGGGCTATTTTTGGTGGGGATTTCGATATTATGGTAGAACACAACGAAATCAAGCTAGAAAACACGGGGTAGGGGCTCCAAATACGTGATCAATATGGCTCATGATACCAAGATGATGTAGGGTAGAACCCTAGATACCCGATCTTTCACGTTAGGAGGCAATCCTACCAAGAACATGAAGAACATGAGTGGGGAAACAAGGGGAACACAAGGGAAACATGAGAGAAATCACTCAACCAACAAGATATAGTCACACATATACTAGATCCTCGAAACACAAAGAGTGATACACGATTCAAAGTCAACAAGGGACGATACAAAGGGTCTTATCCATGAGGAGGTCTTGAAGGTTCTTTCTGTGAAGGGGGTTTGAATACGCTTGGGGGATCTTCTCCGAAGATGTCGTGAGCTCCGAGGAGAAGTAACCAAGTGGATGAGCAAAGCTCTATCTCAAATATGAGCTATCACAATGCTAACCCTAACTAGGACGAGGAGGAGTTCTATCTAGAGTCTAAGTGCAAAAGGGGGCGGAATGAAGGGATACATGGGCCTTGGGCCCGAAGCTGCGCACACACAGGCAGCGAACATACGGTCTCTACCGGTCGTCCGGTCGCTCGCGGAGGTCCAGACGTCCGGCAGGGTTCGAACTTCCGCTAATTTCATTTTTTGATCATTCTGCCGGGTATCCAGAGGTGGTCAGTCGTCCGGTCGCCGGTCGTCCGGTGGCTTCGGTTTTCCGCTGAAATGCTTCGGGTGTGGATTTCCGAGTCATCTGGTGTGGCCGGTCGTCCGCTCGCTGGGCCGTGTCGCCGGTCGTCCGGAGGGGGTCGGACGTCCGCTCGCTGTAGATCTCGTCAGCTGGGACTTGGGTTGGCTGGGCCTTCAGGTGCCGGACGTCCAGTCCTGGTCGGACGTCCGCCGGCTGGAGTGTCAGGCACCGGACGTTCTGTCCTGGGTGGACGTCCTCTCGCTGGAGCTTCTTCAGTAGCTCTTCTTCTTGTCCATCATACTCGGTGTCCTCGCCATCTTGGCCATTCGATGTAGCTGTTCCATAGCCTTCTTCTAAGTACCTGATCACACATAGTGTTTTCTCTTGAGGTAGTGGACATGTCTCATGTGTAGGGAGGGGTTTTTCGGAGAGGAGCGAGTTCACCTTATCTTCGATAGCCTTTGCTCGAGCTCTTGTCATTTGTCCAAGTGGTGTCGTCGGAGATGTTGATACATCCATGTGGATGATCGTGGGATGCTCTACATCAGAGCTGAGGGTTGGGGAGACGATCATTTGAAGCACAAGAGCAAGGAGTTCATCATCAACACAACATCTATTGCCTTTTGGAGAGTGGTGTCTCCTAGATTGGTTAGGTGTCGCTTGGGAATATTCGACAAGATTGTGGAGTTGAACCAAGAAGTCTGTAAGGGAAAGGAGATCGCCTACTTTGTGAAGATCTACCAGAGTGAGGCAAGTCCTTCATGGGCGATGTCCATGGTGGGATAGACAAGGTTGCTTCTTTGTGGACCCTTCGTGGGTGGAGCCCTCCGTGGACTCACGCAACCAATACCCTTCGTGGGTTGAAGTCTCCACCAACGTGGATGTATGATAGCACCATCTATCGGAACCACGCCAAAAATCTCTTTGTCGTCATTGCGTTTGCACTCTCCAAACCCTTCCCTTTACCTTCATATGCAATGTTCTACTTTCCGCTGCTACACTCTTAGAATTGCATGTGTAGGTTGATTGCTTGACTTGTGCTAATTGCTAAAAATCTGCCCACAACTAAAATTGGGAAAAGGCTAGATTATTTTGGTCAAGTAGTCTAATCACCCCCTCTAGACCTACTTTCGATCCTACAATTGCTCATATTGACGAGAAATGGTTCTATATGACAAAGAGAAATAAGAACTATTATCTGCCGCATGAGGAGGAAGAGCCTATGAGAACAATACAAAGCGGCATCTATATTGGAAAGGTCACTAGTATAGCGAGGTGCTATACAAACGGTTTTTAACCCCTTTTCGTGACGGTGTTTTGAACCGTCGCCAAGTGAGTGTGTGCGATAAGGGGGGTCCTTCGCACACGACCCAGAAACCATTGCGGATAGGCCTTCCGGTTGCACACGCTGGGCAAAATGAGGTCGTGTGCGACGGGCAAGCGATCAAATACGGTTATACGTACAATTGTGTTAAAAAATACAATTATACAGGCCCAATGTTTCATCCTACACACTCAGTCCAAGACAAACGTTTCCGTAGGTATGCACATTCCACACATTCAATCCAAGGATTATGATTCCGTTCGTATGTACATCCCACACAGTCACTCCAATAAGTACGTTTCCGTTCCTATGTTCATCCCCACAGTTAATCCAAGGAAAACATTTCCATTCATACGTACATCACACACAATTTTCCCAATTAAATCATTTGTGATAGCGTTGCCATTGCAGAAGATACTAACAATTTTACCGTTTGCGTTATTGAATGCATCACACATGATGCGTAGAAGAAACTGTGTGTCATAGGCTGTGCATCACACACACTTTTTATGTGGTAAATGTTTGCGCATGGTGGCATAACACAAAATTTTTTGAAGAGGAAGTTGTGTGCGATTGTTCATTGATCCAACACATTTTATTCCTAGAAACTGTCTGCGTTGTCTGAGGTCATCGCCCATGATGTTTTCTCAATAACCGTTTGCAAGAGAAAAACCGAATTAGCAGGCTAATTGGCCAATCATCAATAATCCATTTATCAATCTAATTGACATTTCACATTAAGCACACAACATATTTCATTTTCGTATTCAGGAAGCAGGATTTCATAATTGAAATACATCAGAGTACAACATCATATAGTTTCAACACTCAGCTACCCCATTACATAACTGCACCAGCACCAAGTTTCACATGCAACATCTATAACCTTTCAAAATTAGCATCATAGACGGTACATAGATAGATGAATCTCATCTGGAAAACTGCTGAAGCGGAAGGTGAATACTGAGCCTTCATTGATGTTGAAGGTCTTTGCAACTTTAGGCCAGTGCCTGTGGATGATTGACCGTCCATCCTTCGTCCTCTTCGGGAACACTTCAATATTAAACCGTGGGTGTTGTATGAATACCTTCCTCGCCTCCTGACCATACAGGTGGTTTGAGAGGTAATCATCAATGAACTACTTTGGAAAGGCCTGAAAACAAGGATATGCATAAATATCTTCTCTAGATTTGAAATGGCGCAAAGGAATTAAAAAGACAATGTATATAACAGTTAGTACCATGCTGTAGTGAATTGATGTCTTGTTCATTGTGCAGACAAACATCTCGTTGTTTTTTTGCCACTAATTTCTTTATCCTAACAATCTTTCTGAGTTTCTTAACTTGACTGATATTCATGGACAACTCATTTCCCCATATGCAAAAAGGGTCGAACAGTGGGTCAAAACCTTTGACAACAGGACTACATGTGCAAGAGCAAATTGATAAAAACCTAATATTTAGAAACAAGAAGTGTAAATGTGTGTCATTAACTGCAACATGCCTAATATTTAATGGCAGGAAAACGTAGTCATTCAAACTTGTATTATGCAGGTCTAAGTACACAAGTTATTGACCTTATTTGGATCCATGGGTTAGAGTTAGTTTGAGCTAGTTTGGGCTCAAATAGCCCTAAAGTATCCAAACATGAGGGCTAGTTTGAGCTAGTTGCGTCTAACCTACCCAAAAAAACTATCCCACCCAAGAGGTGCTAACCAGGACTAGTTCTCCTAGTGCATTTATTGTCAATCTAACCCTGTCATCCAAACTCCTCTTGGGCTAGAGTTAGTTTAGGGTTAGTCATTGTTGAGTATCATTGTTATTTATGAAACGTAGGATTTCATAGGATTTATTCTACCTTGACTTGTACTCCAATATGACCATGTACTCCTATATATATATGCCCACGAGGCTCAAGCAATGCAATCAACTATTCCACCAATCTCTCTCTATCTCTCCCTTTTAACTATCATGAGCTACAAAATAACTCTAACCTCTAGCTAAGTTAGAGTATCCAAATAGTGCCATCGTTAAATCAAATGGAAAGGCATGTTAAATATTCCCTCCGGTCCTTTTACTCTGCATATAAGAATTGTCTCAAGCCAAACTTCATAAAGTTTGACCTTATTTATATGAAAAAAATATCAACATCTACCATGCTAAAGTTATACAATATGAAAATTTAAGTCATGACACATCTACTATTAGTGATTTCATATTCTGAATGTTGGTATTTTTTCTATAAAGTTGGTCAAATTTATGAGGCTTGACTTTAGACAAATCTTATATGCGAACTAAAGACTCGAAGGGAGTACAACATGCTTAACAGTAACCAAATATAGTCATTCGTAGAGCTATTGTTAAAATTGGTATTGGTGAAATTGAACTGCATAGTTCATACTAGCACATATAGAACATCACACTTTGAATATCTGAAATAAAAAAGGCATACTACGAACAACCAAAGATGGCAACAGAAACTAGACATATGCTAACTACAAACAACCGAACAACCAAAAACGTTACAACTAAACAAGGCGTAATGCAAATAACCAAATACAGTGAAAGTGCAACTAATCCTTGGGTGGTTTTGGTAATTCATAAAAACATATAGATCATTGAACTAATATCCATTCAAGTCTAATATTTCAGAAAGTTCAATGAATGGCATGGCATGGACTAGAGATGTGGACCCCTCAAAATGCTAACGACACATATTGGCAAAAGCTCAAGACTCTTCATTTCTATTTTAGTAATCCAAGATCACATTGAGTCCATAGGAAAGCCAATACTATTAAAAGGGGATGAGGTGTTGCTTAATGGTCTACTTGCTCAAAATGCTTAGTGATATTGCTCCGAAGCCCTCAACCACTTTCTCATTCCAAATATGTCTAGAACCCAAAGTCAAACTTGGCTCCACCGATTCTTTCTATCCGGCGCCACTTAGTTCATTTGACCCTATAACTTCGGTCACACCGATACGGATCTCGGTCTCACCGAGATGGCCCTGCAAACTCTCTGTTTCCCTTTTCTATCATTTCGGTATCACCGAAATGAGAGACCGGTCACGCCAAGTTTGCTTAACCAACTCTCTGTTCGCTCATCGAGTTCACGCAATCTGCACCACCGAGATGAGGTTTTGCCCTAGCCCTAGCACATCGGTCTCACCGAGTTGTTCCAGTCGGTCCCATCGAGATTCCTAACGTTTACATTTTGAACTGAATCGGTCTCACCGAGTTCTTCTATTCGGTCTGACCGAGTTGAGTCAAATGTGTGTAACAGGTGGATTTTGTGTGGAGGCTATATATACTACTCCACCCCCTACTCCATTAGTGAGAGAGCCATCAAAACGTGCCTACACTTCCATCTTATATTTTCTGAGAGAGAACCACCTACTCATGTGTTGAGATGATATTCAATCCTACCACAGGATTCTTGACTTCTAGCCTTCTCGAAGTTGCTTGCCACTTAAATCATCTTTCCACCATAGCAAAATCTAAGAGAGAGAGAGAGAGAGAGAGAGCTGAGCGTTGGGGAGACTATCATTTGAAGCACAAGAGAAAGGAGTTCATCATCAACACAACATCTATTACCTTTTGGAGAGTGGTGTCTCCTAGATTGGTTATGTGTCACTTGGGAGCCTCCGACAAGATTGTGGAGTTGAACCAAGAAGTTTGTAAGGGCAAGGAGATCGCCTACTTCGTGAAGATCTACCCGAGTGAGGCAAGTCCTTCGTGGGCGATGGCCATGGTGGGATAAACAAGGTTGCTTCTTCGTGGACCCTTCATGGGTGGAGCCCTCCGTGGACTCGCGCAACCGTTACCCTTCATGGGTTGAAGCCTCCATCAACGTGGATGTACGATAGCACAACCTATCGGAACCACGCCAAAAATTTCCGTGTCATCATTGCGTTTTCACTCTCCAAACCCTTCCCTTTACCTTCACATGCAATGTTTTACTTTCCGCTGCTACACTCTTAGAATTGCATGTGTAAGTTGATTGGTTGACTTGTGCTGCTAAAATCAGCCCACAACTAAAATTGGGAAAAGGTTAGATTTTTATTTGGTCAACTAGTCTAATCACCTCCCTAGACCTACTTTCGATCCTACAAGTGGTATCAGAGCTCTAGTCTCCATTTTCCTTGATTTCCATAGCGTTGGTGATCATAGCCTTGGTTTCACAACCTAGGAGAGTATGGCGTCTAGCGAGGGAAATTACATCGTAGAGATCCTTACTTTGATGGTACAAATTTTGCTAGTTGGAAGCATAAGATGAAAATTCATATTTTTGGTCATAACCCCGCCGTTTGGGCTATTGTGCGCATTGGCTTGCAAGGTGATTTCTTCGAGGATGGAAAAGACCGGACATGAAGCATCCGTGAAAGAAATGAAGATGTTGCAATACAATGCTCAATTTGTGATATTCTCTTCAATGGATTGTGCCCCGAAAAATTCAACAAAATTAGCCGCCTTGAGAATGCGAAGGAAATTTGCGATACATTGGTTGATATGCACAAAGGTACCAAGTCCGTCAAGGCATCAAAATTGGATGTGCTTCAAAGTCAACTTGACAAGTTCAAGACGAAGGATGGCGAAGGAGTCGCTGAGATGTACTCTAGGCTTGCTATCATCACAAATGATATTTCCAACTTAGGAAGCGAAGAGATGACCGACAAGTTCATCATCAACAAGATCCTAAGAGCCTTGGATGGAAAATATGATACCGTGTGTACCTTAATCCAAATGATGCCCAATTATAAAGATCTCAAGCCCACCGAAGTCATTGGTAGAATTGTTGCTCATGAGTTGTCAGTCAAGGATAAGGAAGAGCTCCACAACAAGTCAAGCAGTGCTTACAAAGCTTCAAGTGATGCTCTGATAACCCACAAGTATAGGGGATCCCAATAGTTTTTGAGGGTAGAGTATTCAACCCAAATTTATTGATTTGACACAAGGGGAGCCAAAGAATATTCTCAAGTATTAGTAGCTGAGTTGTCAATTCAACCATACCTGAAAGACCTAATATCTACAGCAAAGTATTTAGTAGCAAAGTAGTATGGAAGTAACGGTAATGGTGGCAAAAGTAACAGTAGCAACGAAAAAGTAACGTAGCAAAGATCAGTATGTGAAAAACTCATAGGCAATGGATCAATGATGGATAATTATGTCGGATGACATTCATCATGCAACAGTTATAACCTAGGGTGACACAGAACTAGCTCTAATTCATCAATATAATGTAGGCATGTATTCTGAATATAGTCATACGTGCTTATGGAAAAGAACTTGCATGACATGTTTTGTCCTACCCTCCCGTGGCAGCGGGGTCCTAATGGTAACTAAGGAATATTAAGGCCTCCTTTTAATAGAGGACCGGAACAAAGCATTAGAACTTAGTGAATACATGAACTACTCCAACTACAGTAATCACCAAAAAGAATCCCAATTATTGTCACCTTGGGGTATGCGGATCATAACTCGTAATAGGTGTCTACAACTTGCAAGATCGGATCAAGAACACAAATATATATTCATGGAAACATAAATAGTTCAGATCTGAATTCATAGCACTTGGGCCCTAGTGACAAGCATTAAGCATAGGAAAGTCATAGCAACATCAATCTCAGAACATAGTGGATACTAGGGATCAAACCCTAACAAAACTAACTTGATTACATGATAAATCTCATCCAACCCATCACCATCCAGCAAGCCTGCAATGGAATTACTCATGCATGACGGTGAGCATCATGAAATTGGTGATGGAGGATGGTTGATGATGATGACAACGTCGATTTCCCCTCTCCGGAGCCTTGAACGGACTCCAGATCTGCCCTCCCGATGAAGAACAGGAGGCTGTGGCAGCTCCGTATCTTAAAACATGATGAATCCTTCTCTCTTATTTTTTCTCCCTGAGCGTGAATATATAGAGTTGGAGTTGAGGTCGGTGGAGGTCTAGGGGACAGCAGGTGGGTCCCCCTCGGTTGATTCTTTCGCCAATATTTTTTATTTATTCCAAAAAATTCTCTGAGATTTTCAGGTCATTCCAAGAACTTTTATTTCTGCACAAAAATAACACCAAGGCAATTCTGCTGAAACAACGTTAGTCAGGGTTAGTTCCATTCTCACCATGCAAATTTGAGTCCAAAACAAGGGCAAAAGAGTTTGGAAAAGTTGATACGATGGGGACGTATCATGCTCCTACAACATCAAGTGAGAAACAAGTTTCCAATGAAGAATTGAGCTTAGTGGTGAAGAACTTCAACAAGTTCTACAAGAATAGAAGCAAAGAGAGAAGCTCCAAGTCAAGATCCTAGAATGACAAAAGATCTTCTAGTCATGATCGTAATTGCTAAAATTTTGGAAGACACGGACACTACTCCAATGAGTGTATGACTCCCTACAAGAAAAGAGAAGATTCACCAAAAAGGAGAAGTAAAAGAGATGAATCACCACCAAGAGAGAGAAGGAGTAGGCATGATCGTTATGAACGAAGACCCTCTCTTAGAAGCAATGATTCAGAAAGGAAGGACAAGTCATCAAAGAGCTACACAAGACGAACACACCAAGCTCACTTTGGTGAATGGGTATCCTGTTTCGACTCCAATAACTACTACGAGAGAAGCTATCAGTCCGACTCTGAATATACTCAAGTTGAAGGTGTTGCCGGTCTTGCACTTGTGTCATCCAACTCCTACGGCATATTTGACTCACCAAATGATGGAATTGGAATATGCTTCATGGCTAAAGGCCCTAAGGTATCACACCCCTTGTATGTTGATTCAATAGTGATGAAGATGATTTGCTAGGTGACAATGATTTACTTGTTGACAACACTAGTGATGAAAACAATGATGAAATTGCCAGTATTCATGCTAATCAAGATGAAACGAGCGACAATGATAAGAAGGAGATTGGGCGTCTAACTAAAGAACTAAACACTCTTAAGTTATCTCATGAAACAACTCTGGAGGATCATAGAGAGCTCCTAAGGACTCATGAGAAGCTACGCTTCGAGAAGCTAAATTTAGAGCAAGAGCATGAGTTTCTAAAAGCTATCAATGATGATCTTCGAAAGAAGACTTATTCTTATCTTGCCAAACGTCTCCTCTTGTGTACTTATATGCCATAAGTAAAACCTAGCAATAAGAACAAGAAAGATTCTTCCTCTAGTAGTAACAATAACCATGTTAAATCCAATATTGTTGATTCTAGTACATCTGATGATTCCACTAATGATTCTCTTAGCCAAGTTACACTTGAGCAAGAAAATAGCTTATTGAAGGGAATTATAGAGAAAGGTGTTTACAAGAGCCTTGCCGGAAATAAGCAATTTGAGGAAATTGTACGCCAGCAAGGAAGGCACCGGAAGAATCAAGGTGTTGGTTTTGAACGAAAGTTCAATGCCAATGGAGTTGAGTTTGTAGAAGATCGATACCCCTAGATAAAGTTGTTCCTCAACAAGAGAAGTATGACCCCACTTCTTTCACGGGAACACAAGCTCAAGATGATTGTCCACCACAAGAACACAAGCTAAAAGGACCAACTTTCATATCTTGCATTAGTTCAAGGAGTCACAAACCCTCTTGTTGGTAAGACAAGGGACAAGGTAACCTAATGCATTCATGGACATCATCATATGTGTGTTTCACTCTATGTCTATGGATATCCTTGTATGTTCCTTGTGGGACTAACCAATGTAGGTATTGAAAGCGCAACACTCCAATGGATTGCTCCACAAGAACTACATCAACATTGAGCATCCACATCTTCGACATTTACATGAAGTCATCATCGACAAAACCCAAGGTTAGATCATCCCTCTTAGGGGGGGGTATCACATCTAGGAGAGCTTTGCTCAAAAAATGAGCTAAAGCACCTCTAATGATGTGAACACAACAATGCTTTATGTAAAAGTGGTAACCCACTTGTGCTTAAACGATGAGTATGACCTATGATTAAATGTTCTCATTTTACTCCTAAGTCAATATACTCATATATAAATGACCTAGTCATCGCAAATTGGTTGATAGATGCTAGAGTGTATGTGCATGCTTTGCCACCTGTTTTATTTGCTATCTTATTGTGTGAGCATGATGGTTGCATATTTTTCTCTGTCCGAGGACATCCATTTGTTGTTTTGATTGTTTGATTTTTCTTTTGCCAAATGGATGGACAATAATGCCTAAGTACTCAGTCTAGCTATCTATGCTTGTCGTATTCTCAAACTCTATTCACGCTACATCACAAAATTTGAACAAGTCACTTTCGGACCCTCCGGGTGATGAGCACTCGCAACCACCGATCCGTCAATGGCTAACTTCCAAAATCTCTTAGTGATTTTTGGTCAGATCAACTTATCCATCTCGGCCTCACTAAAATCAGTATGTTGATCTAGGTTTTAATCTCGGTGCCACCGATTAGAACGATTCGGTCTCACTGAGTTGCAGCAACTGCTAGCGGTTTTACATCTCAGTGTTGCCGAGACGTTCCACTCGGTGCCACCGACAGCGTCTGGGTATATATACCACGGCTATAAGTTCAAAAATTTCTTCAAACTCTCTCGCCCGCGCCTCCCCAGCACTACCGCCCCTTGGTCTCCGGATGATCACCGTCTCCGCCAATGAGTCTCCGCCGCTGGTCTCCATCGCCGTCAACGGGTTTCTTCACCGCTGTTGCCATCGTAGTGAACCGTCACCGAATTAGGCTATGAATTCGACCCTTTGTGCTATCCTTTACTCTGATTCTTGCACAAAGTACATTGCCAATATTCTTCCCATGTATGAGATCATCCTATCCAGCAAACAAATCCTTTAGAATAGATTTGATGCAAAAACTTAGGGTTAGGTTTCCGCCGAACCCATCTCGGACCGACCAATATGAGGATTTCGGTCACACCGATTGGCCCTAGCCATTACACTAAGTACAAACTAGTTTGACTGAAGTGTACTAATCCGTGAGACCGAAATCACTTTCTCTATGAAACCCTAGCATCTCGGAGTCACCGAACTGCATCTTGGTCTGACCAAAACTGCATGTTTAGACTTTGTTAGTGCTTTGGTATCACCGAGTTTTTCAAATCGATAGCTCTGAAATGCTTTCTGCAGAAAACTAAAGTTAAGTTTTTGCAAAAACAAGCTGTATTTTGTGACGCTCATCTACTCTATCCACACCCATCTATTCATAGTGTCAGTTGCAGCAATGTCAGAAGCCAGTGCCAGCCAGAATAAGTCTGAAGAGCAAGTCAATCTCAGTCAGGGCACTAGTCCCTCTGGTAGCTATGATGATGGGAGTAGGAGCACACACAACAACTTGCCTAAGGCAGCTACTAGGCAAAGAAAGAAAAGAACTTCTGACAGTGAAGATGAAGACTTGAGGAGGAAGTGACCTCCAAGCAAAAGGTGCTCAAGAAGGAGTATGCTTCTGCTACTACCTAGCCAGGCCTTTCCAAAAAGGCACATGCTAAGAAGAATCCTATATCTAAGGCTAGGAAATCCACTATTGTCCAAGAGCAAGAAAATCCAGCAAGTGGTGTTGGAGGAGAGGTCAACAAGAAGAAGGAAATGAAAAGAGGAAGATGGTGTAAACTTGTTTATCCAATGGCTGAGTTGGAAAAGCATTCTTCTGAGGAAGAAGAAGAGGAGGATGAAGAACCTACTGTACCTCCTTCCAAGACACAGAAGCTGATGGAAGATGCTATCAAGACTGGGGATGCTCCTTCAAAGCCCAAGTCTGCCCCCAAGCCCAAAGTTCCAGCTCATGCACCCCAGCCTTCTGTTCCAAAGAGATCCACAAGGAATATCTTAGCTGCAAAGAAGAACAAGGCCCCAGTGCCTGAAGTTCAGGAAGATGATGAGCCACTAGTGCTCAAGAAACTGAAGCCCAAGATCCCAGATCATAATGATCATCATCCTGTGGCAAAAAACAATAAGTTGAGGAAGGATCATGGTTTGATACTGTGGAGGCAGAATGATCCTTATGCCATAAGGAGAAGGACTCTTGTGGACAATCATTTTCATACCAGAGAACAACATGACCTCTATGAAACTGTCTTGTTGGACAAGAATCCCATAGTCTGTGACATGAAATGGGTGGATTGGGATTACATCGATGACAATGAAGATTATTCTCCCCATGTGCATGAGAACTTCAACATGGATTGTGGAGACAAGTTTTGGTTAGAAGTTGTGAAAGTGGAACGATGAGATGATCATGCAGTTCTACTCCACTGCCCACTTCTACCCTGATGGTAAGATAGTGTGGATGACTGAGGGCACCGGATATCAGTCATCGATCTCTGAGTGGGCCAAGCTGATCAATGCTACCAAGGAAGAAGAAAATGATCTTGATGTGTATGGCAAGCCTAGGAAAGATCAAAACTATGTGGACAACATGTACAAGCCCATACCTGATGTAGCTTTGGAGACACACAAGCTTGGATCTATTTATTATCTGCTTGCTGGTTTGACCACAATGAGCACCATCTTGAGGCATACACTGTTGCCTAAGTCTAGAGATCACAGGATGATACATGGTCACTCCATCGACCTACTTCATTTGTTTGATGTCCCTCAGAAATTCAGAGTCATGAGCTTGATTGTTGAGACAATTAAGAGGATAGCAACCGACCAGAAGAAGTCTTGTGGATATGCCCCACACATCTAGACATTGATTAACTCCAAGGTGGGAACTGTGACATGTATGCTGGACAGAGAGCATCTACCTCTAAGGCCAGACTTTGAGGACAACGAGGTTGTCATGGATGCTTCACATCCTACTTGTGCTGGAGCCCAACAAAATATTGAGAGAGCTAAGGCTGCAAAAGTAGCAAAGGCAGCAAGTGCCCCAAATGCTTTAGTTGTGAATCTCAAGACCAAACAAGATCAACTCAGTTATTTGCTTGAGGCTACCATGAGAATTGAGAAAAGCTTGGCCACCTTGTCTCAAAATCAGGAGAGTCATGCTTAGAGTGTCGTATAGCACTATACGTTGTCGAACTTTTTGGTAACTTGTTGCCAAAGGGGGAGAAAGTATATAGATCATAGGCTTTGAGAGAGAGTGCCTTTTGCCTTTTGTTGGTTTCATTTACCTTGCAACACTTGCTACTTTGGTTGTTTGGTTGTTGTTACTCTTGCTACATTTGTGTTACGATTGGGACTTACTTATGTGTTCACGTGTTTGATCATATTACGCTTAATGTGTGCTTGCATGGTTATATCTATGAATGTTTATGTATGATCAATCACTTGTATCCTTGGTGATGAGTGCATCTTACTTAATTCTTATCATTTTGAGTGCTCCACCAAGATGTATGTAACTTGGAAGAATGATCCATGATCCTAATCAATTGTGCATTTGCATTCAAACAAAAAATCTCAAATAATGCACAAATTTGGGGGGCACTCTTGCTTATCACATACTTCTAAAGCGACGATGTATTTCATTCATATTACCATTTGTCGAAGCTTTTATCTATATGTTGTCATCAATTACCAAAAAGGGGGTATTGAAAGTGCAACTAATCTCCGGGTGGTTTTGGTAATTCATAACAACATATAGCTCATTGAACTAATATCCATTCAAGTCTAATATTTCAGAAAGTTCAATGAATGACATGGCATGGACTAGAGATGTGCACCCGTCAAAATGCTAGGGACACATATTGGAAAAAGCTCAAGACCCTTCATTTCTATTTTAGTGATCCAAGATCACATTGAGTCCATAGGAAAGCCAATGCTATTAAAAGGGGATGATGTGTTGCTTAATGGTCTACTTGCTCAAAATGCTTAGTGATATTGCTCCAAAGCACTCAACCACTTCTCATTCCAAATATGTCCAGAACCCAAAGTCAAACTTGGCTCCACCGATTCTTTATATCCGGCGCCACCGAGTTCGTTTAACATAGCCACTGCCAGAAACTCTAACACTTCGGTCACGCCGATATGGATCTCGGTCTCACCGAGATGGCCCTGCAAACTCTCTGTTTCCCTTTTCTATCGGTCTCACCGAAATGAGCGATCGGTCACACCGAGTTTGCTTGAACAACTCTCTCTTTGCTCTTTGCTGAAATCGATCTCACTGAGTTCACGCAATTGGCGCCACCAAGATGAGGTTTTTCCCTAGCACATTAGTCCCAACAAGTTGTTCCAATCGGTCCCACCGAGATTCCTAACATTCATATTCTGAACCAAATCGGTCTCACCGAGTTCTTCTATTCGGTCTGAACGAGCTGGGTCAAATGTGTGTAACAATTGGATTTTGTTTGGAGGCTATATATACCCCTCCACCCCCTTCTCCATTAGTAAGAGAGCCATCAGAATGTGCCAACACTTCCTTCTTACATTTTCTGAGAGAGAACTACCTACTCATGTGTTGAGATCAAGATATTCCAATCCTACCACAAGATTCTTGATTTCTAGCCTTCCCCAAGTTTCTTTCCACTCAAATCATCTTTCCACCATATCCAAATCTATGAGAGAGAGTTGAGTGTTGGGGAGACTATCATTTGAAGCACAAGAGCAAGGAGTTCATCATCAACACACCATCTATTACCTTTTGGAGGGTGGTGTCTCCTAGATTGGTTAGGTGTCGCTTGGGAGCCTCCGACAAGATTGTGGAGTTGAACCGAGAAGTTTGTAAGGGCAAGGAAATTGCCTACTTCCTGAAGATCTACCTGAGAGAGGCAATTCCTTCGCGGGAAATGGCCATGGAGGGATAGACAAGGTTGCTTCTTTGTGGCCCCTTCGTGGGTGGAGCCCTCCGTGGACTCGTGCAATCGTTACCCTTCATGGGTTGGAGTCTCCACCAATGTGGATGTACGATAGCACCACCTATCGGAACCACGCCAAACGTCTCTGTGTCATCATTGCATTTGCACTCTCCAAACCCTTCCTTTTACCTTCATATGCAATGTTTTACTTTCTACTGCTACACTCTTTGAATTGCATGTGTAGGTTAATTGCTTGACTTGTGCTAATTGCTAAAATCTGCCCACAAATAAAATTGGGAAATGTTAGATTTTTATTTGGTCAAGTAGTCTAATCACCCCCTCTAAACGTACTTTCAATCCTACATATAGCAATAAATATTGGATAGGGTCTCACTACAAAAGGGGTTCAAGAAAACAAATCATGGGTTTCCTCACTTGTCACAGATTGGTTCCTCCTTGTGGTCGCTGTCAATGAGGTCTGACTTGCCAACTGAGGATCCCAAGACAGCGTTGCAGAACGTGTCCTTTAGAAATGATAAACGGGGCCCCATGGCTTTGAAGTATGGAAAATTGTTCATAACGATCTGCAGGAGATCAGCGGTAGGGTGATCGATAAGATCGACAGTTGTCGAACCCAAAGGGTCGGGGGTGGGCAACTTAACCTGTGACATAGCCCGTGTGAAGACGTCGCTATGGATGACCTCGATGTCATAGTCGGCGTCCGTGACATTCCAGAATACTCTAGCCCGCTGATTGAAAGGCTCCATCCAGGTCCAGTCATTGTTGCCAGATTCCTTGGCGGCCACCTCACTGACATCGGGCGAAGAGGCCGCGGTAAAGCTCTTATGGGCCATTCGCTCCTCGAGCTCCACGGGAGTCGTAGCCGGGCTTAGGTAGAGATGCTCTGGAGTGGGGGAGGGGGTGGGGATGGGGATCTGTGGTAAAGGGGGCATTTCGCATGCATCATCTAAGAAACTCAGGGTGGTGAGGGTATGTATATCGGTGGGTAAACTGCACAGGTAGACCGATAGAGGTTGACAATGGAGGTGATGCGGCAGCAGTGGCATCAACCTAGCAAGGTTTCGAGCAAGGGAGCGAGGTGGTGTGTATGTGTGTGAGCGGGGGATTTGGGGTGGGCGAAGCATTTGGGGTGTGTGTGTGTGTGGAGGGGGTCCAAGGTGGTGCTTGAGGAAATGCCGCGGGTATTGAAAATTTTACTAGGTGGGAGTAAAATGGCCGGGCTACCGAAAATTTGGATCAAGGGATTGAAGCAGAGTGGGGCAGGAGTAACAAACATCCCACACAGTTGAAACATAATAATTATGTGCTATCAAACCGAAAAACACTCCAGCTGTAACGCCCCGGATACAACTTTCCATATTCGTAACTCCAACTCTTGCCTTTTCCGGAGATGCGATATGTTATTTCCTCCGTGGTTGGGATTTGTCTTTTGTTTTGCATCGTGTTCATGTCATGCATCTCATCTCATAGCATCATGTGCATTGCATCCGCATGTTTTTCATAAAACCTGTAGTCGTTCCCAATTGCTGCTTCTTTCTCGTCTACGTTGACCTTTGTCAGACCTCTTTGCCTTGTCGACCTCTTTCAGACCCCCGCTCCAGCGCGTCCGAAACTTCCTCGAACCTGACCCGCTGAGTCATCACCATTGGGTCCGGATCATACCCAAACGTCCCTAAATCATCTCCGTTTTTCTTGTTTGGCCTCCTTACCTATTTATTTCTCGATTGTCCGATTGCGATCGGAGGGACGAGGGAACCCCTACCCAAAATTAACCTATTATATAAACAGCCTAACCCTAGTCCAATCCATCCATCCCGTCTTCGCCGCCAGCCCGACCAACTCCCTCCTTCCTCGGGATCCTCCCAGATCCCGTTCGCTCCAACCAGCGCAACCAAGCCTCCACCTTCTCCTCCAAATTCCCACGCCGCCGTCGCCCTCTCCATTTCCCTCGGGATCACCAGCAAGCCAACCACTAGAGATCACCTCTAGATCCACAAATCCATCCACCCCGCACGCCTGCAGTACGTTTGCCCGAGACCCCGAGCAGGAGCGCTCGGCTTCGTCTCCTCCACCCGCTGGCCGCAGCCTCCTCCCGTGCACCTCCATCTCGCACAGCCACGCCGGAGCAAGCCAGCAGGCAGGACCCCGTCGTACCGCTGCCTTCCTTCTCCTTCCCACGAGCTCCCTCCCGTCTCTCAGATATTCCTCACCTCTGCAGGAGCTCGTCAACCGCGCCCCTGCTTCGCCTCGAAGAGCTGCAGCTTCGTCCCGCTCCTCTGCTTCGACAACCAGGCGCCCGAGGCCACGCGCCCCTCCCCTCGTGCAACCTCTCGACGCCGTCCAGAACCTCGTCTCCCTCGCGCGCCTGCCTCGAGAGCCACTACTCTGCCAAGTTCCTCGCCCGCGTCTTCCCGTCGAGCGCCAGGAAGAACTGCAGCAGCCAGCTCGGGACCTCCCCGACCCCGCGCCAAGCCCGTCTTCGCCTTGCCGGAGATGCCCCTCCGTCGCCAAGACCCAGCATGCACCAGCGAAGACTCTACTTCCCGTTGACCGCGCCCCCTCCCCTCATCCAGATCGGCCTCCGCCACCATCTTCTTCATGGAGCCCCGCCAAGTCCCTGGAGCCGCCGCGCCTTCTTCCTCTGCTTCTGCATCGACGAGGATGAGTGTCGGTGTCAAAACCGGTGGATCTCGGGTAGGGGGTACCGAACTGTGCGTCTAGGCGGATGGTAACAGGAGACAAGGGACACGATGTTTTTACCCAGGTTCGGGCCCTCTCGGTGGAGGTAAAACCCTACTCCTGCTTGATTAATATTGATGATATGGGTAGTACAAGAGTAGATCTACCACGAGATCAAGGAGGCTAAACCCTAGAAGCTAGCCTATGGTATGATTGTTGTTCGTCCTACGAACTAAAACCCTCCGGTTTATATAGACACCGGAGAGGGCTAGGGTTACACAGAGTCGGTTACAATGGTAGGAGATCTACATATCCGTATCACCAAGCTTGCCTTCCACACCAAGGAAAGTCCCATCTGGACACGGGACGGAATCTTCAATCTTGTATCTTCATAGTCTTGGAGTCCGGCTGAGGGTGATAGTTCGGCTATCCGGACACCCCCTAGTCCAGGACTCCCTCAGTAGCCCCTAAACCAGGCTTCAATGACGACGAGTCCGGCGCGCATATTGTCTTCGGCATTGCAAGGCGGGTTCCTCCTCCGAATAATTCATAGAAGATTTTGAACACCAGGACAGTGTCCGGCTCTGCAAAATAAATTCCACATACCACCGTAGAGAGAATAATATTTACACAAGTTCAATCTGCTGACGTATCTCATGGCATGACGTCACACCACGGCCAAGCCTTTATTCGAATTGTTTTAACTGTTCCACCGCAGTGTGTTTAGCGAAGCGGTTTCCTTGGCACGTCCTGTCAAAGCAGAGATCATGTCCCCTCATTCCGGGATTCTCATCAATACGGGCGTGGGTAACCCAACTGTGCCATTGATTGCGGTGCTTGGGAGATAAGCGAGTTTTACCGGGCTGGTGGGGACACATGGATTTCCATGATCTGGCCCCGAATTTCATCCTCAACATCTCGGCGTTCGTCATCGTGTGCGAGGCCTTCCTCTGCGTCCAGCCCCACTTCGGCTTATGGCTGAAGACTTTTAACGTCAAGCCGAAGGTAGTGGGCGGCCGCCAAGCGGAGTGCGGAGGCGCCATGGTGGGCAAGATGCCCAACATTACATGGCTCGAGGGCTCCTTCGTGGAAACCATCAAAGGGTGCCAATCGGGGTGGTTCTACATCACCGAGCCGCGTGACCCTAAATGGGCGGCGGCCCCCGAATTCAGATCTGGCATCCCCACACGGCTCACCTCCTGGAAAGAGAAGGGCCTGACATGGGGCGATTTGGAGGAGCTGACCGGACTTCAATCCTGCGTCCAAACCCTGGTGAACAAGAAGCTCAAGCTTGTCAACATAGTCCAGGTCATGCTCATCCGCCGGATCCTCCCATGCCAACAGCGGGCTTTCAATTTGTGGGAGTTTGATCCGGCACAACACCCAACCTTGAGCAGGCTCTTCGACACTACGTACGAAGACGCCTGGAGGGTGCTGTTCAAGGGCGCCGAGGCTCCCTCATCCGCTTCCGAAGATCGCGGATTCAGCTCGGAGGGTCAGGCCGGCGAGGTAAGCTATTTTATCCTTTACGGGACACTTGCTTTCCATAGTTTGACTCTATGTGGGATCTAAACTCCCATTACCTTTAACAAGCCTGGCAGAAGACGTCCAGACAGGTTAACTGTCCGGCTCCCCTTCCAGAAGACCCAGCGGATGCCCGTTTGACAGGGCTGCTGGTCCCAGCGCCTTACATGGTGCCGGAGAAGAAGGCCAAGAAGAAGGCCACGGGAACCCGGAGGATTTCCCACCGCCAGGTGTTATTGAACTCATCGTCCGATGACTCTGAGGCGGACTCCTCCCACGAAGACGAGGAGGAGAAGAAAGAGGCCTCTCCCCCAGCGGGGGGAGAGAAGAAGAGGAAGGCTTCCCCAACAGGGGAGGCCGAAGGGTCCAAGAATGGAAGGACCCTTCCTCTGGACTGTTCCACCAACGCCGGGGACGGCGAAGAGGAGTGGCCCTCGAGGGCCAAGCCCCTGGCGAGATCGTAAGTGTCCGGATTCCAGAATAGCTTGTGATTTTCCTTTCGTCGCACAGTGTCTTCTAACGCCGAACACAACCATGTAGCCCGCCCAAGGATGACCTTCCCGCTTCGTCGAGCGGGTCCCTGGGTTCATCGGATGTGAAATAGCGCTTCACTTCTGACCGCCTCCTCCTCCCGTGACGCAGACGACACCGAGGCGGGGTCCCAGAAAGGGACCAGCCAGGAGGAGGAGGCCTCGGAGGTGCCGCAGGGCAACCTCCCGGACTTTGGGCCGGACTCCGCACCGGAACCTTTAGTGGTTCCGGAGTCCGACGGGGGGCCCCTTCGTAAGAAGGGCGAGACAGCGACGCCGGTGACCTCCATCCAATCGGAGGCTCCAGATAATTTGCTGGAGGCGCTTAACGGCGCTTCCATCGACGAGGAGCACCGCATTGTTATGAGTGCGGTGATTCAGAAAGTTCAGTCCGTCAAGAGCGGGCTGACCGAAGCCTGCACCAGCCTTCTAACAGGCTTTGAGGTAAGGATTTTAAGATATGTAAAAATAGTACCGCATAGACAGTAGCCCCTGATGCTCAGTTCGGTGTTCGGAAAGAAAAGCCAAACTGAGGATCTAAAAAGATATACGCAGGAGTCTAACACAAATATGTCAATATGGGAATGCAGGCTGCGCTGCTGACCTCTGCCGCACTGACTGCGGAGGTCAATGCCTTGAAGCAGAGCCTCAAGCGGTCTGAGAGTGAGCTCGGCCGTGCCAAGAAGCAGCTCGAGGACAAGGAAGGTAAGTAACACCTTATTAAAGTTGTACCTTATAGAAAAGGATTTGGTTGCAAAAAATGACAGGAATAACGTGGGTATTCTAGGGGCTACGAACGAGGTGGCGACCCTGAAGGAGGCGGTGTCCGCGGCCGAACGCAATGCAGCTGCGGAACACACCGAGCGAGAGAAGCAGGAGGCGCGGGTGTCGGAGGTGCGGCAGGAGCTCCAAGCTCTCGTGGAAAAACACGAGAGTTTCGAGCGTGACTCGAAGACTCGAGAGTCCGAGGTCGCGTCGGCTCTTGAGAGTGCCAAAGCCGCTAAGGCCGAAGCCCAAAAGGCCCTCCAGGAAATTGAGGCAGTAAAGAAGATAGTGGCGGGTAAGGCATTCTTCATGCAAAGCAAGCATGTAAAAGTGAATTACTTGTTACTTACCCGATTTCGGAGCTCTCTAGGAGCATTCACAGATCTGCCCCATAGCGTGTCCGATGCTGCTGCGTTCTACAGAGCCGAGGAGGGGAGCTCGACGGAAAAGGTGTTCTGGTCTCAGTATGCTGAGGCCGGACATCCGATGCCCCTGAGAGACCAGCTGAAGCAGCTGGTCGAGCTCCACAAGGTGGCCGAACAGGCCATGAAGGGCCTCATAGTTCGGCTGTGGCCCAAAGAAGCCATGCCTGGGAGCTACTTCGGTCTGGTGCGGTGGCTGGTGGACGCCTGTCCATGGGTTGAAGTCATCAAGCACTCCGCCTGCATTGAAGGTGCCCGTCGGGCCCTTGCCCGTGCTAAAGTGCACTGGGGCAGGATGGACGCCGAGAAGCTTGTGACGGACGCGCCACCGCCGGGCAAGGAGTATCGCACGCCTGAGATGTATTATAAGGGTGTCCTTAAGGGTGCACGCCTTATTGCGGGTGAATGCTCCAAAGATGTAATTTTTGAGTAGACTCGCATTCTGTTATCCTGTGCGCTGAAAACTTTGTTCATATGCGCTAAGCAACACTTGTTAATTTAAAATATTACCTTGTGTGCGGCCGTTTATCAAATCTGAGAGATGGCAAGTCGTTGGCTTCGGCCCCCATGCCACGAGTGCTGGGGTGTTCGGGATAAACTTGAGCGCTCTTGTTCCCATTTTTGGGTCCTTCTAGGGAGGCGCTCAACACAACGAACGAGGCAACCGGACTTATAATGCTTGAACACTCTCACTTAGCCATAGAATTCTATAATTTTAAATTTTGACGAAGCCCCTAATATTCGTAAGGCCGAATTCGGGGCGCTATCCACGCCTGGGCCAGACAAAGCCGGTTCCTCGCTCTAAGCGGCATAAGTCTTTAGGGACTCGAAAAGACCTCTCGAACAGCGACCAGCTCTCGCCTTATCATGACGGTTAGTTTTAGCTTTCTCCACTGAGGTGCTCGACCCAGCTCAACTGGGGCACAATTGCAGCGGTTCTCCCAGCGCTACCTTAGCCGATATAACGGAACGTAAGGTACCAAAACATGGGAGCCGGGCAAACCCAACTATTGACCCAAGACATGATTCGGAGCCAATGCATATAATGCTATAAGTTCGGGGTGCCGCACTTGTGAAAGTGTTCGGACTTATCACACCATAATTTGGGGGACTTAAGCCCCTGGTGTATTTGGCCGTACCAAAGAGTACGGGTGCAACATGTCATAAGTGAACATATGTAAAAGGGAATGCAATGATAGGCAAAAAGTGATGCATTGTTTATTCAAAAAATACTGCAATGAAGGCAGAACGATACTAATAGTGCGATAAGCAAGGGGTGGGATTATTTAACATGTCCCCCTCCAGGGGTAGGCTGCGGAAATGGCATGTAAAGCAGGTATAATGCTCGTAATGGAGACCACCTGGATACTCGTTGTAGCCTTTCTGCTTTCCTGGCTGTTGCATCGTGAGTGCGGTAGATCTACTGCCGGACAGGGCTTCTGGAAAACGGAGTCCTGAGAATAAGAAGAAAAAAAGAATGACAAATTTGGGAGCCCCTGGTGTGGTTGATCCGCACTCTAGGCATGCCGTGGTCGTGCCCCTCCCCCTATGCCCATGGTATCTCCAGAGCGTAGTGATGTACGCGTGGTACTGGTCTCGCGATTTCGCGAGGGCTGGGGTTGGGGCCGTATTGCTACGCGTGCTCGGAACGTGCCAAGTGGTCTTGTTGTAGGTTACTCCGGGCGCGCTTGACGGGGTCCGGTCGCTTAACAACCGGACTCGAGAATTGCCTTCAGAGGCTACTCTGCACTTCCTCCGCGAGAGCCGCTATATGCTCCTCCGTTCGGAGAGAGCGTTCGGTGTTTCCGTTGACCGTGATGACTCCTTGAGGGCCTGTCATCTTGAGCTTGAGGTATGCGTAGTGCGGCACCGCATTGAACTTTGCAAATGCGGTTCGTCCGAGCAGTGCATGATAGCCGCTATGGAACGGGACTATGTCGAAGATTAACTCCTCGCTTCGGAAGTTATCCGGGGATCCAAAGACCACTTCAAGTGTAACTGAGCCAGTACAATTGGCCTCTACACCTGGTATGACACCTTTGAAGGTCTTCTTTGTGGGTTTAATCCTTGAGGGGTCTATACCCATCTTGCGCACTATATCCTGGTAAAGCAGGTTCAGGCTGCTGCCGCCGTCCATCAGGACTCTAGTGAGGTGAAATTCGTCGACGATTGGGTCTAACACCAATGCGGCGAATCCGCCATGGCGGATGCTGGTGGGGTGGTCCCTTCAATCAAAGGTGATCGGGCAGGAGGACCACGGATTGAACTTTGGGGTGACTGGCTCCATCGCGTATACGTCCCTAAGCGCATGCTTCCGCTCCCTTTTAGGTATGTGGGTTGCGTATATCATGTTCACCGTCCGCACTTGTGGGGGGAAACCTTCTGTCCTCTATTGTTCGGCGGCCATGTCTCCTCCTCGTCATCGCTATTCGGCCCCTTCTCGTTGCCTTCAACGATTAACTTGCCTGCTTGCTTGAACACCCAACAATCTCTGTTGGTGTGGTTAGCTGGATTTTTGGGGGTGCCATGTATCTGGCATGAGCGATCGAGTATCCGGTCCAAATTGGACGGGCCCGGAGTAGTTCTTTTGAATGGCTTTTTCCGCTGACCGGTTTTAGAGCCTCTGAATCCGGTGTTGATTGCCGTATCTTTAGTATTATCGCCGTTAATGCGGCGCTTGTGCTTATTGCGATGCGACCTGCCATTGTTGTCTTTGGTATCCGAACTACCAGAGTTTTTGGTTAGGTTGTTACCGCGGGCTAGCCAGCTGTCTTCTCCCGCACAGAAGTGGGTCATGAGTGATGTGAGGGCTGCCATTGATTTCGGCTTTTCCTGCCCTAGGTGCCGAGCAAGCCATTCATTGCGGATGTTGTGTTTGAAGGCTGCAAGGGCCTCTGCATCCGAATAGTGGACGATTTGATTTTTCTTGGTTAAGAACCGTGTCCAGAATTGTCTGGCCGATTCGTTTGGCTGCTGAATTATGTGGCTTAGGTCATCGGCGTCTGGTGGTCGCACATATGTGCCCTGGAAGTTATCGAGGAATGCGGCTTCCAGGTCCTCCCAACACCCAACTGATTCTGCTGGCAGGCTGTTGAGCCAATGCTGAGCTGGTCCTTTAAGCTTGAGTGGGAGGCATTTGATGGCGTGAAGATCATCACCGCGGGCCATGCGGATATGAAGGAGATAGTCTTCGATCCAAACTGCAGGATCTGTTGTGCCATCATAGGATTCAATGTTCACGGGTTTAAACCCTTCGGGGATTTGATGATTCATTACTTCATCTGTGAAGCATAGTGGGTGTGTGGCGCCTCTGTATTGGGCTATATCACGACGCAGCTCAAACGAGCTTTGTCTACTGTGTTCGGCCCGGCCGGGATTGTTGTATCCGGCGTGGCGGTTGTCGTCGCGTGTCGTGGGGCGCCCATGCGATCCGTAGATCGATCTTGTTTGTCTTGCCTTATCCTCCAATATGTCTCGCAAGTCTGGCGCGTTCCCCCGTGACTTTGTACTTTTCGAGCGACGCCGGGGTATGGCTTTAGTGGAGGGCCTAGAGGCCTCTCTGTCGCGGCCACGAGGTGGCCTTCCAGTGCCTTGTAGGCGCTGGTTCTTGGTCATCTCCGGCATCGTCGTCCATATCGTCGATGTCTTCGGAGTCGAAATCTAGCATGTCGGTTAAGTCATCGACAGTGGCTACGAAGTGGGTGGTGGGTGGGCTTTGAATTTCTTCGTTGTTCGCATCCCAACCGTCCTGACCATAACCCGGCCAGGGCTCTCCTGATAAAGAGAGACACTTTAACGAATTCAGGATGTCGCCGAAAGGCGAGTGCTGAAAGATGTCCGCAGCGGTGAGTTCCATGATCGGCGCCCAGTCGGGTTCGACTAGCAGGGGCGCGGAAGGTTCGGGGTTTGGAGAGGAGTCTGGCACCTTGGAGTCACGAGCTTCACAAGGGACAGGGTTGATATTCGGCTCTATCACCGTAGAGGTAGCAGCCCCCGAGGCGGTGTCCAGCCACCCATCCTCGATCGGCGCAGTCGGTTCCGAGCTAAGGGCCGGAGCGGACTCTTGTACGGCCTCGAGGGCACTGTCTGGCAGCAGAGCTAAATCATGCCCATCGTGACAGTGCGGTGCGCTTGGCTGTGGCTCGAATCCGTCGAAGATCAAGTTTCCGTGGATGTCAGCCGTATAGTTCAAACTTCCAAATCTTACCTGATGGCCAGGGGCGTAGCTTTCGATCCGCTCCAGATGGCCAAGTGAATTGGCCCGCAGTGCGAAGCCGCCGAATACGAAGATCTGTCTGGGGAGAAAAGTCTCACCCTGGACCGCGTTGTTGTTGATGATCGAAGGAGCCATCGGACCTATAGGTGACGACACAGAGGAACTCTCAATGAAAGCACCAATGTCGGTGTCAAAACCGGCGGATCTCGGGTAGGAGGTCCCGAACTGTGCGTCTAGGCGGATGGTAACAGGAGACAAGGAACACGATGTTTTTACCCAGGTTCGGGCCCTCTAGGTGGAGGTAAAACCCTACTCCTGCTTGATTAATATTGATGATATGGGTAGTACAAGAGTAGATCTACCATGAGATCAAGGAGGCTAAACCCTAGAAGCTACCCTATGGTATGATTGTTGTTCGTCCTACGGACTAAAACCCTCCGGTTTATATAGACACCAGAGAGGGCTAGGGTTACACAGAGTCGGTTACAATGGTAGGAGATCTACATATCCGTATCGCCAAGCTTGCCTTCCACGCCAAGGAAAGTCCCATCCGGACACGGGACAGAGTCTTCAATCTTGTATCTTCATAGTCTTGGAGTCTGGCCGATGGTGATAGTTCGGCTATCCGGACACCCCCTAGTCCAGGACTCCCTCAACAAGGACGAGTCCCTGCCTCCTCGCCCGCTTCGTCCAGCCGCGTTGACCAGCTCGCCAGGTCCCGTGCACCCTGCCTCGTCCTCCTCTGCTCGCTCCGTTGACCAGAACGAGCGAGAGGCGCTCGCTCGCTTTGCCTCACGGGCCAGCTGCAACCAACTCTACCGTCCGGGCCTTGGCCCATGGGTGAGCGCCCACAGCCCCTTCTCTCTGTTGGCCCAGCAGTGCACTCAGATTCGGCATGTGTCATATTTTTTTCCTGTTGCGAATTTAGCTTTTATCCCCAGGTTTTACTGTTTGGGAGAAAAACCCCCCTAGTTCATGCATTTAATTACTCACAAACTATGCATCTTATGTAAAAACTTTAAAAATGTAAAATGCTTAGAATTACATCTAGTTTCATAATATTCCACTTTCATCCATGTTAAAAATGTTTAAAATGTTGTTTGTTTAAATTTGCTTAAATGCTATGTTAAAATGCTTTATTTCATAACTAAATAACCGTAGCTCGGTTTTAAATGTTCTTTATATGTAAATGGGGTGGAAAATGCCTAGTTTAACATGGTCCACTTTATTTTCCTGTTTAACAACTTTAAAATATGTTTTAGGGCAGAACAGTAGCTAATTCAAAATATACACATGGGGATTTTCCGGAATTGTTGTTTGTTGTTCCGGCCTCATTTAAACTTGCCTAAATAGGTAGTTTTCATATGCTCCACCTCTTGCCATGTTTAACAACATTTAATATTGTTTGGTAGGTTATACGAGATTAAACTAAATATGTCAATGTGGTGTTTTGTCAATATGCAACTCGTTGCATATTGAGCTCCACTTAACTTCTGGTATTGTTTGTTGCACTTTGCCATGCCATGCCTCATTAAACCGGACATGCATCATACTTGTTTGTGCATCATGCCATGTTTATGCTTGTGCATTTACCATGTTGTTTGTTTCTTTCCGGTGTTGCTTCTTAGTTCCGGTAATGTTGCGATTGTGAGGATCCGTTCGACTACGCCCGTTCGTCTTCTTCATGGACTCGTTCTTCTTCCTAGCGGGATTTCAGGCAAGATGACCGCTACCCTGGATCTCACTACTATCATTGCTATGCTAGTTGCTTCATTCTATCGGTTTGCTATGCTACCTATCTTTTGCTCTTCAAGCCTCCCAAATTGCCATGTCAGCCCCTAACCTTTTCACCCTTCCTAGCAAACCATTGTTTGGCTATGTTACCGCTTTGCTCAGCCCCTCTTATAGCGTTGTTAGTTGCAGGTGAAGTTAAAGATTGCCCCATGATGGACTGGATTATGTTGGGATATCACAATATCTCTTATTTAATTAATGCATCTATATACTTGGTAAAGGGTGGAAGGCTCGGCCTTATGCCTGGTGTTTTGTTCCACTCTTGCCGCCCTAGTTTTCGTCATACCGGTGTTATGTTCCCGGATTTTGCGTTCCTTACACGGTTGGGTGATTTATGTGACCCCCTTGATAGTTTGCTTTGAATAAAACTCCTCCAGCAAGGCCCAACCTTGGTTTTACCATTTGCCTCACCTAGCCCTTTTTCCCTTGGGTTTCCGGAGCCCGAGGGTCATCTTTATTTTAGCCCGCCCCGGGGCCAGTGCTCCTTCGAGTGTTGGTCCGAACTGAGCTGCCTGCGGGGCCACCTCGGGAAACTTGAGGGTTGGTTTTACTCGTAGCTAGTGTCATCCGGTGTTGCCCTGAGAACGAGATATGTGCAGCTCCTATCGGGATTTGTCGGCACATCGGGCGGCTTTGCTGGTCCTGTTTTACCATTGTCGAAATGTCTTGTAAACCGGGATTCCGAGACTAATCGGGTCTTCCTGGGAGAAGGTATATCCTTCGTTGATCGTGAGAGCATATCATGGGCTAACTTGGGACACCCCTGCAGGGTATTATCTTTCAAAAGCCGTGCCCGCGGTTATGTGGCAGATGGGAATTTGTTAATGTCCGGTTGTAGATAACTTGACACCAGATCCGAATGAAAACGCATCAACCCCGTGTGTAGCCGTGATGGTCTCTTTTCGGCGGAGTCCGGGAAGTGAACACGGTTTTGGGTTATGTTTGACGTAAGTAGGAGTTCAGGATCACTTCTCGATCATTGCTAGCTTCACGACCGTTCCGTCTGCTTCTCTCCTCGCTCTTATTTGCGTATGTTAGCCACCATACTTGCTTAGCCGCTGCTGCAACCTCACCACTTTACCCCTTCCTTTCCCATTAAGCTTTGCTAGTCTTGATACCCATGGTAATGGGATTGCTGAGTCCTCGTGGCTCACAGATTAGTACAACAACAGTTGCAGGTACAGGTTTTGCAATGATCATGACGCGAGAGCGATGTTTGCTTGTCTTGGAGTTCTTGTTCTGCTTCTTCTTCGATCAGGGGATAGGTTCCAGGTCGGCAGCCTGGGCTAGCAGGGTGGATATTGTTTGAGCATCTGTTTGTGTTTCATCCGTAGTCGGATGTTGATCTTATGTATGATGTGATGTTGTATTCGTGTGGCATTGTATGCCTTTTGTATGTATCCCCATCTATTATGTAATATTGATGTAATGATATCCACCTTGCAAAAGCGTCTTCAAGATGCACTTCTATCCTTGGTGGGACCTTCGAGTTCCTTTAGGATAGGGTCGCATCTTGGGCGTGACAAGTTGGTATCAGAGCCTCGACCGACCATAGGAGCCCCCTTGTTTGTGGGCCGTTGTTGAGTCTAGAAAAAAAAACTATTTTGAGTCTTAGGATTATATATATATCGGAGAGTAGGATTCTTTTTACTCCTTAGTCCCTTCGTCGCTCTGGTGAGGTCTCCTGACGTAGATGTTTTGACTTTCCTCTTCTCAAATTTCACTAAATTTTTTTAGGATCACGCGGGTATCTTGGAATCATTCCAATAGTCTTGTGACGAGAACATTGTTCTTGGTGCCTCCTGACATTTAGGGGTTGTGGCAGTGTCCCGGGGAGTTGAGCTCCGAGGTGTTGTCGTCATAATTTTATCGTTGCAGTTCTGGAATACCTGAGTTTTGCCGACATCGAAAATCTCTTTTATGAAGTTGTTGGTGAGATAACCTCGACACCACCCAGTACTGGGGAGTTCAGGAGTATTGCCATAGCTCGTATAACAGATGCTTTTCGAAGGTTGAGGTACATGATTTCCGGAGTTTTCTTGGTTATGTGTTGACGGATGGATACAGCTGGATATATTGCTTCCCCTGTATCCCCAACACCATATTGCATAACCAGAAAGTTTCGGGAGTTTTATAGGTGGGAATTCAAGTAGCTCCTAGAATATCTTTTCGACAGATGCATGATATGGGATTGGGTAAATCTCTATCATATGTATTTGTTCCGGCTTATTCTGCAAGCCCAATCCTTTGTTTTGTTTTATTTGTGGTATTCGAGTTGCTTCGAAGTCAAATGTTGAATCCATACCTTCCCTAAACGATGTTCTCATATTGCTATGTGAATACTAATCCTTTTGATCATTGAGGTTGTCATGTCAATTCTTTCCAACCGGTGTGCTTCTCTTCAAGTGGATCCGATCATTTCAACAGTTGTGAGATCAATTCTAAGTTTTCTCAACGGTATCCGTTTCGTCCGTCCCCAAATTGCCTTTGTTTTCCCGCCCTCCCACCCTTTTTCTTCAAGGACTCAGATTTTGTAATCATGTATCCTTTTATTTGTGGGAAGTCTCTTCATTCTTTTCTTTCAATGTTCTTATCCGGTGATTTCCCATGAAGATGCTCAACAGTTTCAAGTTCATCATCCTTCATTGTTGTTTCTTCTCCGGTGGATCCAATTCAAGCTTTCGATATTCATCATATTCCTTTCCTCGTGTCAAATGCTTTCTCATGCCGGTGCACCTCTCAATCACTCACCTCTTGCTATTCATTTGTTCCAGAGTGTTGAAGATATCTCAGAAGATTTGTGTTTCCATTCTTAATCCGTTCAAGCTATTTGGAGATTGTTATCTCATTCAAGCCATTTAATTCAACCGGTGCAATCTCTCTTTAAAATCATTTCCAATGGTGTTTTCTTTTGAGTGGGCCCTAACCCACAGGTCTTTTCCCAGGATCTTACCTGACTCTTCGAATTATCAGGAGCGATTCTCAAATTCATTTCCAAGTTTGACGTAAGAATGAATTTTCATCAGTCATATACCTTCTCCAAGATCGCTTTCAAAATATTTTCATCGTTGGTTCATCATTTCTATTCTTCTTTGTTTCGGAGTGTCTCAACAATTGGGTGGTGTTTCTCCTCGTCATTCTTGGATTTTGAAGACCGAAGAAGAGTTCCTCTTAAATCCTTACCCGTTCTTCCAAGGATGCGTAGTTCAAGTTTGATGCCATCCTCTCATAATTGTTTTCGATTGTGAGAATTCTTTTCACCCATTCGGAGCATTTCATGAGTTGTTTCCATTCTTTTCCTCTGAAGGCCATCATGTGATAATTCTTCATTCTCAGCGTGTAGCTATCGTTCTCTAAATCTTACCGGTGCATCGTTCAAATACCTTCTAATCAGTTCATGATCTCTTCGTTCTCATGTATCTAAATCCCCTCAAGTATCTTAATTCATTTTCCAATTCTTCCCATAAATTGCGCCTTTGCCACTTTCATTTTCAATTCTTACGGTGGTTCGTTCAAGATTTCACTTCCTTCGTTATCATATCAAATATTCGTTGTTTCCAAATCCCACTGGTGGTTCCATCAATATCTTCTCAAGTTTACGCTATATCTCTCTTAATCCTTTCTACGAGAATAAGTAGTATGCCAAATCCGTTGTTTGTCATCAATTTAAATTGGTGAAGGATACACATAATGTAATTCTTATTATTGTTTCATCCAAGTGATCTAGTTTCTTCTTTCAATCGTTGTTCATCATGTCACATTTCTCGGTTCGAGATGCTTCATCTTTTCTTTTCCGGAGTTCCAAGTTTTCCGCATTATCGTCGCGAAGCTCCATCTAAATCATTGCAAGGCTTCACCTTGTGTTTTCCACTTCTCTTTCTCTTTATCATCCTTTTATAACCGGAGTTCTTCATTGAGGCTCTACATGGTGGTTCATCAAGGATTCTCTTCATTCTTCAATTGTTCTTCAAGATTTCTCTCGAAGTTATGATCCGCCAAGCTATACTCTAAATTAAACATGATGCTCAACACATGTTTTGTTCTAAGGCGTTCAAATATTCTTCTTCTTGCATTTCAAAGTGCAATTCGTTCTACCTTAGCTTTTGAGGTGGTGTTATATCATTCTTGGCAATTTCCGTTCAGGTTTCGCGATTCACATGTTGTCAAGAATGAGGTATTTTAAATCCATCAATCTCTTCATTGGAGTTATCTTGGTATAGATTTCACCTAAAGCCTTCCCTAAGGAATGTTGCTATTTTTGGTGCTTATTAATGATCCAAGTTTTCTCCTATCCTCTCGGCGAAAGCAGTTTTCATCTCTTCGTTGATCTCAAGCAAGCAATTGTTTCCATTAGTGGCCGGTTGTCACCTCATAATTTTGAGATGTTTTCCATAAGCCCACTACAAGCTTATTCGTTTCGTTGTTGGTTTTTCCAACAACATCGTTGTAACCTTCTTGGAAGGGTGCTTTCAGGCTCATTTGTGGTAGAAGTTGGCATTTTCTTCTTCATTCTGTTATCCCAATGATCTATCTTCTATTCCTTCTTCCGGAGGCAATGTGATATTGCTCTCTTCGCTCATCGTCTCAAATTGTGAAGATCATGTTCTTTCCTTGCTTATCCATTTAACCTGGGTGTTGTGTTTTATTTTCAAGTTCTTTTACCTAATCAAGTCTTGCCTCTCTTCTCAACCGGAGTGTCACCCAAGTTCTGGCATTCGTGTTCTTTGGCTATCTCATGATATCGGTGTGGCTCCATATTCTTTTGGTTCGTTAAGCCCTTGTTTCATGTCTTTGCAACCTCTTGGTTCTTGTCGTATCCCTTGTTCCTCTTTTCTAACAAAGTGTTTTCAACTTTGTTCATCTTCGTTGTTTTCTTTCTTTCATTTTGCTCAACCTCTCAAGGTTCATGGTTTCACTCGTTTGTCGAAGAAGTAACTTAGTTTACCTCTTATCTTTCTCTTCCTTTTCCCTCCGGTGCCATCCTAGATCTCGGGACGAGATCCTCTCGTAGTGGTGGAGTGTTGTAATGCCCCGGATACAACTTTCCATATTCATAACTCCAACTCTTGCGTTTTCCAGAGATGCGATATGTTATTTCCTCCATGGTTGGGCTTTGTCTTTTGTTTTGCATCGTGTTCATGTCATGCATCTCATCTCATAGCATCATGTGCATTGCATCCGCATGTTTTTAATAAAACCTGTAGTCGTTCCCAGTTGCCGCTTCTTTCTCGTCTACGTTGTCCTTTGTCAGACCTCTTTGCCTTGTCGACCTCTTTCAGACCCCCTCTCGAGCGCGTCCGAAACTTCCTCGAACCCGACCCGCTCAGTCATCACCATTGGGTCCGGATCATTCCCAAACGTCCCTAAATCATCTTCGTTTTTCTTGTTTGGACTCCTTACCTATTTATTTCTCGATCGTTCAATTGCGATCGGAGGGACGAGGGAACCCCTACCCCAAATTAACCTATTATATAAACAGCCTAACCCTAGTCCAATCCATCCATCCCGTCTCCGCCGCCAGCCCGACCAACTCCCTCCTTCCTCGGGATCCTCCCAGATCCCGTTCGCTCCAACCAGCGTAGCCAAGCCTCCACCTTCTCCTCCAAATTCCCACGCTGCCATCACCCTTTCCATTTCCCTCGGGATCACCAGCAAGCCAACCACTAGCGCTCACCTCCAGATCCACAAATCCATCCACCCCGCACGCCTGCAGTACGTTTGCCCGAGACCCCGAGCAGGAGCGCTCGGCTTCGTCTCCTCCGCCCGCTGTCCGCAGCCTCCTCCTGTGCGCCTCCATCTCGCACGGCCACGCCGGAGCAAGCCAGCAGGCAGGCCCCCCGTCATACCGCTCCCTTCCTTCTCCTTCCCACGAGCTCCCTCCCGTCTCTTAGATCTTCCTCGCGCGCCTGCTTCGCCTCGAAGAGCTGCAGCTTCGTCCCGCTCCTCTGCTTCGACAACCAGGCGCCCAAGGCCACGGGCCCCTCCCCTCGCGCAACCTCTCGACGCCGCCCAGAACCTCGTCTCCCTTGCACGCCTGCCTCGAGAGCCACTGCTCCGCCAAGTTCCTCGCCTGCGTCTTCCCGTCGAGCGACAGGAAGAACTGCAGCAGCCAGCTCAGGACCTCCCCGACCCCGCGCCAAGCCCGTCTTCGCCTTGTCGGAGATGCCCCTCAGTCGCAAAGACCCAGCATGCGCCTGCGAAGACTCTGCTTCCCGTTGACCGCGCCCCCTCCCCTCATCCAGATCGGCCTCCGCCACCATCTTCTTCATGGAGCCCCGCCAAGTCCCTGGAGCCGCCGCGCCTGCTTCCTGTGCTTCTACATCGACAAGGACGAGGACAAGTCCCTGCCTCCTCGCCCGCTTCGTCCAGCCGCATTGACCAGCTCGCCAGGTCCCGTGCGCCCTGCCTCGTCCTCCTCTGCTCGCTCCGTTGACTAGAACGAGCGAGAGGCGCTCGCTCTCTTTGCCTCACGGGCCAGCTGCAACCAACTCTACCGACCGGGCCTTGGCCCATGGGTGAGCGCCCACAGCCCCTCCTCTTTGTTGGCCCAGTAGTGCACTCAGATTCGGCCTGTGTCATATTTTTTTCCTGTTGCGAATTTAGCTTTTATCCCCAGGTTTTACTGTTTGGCAGAAAAACCCCCCTAGTTCATGCATTTAATTACTCACAAACTATGCATCTTATGTAAAAACTTTAAACATGTAAAATGATTAGAATTACATCTAGTTTCATAATATTCCACTTTCATCCATGTTAAAAATGTTTAAAAAGTTGTTTGTTTAAATTTGCTTAAATGCCATGTTAAAATGCTTTATTTCATAACTAAATAACCGTAGCTTGGTTTTAAATGGTATTTATATGTAAATGGGGTGGAAAAATGCCTAGTTTAACATGGTCCACTTTATTTTCCTATTTAACAACTTTAAAATATGTTTTAGGGCAGAACAGTAGCTAATTCAAAATATGTACATGGGGATTTTCCGGAATTGTTGTTTGTTATTCCAGCCTCATTTAAACTTGCCTAAATAGGTAGTTTTCATATGCTCCACCTCTTTCCATGTTTAACAACATTTAATATTGTTTGGTAGGTTATACGAGATTAAACTAAATATGTCAATGTGGTGTTTTGTCAATATGCAACTCGTTGCATATTGAGCTCCACTTAACTTCTGGTATTGTTTGTTGCACTTTGCCATGCCATGCCTCATTAAACCGGACATGCATCATAATTGTTTGTGCATCATGCCATGTTTATGCTTGTGCATTTACCGTGTTGTTTGTTTCTTTCTGGTGTTGCTTCTTAGTTCCGGTAATGTTGCGATTGTGAGGATCCGTTCGACTATGCCCGTTCGTCTTCTTCATGGACTCGTTCTTCTTCCTAGCGGGATTTCAGGCAAGATGACCGCTACCCTGGATCTCATTACTATCATTGCTATGCCAGTTGCTTCGTTCTATCGCTTTGCTGCGCTACCTATCTTTTGCTCTTCAAGCCTCCCAAATTGCCATGTCAGCCCCTAACCTTTTCACCCTTCCTAGCAAACCATTGTTTGGCTATGTTACCGCTTTGCTCAGTCCCTCTTATAGCGTTGTTAGTTGCAGGTGAAGTTGAAGATTGCCCCATGATGGACAGGATTATGTTGGGATATCGCAAAATCTCTTATTTAATTAATGCATCTATATACTTGGTAAAAGGTGGAAGAATCGGACTTATGCCTAGTGTTTTGTTCCACTCTTGCCGCCCTAGCTTCCGTCATATCGGTGTTATGTTCCCGGATTTTGCATTCCTTACGCGGTTGGGTGATTTATGGGACCCCCTTGGTAGTTCGCTTTGAATAAAACTCCTCCAGCATGGCCCAACCTTGGTTTTACCATCTGCCTCACCTAGCCCTTTTTCCCTTGGGTTTCCGGAGCCCGAGGGTCATCTTTATTTTAGCCCCCCGGGCCAGTGCTCCTTCGAGTGTTGGTCCGAACAGAGCTGCCTGCGGGGCCACCTCGAGGAAACTTGAGGGTTGGTTTTATTCGTAGCTAGTCTCATCCGGTGTTGCCCTGAGAACGAGATATGTGCAGCTCCTATCGGGATTTGTCGGCACATCGGGCGTTTTGCTGATCTTGTTTTACCATTGTCGAAATGTCTTGTAAACCGGGATTCCGAGACTGATCGGGTCTTCCTGGGAGAAGGTATATCCTTTGTTGATCGCTAGAGCTTATCATGGGCTAAGTTGGGACACCCCTGCAGGGTATTATCTCTCGAAAGTCGTGCCCGCGGTTATGTGGAAGATGGGAATTTGTTAATGTCCGGTTGTAGATAACTTGACACCAGATCCGAATTAAAACGCATCAACTGCGTGTGTAGCCGTGATGGTCTCTTTTCGGCGGAGTCTGGGAAGTGAACACGGTTTTGGGTTATGTTTGACATAAGTAGGAGTTCAGGATCACTTCTTGATCATTGCTAGCTTCACGACCGTTCCATTTGCTTGTCTGCTCGCTCTTATTTGCGTATGTTAGCCACCATACTTTCTTAGCCGCTGCTGCAACCTCACCACTTTACCCCTTCCTTTCCCATTAAGCTTTGCTAGTCTTGATACCCATGGTAATGGGATTGCTGAGTCCTCATGGCTCACAGATTACTACAACAACAGTTGCAGGTACAGGTTTTGTGATGATCATGACGCAAGAGCGATGTTTGCTTGTCTTGGAGTTCTTCTTCTGCTTTTTCTTCGATCAGGGGATAGGTTCCAAGTCGGTAGCCTGGGCTAGCAGGGTGGATATTGTTTGAGCTTCTGTTTGTGTTTCATTCGTAGTCGGATGTTGATCTTATGTATGATGTGATGTTGTATTCGTGTGGCATTGTATGCCTTTTGTATGTATCCCCACCTTGCAAAAGCGTTCTCAAGATGCGCTTCTATCCTTGGGGGGACCTTCAAGTTCCTTTAGGATAGGGTGGCATCTTGGGCGTGACACAAGTCGAGTAGATATTTTGGAGATTGCGAGGTATGCATGAGGGAGCAAAATGCTGGGGCTACTGGAAATTTGGATCTACTGACTGAAGCAGTCCAGGAGTAACAGACATCGCACACGGTTGATACGTCTCCAACATATCTATACTTTTTGATCATTCCATGCTATTATATTATCTGTTTTGGATGTTCTATATGGATTAATATGCTATTTTATCTTATTTTTGGGACTAACCTATTAACCTAGAGCCCAGTGCTAGTTCGTGTTTTTCCTTGTTTTTGAGTTTCGCAAAAAAGGAATACCAAACAGAGTCCAAACGGAATGAAACCTTCACAATGATTCTTCTTGGACCAAAAGGCAACCAGGAGACTTGGAGATCATGTCGGAAGAGCCACAGGGCGGCCACAAGGATGAACAGCGCGCCCCACCCTTGTGGGCCCCTCATGTTTGGAGTAATAGTAGTAGATGCAGGCAGGAGTCGGTCTACTTGACATGGACGTGATGCATATATTCATGATCATTGCCTTAAATATCGTCATAACTTTTCTCTTTTCTATCAATTGCTCGATGGTAATTTGTTCACCCACTGTATTATTTTCTATTTTGAGAGAAGCCCCTAGTGAAACCTATGGACCCTGGGTCTATTTTCCATCATACAAGTTTCTGATCTACTATTCTTGCAATCTTGTACTTTCCGATCTATAAACCAAAAATATTTACTTTTCGTTTATCTATCTCTATCATATATCACTTTTGCAAGTAACTGTGAAGGGATTGACAACCCCTTTATCGCGTTGGGTGCAAGTTTGTTTGGTTGTTTGTACAGGTATTCAGTGATTTATGCGTTGTCTCCTACTAGATTGATACCTTGGTTCTCAAACTGAGGGAAATACTTCTCTCTACTTTGCTGCATCGACCTTTCCTATTCAAGGGAAAAACCAACGCAAGATCAAGGAGTAGCAACGGTCCACACATACTAATCATGTGCTATCAAACAGAAAAACCATCTAGGTGGGTAGATATTTTCAAGATTACGAGGGAATAGATATTTTAGAGAGGGAGAAGGAAGCCTCATGGAGCCCAATCTACTGTGATCATGTGGGTGACAGGGGCAGGGGCGCATCACCTGGGTAGGCCTAGGGAACCGTGTCTATTTCGTACCCGATCATAGACGGTTGCTGCGTCCGACTCGTCTGCTATTTATAAATTTGGCAAAAAAACGCGGGAAAGGGTCATAACACGAACACACTTGCATGTGGACCAAATATATGTATGAAAATAGTGGGTTGATGTTCAAATACCCAATGCACAACTTTGATGTGGCATCTGTCGCACAAAGCACACATTATTATTGCTACCCCCCACTACAAAAAAAATACACTTCTGTGATGATACGTGTTTGTCATAGTAGGTCACGTTTTCTGTCATGCATGTACATCCATGAAGATTTTATGACAGAATCAAGATAGTCATACTTGTGTTGTCATAGAAGTGTTCCATGACATTACCAAAATCATCATAACGGAAGTGTCCACTTCCATGATGATAAATCGTGCGTCATAGAAGTGCTTTCATCAAGGGTGACCGACGTATGGCATCCATTGTAACGGGTCACCGTTAAGCTATCGGGTTGGATCCAATAACCCGTTAACACCCCTGACCAATGGGGATTTTCCACATGTAAAATCTCGTTCGCCGGGTAATGCACGTGTCAGCTCATCGTTGGGACAGATGTCATCCCTACAATGGACGGAAGACGCCTATGATTTGTCGACACGTGGCACGGCCCCACAGTGGCCCATTTAAGGTAAAAAGGCCGGCCCAGCTAAAGGCCCACCATATTTTTTAGACACTAGTGGGCTGGCCCGTTAATAGCCTGCCATGTTTTGGGTCAAATTGAGACCCATATCAGACCAGGCCTATTCACAGCCTACCGTGTTTTGGGCCAAATTACGGCCCATATTGGATCAGGCCCGTTAATAGGCCACTGTTCTTTTGGGCCCATTCTAAGCCAGGTTTGTATTTCAACCTGTTAAATGCCCGTTTACCAGTTCGGGCCGATAATAGTTTCAGCCTGTTAGCGGCCCATGGTGCATCTGGGACGTTATCGACCCGATTTAACTTTAGGCCATTTAACGGCGCATGCAAAAACTGGTCTATTTCTTGTCTGAAGTAACTTTAGGCCTCTTAACGGCCCGTAGTCTTTGTGGATAAATTTCAGCCCAACTGGCCTATCGGCCTGTTAATGGCCCATGTAACAGTTGGGCCTAATTACATCCCGCGTTGAATCCGACCTGCTTACAGCCCATCTGATAATGGCCCATGACATTATTGGGCCTACGACCTGCATTGATACCGGCCTGCTTAAAGCCCATAATTTTATTGGGCCAAACAGGGCTTGAGATATATTTTGGCCTGTTAACGTCTCGTCCTATTTGGGCCAAACATGGGCCTTAGGCAGTTTCGGCCTATATTGGCCCGTGGATTTTTCAGCTCAACGCTAGCCCAATCTAGTTTTTAACCTGCTAAAAGCCCATGGTATTCTCTGGCCCAACTGGCCAGAACTTTACTCGGCCTATTAAAGGCGGAAAACTACTATATGTTTAGACCTGCTTATGTCCCAAGATGATTACAGGCCCACGGTTTGGTCCATATGAGTAACGAGCCGGCCTGAAGATCGACAACATTGAGATCCATTGAACCTTCCGGCCTAAATTACAACATACCGACCAAGAATGAACCTGGACTATACAATAAAGAAATTACGACATATTACATCCACTGGGAATCAAAGTTCACCACCAGTGATAATAAAGCGCAACATGACCGCGGATTACATACACTGGGCATCAAAGGTCGCCACCAGTGCATATAAATGCGCCGATAAAAGAATATACAAAACTGAGAGCACTTCAAAAGGCATTAGGCCTAGCCCAGACGGGCACCGCAAACAGCTAAACAAGCTCACGAGACCTCAGTTGTGTCAACAATAGATGCTCCATCCCTAGTTGTATAGAGCCAAAGCACACAAGGCAGTCCTCTGAGATCTTCATTGCATCATTGACATCAAGTCAGAGATGAGCTGAAGCAAGCCTTTGCGCTTTAACTTCAGACTGAAGAAGTCGAACTGATTGAGGCAGCGACTACACAGAGGTTGTCTCACAACTGCTACTGCACAGAGGTTGTCTCACAACTGCTGGTGAGTAGCTTCAACTCACTATCTTCATCAAGACAGGACCTTGGGGTCATCTCGCTCTCTTCAAGATGGTTTAGCTCACTATCTTCCCTAAAGTTCTGCCTAGCATAAGAGATACGACTTTGAAAGAGAAACAAGGAGACACGTAACAGGTTTAACAACTATATAAGCAAATAAATGGATCTGTCTGCATAAGGAACATGTTTTAACAACTACAATTTAAAACTGGTAGTTGTTGCAAACATCCAAGAAGATGTAAATAGCAAAGTAAACAGCAGTGGAGGAAATGATGCCTATCCAAATCTATACTAGAACAAAGTTTGAAGGATTGAGAAGGATGAACTTACATTACATGTTAACTCGGGCTGGAAAAAGCCCTTCTCCTTGTCCATGGAAGGATAATTCAATAAATTCCCCAAAGACACTTCTTTATAAGCATTGCCATTATTCTACATTTTGCAAAGAATAAATATAGATCAAATAATATTGGAAGAAATAGAAGATAATGAAGCTCAGGTGCAGACTGATGATACATAATCAAATAGCAATTAATTAATTACAGTGTTACAAGGCAAAAGGTACTAACAAGAGGAATGCAGATATCAATGTGTGTAGTGGAGTTGGCTTTATTCAACATTTTGGTAAGAGTAAATGTAGATCTGATATTTTAGATAAAGTGGAGGGCAGGGCAGATAAGATGCAGAGTAATGCTAGACAATCAACTATCTCGCGATGCAAGTACAGTAATACCACCACCGTCCGTTATTACTTGTCGCTCAAATGGATGTATCTAGCACTATTAAGTTCTAAATACATCCAATTGATCAACAATTAATTAGATATAGAGGGAGTACATGACAACATGTACTTACATGAGCAATCCAAAACTTCATAACCATTGTGTTAATTCTACATTTATAAGAGTAAATACAGATATTATAATTTCAGGCAAAGGGAGGACAAAGAAGTGAACATTTACAGTGAGGATACATAATCATATAACAATGAGTGTAAGTATGCTGACAAAGGGCAAGAGGTACTGACAAGAGCAATGGAGTGCCTAGTATTGTTGTTAGATCCTATGATCCTTTGAGCAAGGAGATTCATCTGAAATTAGTTTTCATACAAGAGAGAAGGTAAGGCACATGCAGAAATTTAGGAGTTCAAATTTTTAATTGATATCATAGACAGTACCTGATGCTGGGCTCTCTGCAGTTCTAATAGGGGTTTGTCCAGTGGAGTAGGGGTAAAGTGTGGTACAGTTGGGCCTATGTTTTCTGTGGTTGCTAATATGTCTGATTTAACAAGTATCACTACCTAGTTTGTACTCCTTGAGGATGTTCACTCACCCTCTTCCTTTTGGACATCTATTACGAAAGAACAATATTTGACTGGAAAAACATAATATGACGACACATGGAATAGGTACAAAAAATGCATAGGTATGGCATATACTCATATATGATGCTTAAACTAAGCAGATGGTGTAACAAAGTAGAAGTAATGCAAGAGGCCATATGCAAAATATGTGCGACCAATACAACCTTGCCAACTTAGAGTAAGCACCTTGATGGGTGAATAAGATAGGCCATCCTCCACCATGCCAAGTTTGTTAGCCAGTGGATTGTTCCGCAATATTCCTCTCGTGCGCCCATTCTCATATTCATTTTGATAATGTTCAATATCTGAGATGCATGAAAACATAAAAACAAGTGAGATTATCTTTGTAATGCAGAAGTGATTCTAATCCAATACTGCCTCCCTGTAAACCCCTTTGTGCTATCTCTGCAATTCTTTTAAGAGATGACATGCATGCTATAATTTGGTGTGTCCATTAACATAATGTGGCCTACTACTCAAAATATGAGAGCTCGAGAAGTGATGACACTTCGCAGATGACAGCTTCAACATATAGTAAAGAAGAACAAGTCGACCTGACCTGATGGATTCAAAATATACTAAGGGAGAACAACTCGACCTGACCAATCTACCGCAAATGTCTCTGCTACTCTTCCCAACAAGGAACATACTTATTAAAGAAGAGAAGAGGATCATGTTAAAGAAGAGCAGAAGAGCAAGCAGATTGAAGATATTACAAGTCTTTCTATACAATGTCTATTGCCCACCCATGATGAACCAGAGCGCACAGAGAAATACTATTCCTTCCGGTCTCTCCATATGTGGCTCACATGCATTTTGAAACTAAAGTAGGAACATTTAGCGGACCAATTAAACATGTCTCAATTTTACTAATATCAACATAATATCATATTCGAATTTGTACAACTAAGCTTGTTTAGCTCGATGGGTGGAGCAGTGCTATTACGACATGAACCATGTAGGCTGATCGTGGTCATCATAAGATGAGGAAACGTAAGCATGATGAATATAGTGTTGACCGTGGCAGTGGGATGGCAGATCTGAAGCTGAAAACCGTGCAAAGGGTAGTTAGCAACCGATGTTTGCTTTGAAATAACAACTAAGATTTGGTATGGACAAGAAATTATAGTCAACAAGTGACAAAGAAATGCAATTCTACTGTCTCTCCATATGTCGTGACATGCATTTGGAAACTCAAGTGGGACCTTTAGCTAACCAATTAAATGTGTCTATTAACTAATATCAGTATCATCTCACAATTATATTTGAACAACCAAGCTTTGGTATTATGAGTGTTGTGTTGTTTAGCTTGAAGGGTGGAGTACTACTAGTACGACAAAAAGCACCTATGCAGATCATAGTAGAGTTGATAGAAGGGGAAACCCCTAAGCATCAAGAGTAAAATTAGGAAAGTGGAACTAGCTGGACCTTACGGGCTTGTATTGCCGGTACGGCAAGAAAGAGCTACATAAGAACAAAACAATGCCATGGCCCGCCTAGCCTAGTCCAATATACAAAGGAGTGAAGGTAAATTTGTACCAAAATTTGGGATCCCTTGTAGCCTAAGCCATTTGGCCTGCCCAATATTTTAACTGTAACTCTGCTGGTGTGTGGCGCACATGCTTTTCGAAACAAATATAGGAACATTAGGTGACCAATTAAACATCCTCTCTTTTAGTAATATGAGCATCATATCAGATTCGTCTTTCAACAACTAAGCTTTGGTATTATGAGTGGCATGTTGTTTCGCTTGATGGGTTGAGGTCTTGAGGAGCAATGCTAGCACGACACGAAGCACCTACGATGATGGTAGTGAATATAAAGGGGGGAAACCATAAGCTTTACGAGTACAGTGACCGTGCCATGGCAGATCTGAAGGTGCAAACCGGACAAAGGCTACTTCGCAACCAATGTTTGTTTTCAACTAGCCACTACGATTTGGTATGGAAAAGAAAACAGTAAACAAGTTAAGGCCTGATACGTCTCCAATGTATCTATAATTTATGAAGCATTCATGCTATTTTATTATCTATTTTGAATGATTATGGGCTTTATTATAAACTTTTATATTACTTTTGGGACTAACCTATTAACCGGAGGCCCAACCCATATTGTTGTTTTATTGCCTGTTTCAGTATTTCCAAGAAAAGGAATATCAAACGGAGTCCAAACGGAATGAAACCTTCGCCAGCGTGATTTTTTGAAGAATATGATCCTGGAGACTTGGAGTTCACGTCAGAAGATCCTCGAGGAGGCCAGGAGATCGGGGCGCGCCCCCCCTTACTGGACGCGCCCCCTGTCTCGTGGGCCCCTCGAGCATCCCCCGACCGACTTCTCTCGCCTATATAATCCTACATACCCTAAAAACATTGAATATCAAGATAGATCGGGAGTTCCGCCGCTTCAAGCCTCTGTAGCCACCAAAATCCTCTCGGGAGCCCGTTCCGGCACCCTGCCGGAGGGGGAACCCATCACTGGTGGCCATCTTCATCATCCCGGTGCTCTCCATGACGAGGAGGGAGTAGTTCACCCTCGGGGCTGAGGGTATGTACCAGTAGCTATGTGTTTGATCTCTCTCTCTCTCTCTCTCGTGTTCTCTCCATGGTGCTTTGCTATTATAGCTGGATCTTATGATGTTTCTCCCCCTCTACTCTCTTGTGATGAATTGAGTTTCCCTCTTGAAGTTATCTTATCGGATTGAGTCTTTATTTGAGAACACTTGATGTATGTCTTGCCGTGTTTATCTATGGTGACAATGGGATATCACGTGCCACTTGATGTATGTTTTGGTGACCAACTTGCGGGTTCCGCCCATGAACCTATGCATAGGGGTTGGCACATGTTTTCTTGACTCTCCGGTAGAAACTTTGGGGCACTCTTTGAAGTACTTTGTGTTGGTTGGATGAATCTGAGATTGTGTGATGCATATCGTATAATCATGCCCACGCATACTTGAGGTGACAACGGAGTATCTAGGTGACATTAGGGTTTTGGTTGATTTGTGTCTTAAGGTGTTATTTTAGTACAAACTCTTGAATAGATTGATCCAAAAGAATAACTTTGAGGTGGTTTCGTACCCTACCATAATCTCTTCGTTTGTTCTCCACTATTAGTGGCTTTGGAGTGACTCTTTGTTGCATGTTGAGGGATTGTTATATGATCTATCTATGTTATTATTGTTGAGAGAACTTGCACTAGTGAAATTATGAACCCTAGGCCTTGTTTCCTATCATTGCAATACCGTTTACGCTCACTTTTATCATTAGTTACTGTGCTGTTTTTATATTTTCAGATTACAAAAACCTATATCTACCATCCATATTGCACTTGTATCACCATCTCTTCGCCGAACTAGTGCACCTATACAATTTACCATTGTATTGGGTGTGTTGGGGACACAAGAGACTCTTTGTTATTTGGTTGCAGGGTTGTTTGAGAGAGACAATCTTCATCCTACGCCTCCCACGGATTGATAAACCATAGGTCATCCACTTGAGGGAAATTTGCTACTGTCCTACAAACCTGTGCACTTGCAGGCCCAACAACGTCTACAAGAAGAAGGTTGTGTAGTAGACATCAAGCTCTTTTCTGGCGCTGTTGCCGGGGAGGTGAGTGCTTGAAGGTATATTTTTAGATCTTGCAATCAAATCTCTTTGTTTCTTGTTTTATCACTAGTTTAGTTTATAAAAGAAAACTACAAAAAAATGGATTTGAGTTTGTCTCATACGCTTCGTCTTTTTAATATCTTTCGTGAGTACGATGGAAAGGAAAATTGTGCTCAAGTGCTAAAAGAAGAATGCATTAAAATGCTTGGTACTAAATCTTTGAATGATGAGCATGATTGCAATGTTGTTAGTATGAATTCCTTGAATATCCTTGATGCTAATGATATGCAAAGCCACAAGCTTGGGGAAGCTATGTTTGATGAATATGATATTTTTAGTCCCCCAAGCTTTGATGAGAATATTTATTATGATGAAAGCATGCCTCCTATTTATGATGATTATATTGATGAAAGTGGGTTTGGAAGAGTGTCAACTTTAGGAAGTAGTGATCCCACTATTTAGGAGTATGTTGAATCTTATTGTGACGAACATGAAAGTGGATTTGGAAGAGTGTCAACTTTATTTAGTGATGATTCCACTATTTCGGAAGAGGTTCCAATTGATTATGAGAACAAAGTTGCTATCTATGATGATTATTGTGATGACTTGTATGCTATTAATAATAACGATAACCATGAAACTTGTCATCATGATTTTAGTTTTCAATTGGATTATGCCTCACATGATAATTATTTTATTGAGTTTGCTCCCACTATTATTCATAAGAAGAATTTTGCTTATGTGGAGAGTAGTAAATTTTCTATGCTTGTAGATCATGAAAGGAATGATTTATTTGCTGGTTATATTGTTGAATTCATTCATGATGCTACTGAAAATTATTACGATGGAGGAATATATGCTTGTAGGAATTGCAATAATGTCAAGTTTCCTCTCTATGTGTTGAAAATTTTGAAGCTATGCTTGTTTTACCTTCCTATGCTAGTTGATTATTGTTCCCATAAGTTGTTTGCTCACAAAATCCCTATGCATAGGAAGTGGGTTAGGCTTAAATGTGCTAGTCATATGCTTCATGATGCTCCCATTATGTTTCAATTCTTATCTTTTATGTGAGCATCATTGTCATCATCATGCCTAGCTAGAAAGGCATTAAAGAAAAAGCGCTTGTTGGGAGACGACCCAATATTTATCCTTACTGTTTTTGTGTGTCCACATGATTGTGATAATGTAGCAATCATGTTTTATAGCTTTTGTTTCAAGAAAGTGCCAAGTAAGACCTTTAGGAGAGCTTACGGTGATAGTTGTGTTGACCCTGCTGAAAATCAGAAACTTTTTCACCTAGTAAATTAGTTTTGTTAATTCACAGAAACGTGCTTCTGATCTGATTATTTTTGCTATGGATTGGTAGACAAATTTCTTAGGACTTCATAATTTGGTAGGATTTTTGGAGTTCTATAAGAAGACATTTGATACAGACTACTACAGACTATTCTGACAGATTCTGTTTTCTATGTGTCGTTTGCTTATTTTGATGAATCTATGAGTAGTATTGGAGGGTATGAACCATAGATAAGTTGGAGTACAGTAGATATTAAACCAATATGAATTTAGAATGAGTTCACTACAGTACCTAACTGGTGGTTTTATTTTCTTATACTAACGGAGCTTACGAGTTTTCTGTTGAGTTTTGTGTTGTGGAGTTTTCAAGTTTTGGGTAAAGATTCGATGGACTATGGAATAAGGAGTGGGAAGAGCCTAATCTTGGAGATGCCCAAGGCACCCCAAGGTAATATTCAAGGACAACCAAGAGCCTAAGCTTGGGGATGCCCCGGATGGCATCCCCTCTTTCGTCTTTGTTCATCGGTAAACTTTACTTGGAGCTATATTTTTATTCGCCACATGATATGTGTTTTGCTTGGAGCATCATTTTATTTTGTTAGTATTTGCTTGCTGTTATTTAGAATAATGTTTTGCATCTTTAGTTTCAATAAAAATGTCAAGGATAGCCTCTATGATGCTTATTTTGCTAGTATACATGTTGCTGTTTGAAAACAGAAAGCTTACCGCTGTTGCAAAAATTCCCTAGAAAATTCAGAGAATGATATAATGTTGAAACATTTTGCATAAGGAGCTCTGATAAATTTACTACAGTGGGAATTTTATTTCATAATTTTTGGAGTTAGGGTAGTATTGATACTGTTGCATTCTTTACAGACTGTACTGTTTTGGCAGATTGCTGTTATGTTTGCATTGTTTGCATATGTTTACTTGTTTAATGATTCTATTTGAGGATTGGAGTGTTAAATATGCAGAGACATTTAGTATGCAATGTTGAATAATAATTTTAGTGATTTGTTACAGTGGAAAATGATAAGGTTTTGCATTGGTTTATACTAACCTATCTCACGAGTTCTTGTTGAGTTTGTTGTGGATGAAGCTTTTGAGAAATAGAGAAACCATGATATGAGAGGAACTAAGGAGACACAAAAGTTCAAGCTTGGGGATGCCCAAGGCACCCCAAGATAATATTTCAAGGAGTCTCAAGCATCTGAGCTTGGGGATGCCCCGATAGGCATCCCACATTTCTTCTTCAAGAACTATCGGTTAGTATTGGTTGAGCCTAAGTTTTTGCTTCTTCATATGAGTCGTGCTATCCTTGCAATGTCATTTTATTTTGTTTTGCTTGCCGTTTGAATACAATACCAAGATCTGAAATTCTTAAATGAGAGAGAGTCTTCGCATAGTTACATAATTATTTAGCTACTCATTGATCTTCACTTATATCTTTTTGGAGTAGTTTTTCATTTACTCGTGTGCTTCAATTTTACCCTATGAGTAAATTGTTGAATGAGTTGAATGCATAAATCTGAAATTATATATGTCTCTTTTCCTTATCCCATGGGGAGTAATGACTTCACATCTAAGAAGTAGAGGTTGTAAATTTGTTGAAGGTTCGCAAGCATTGTATTGGTCATTTGAACAATTCATGAAAGAATATTGAAGGAAGAGAGATTTCATATATAAATATACTATCCTAGACATCTTTTATAATTGGGAGCACTCATTAAGTATGACATGCTAAAGAGTTGATGTTGGACAAGGAAGACAATGTAATGGGTTATGTTTCTCCGACATCTCAGTTAAAGTATATTATCATGGATCATTCAAACATGTTGAGCTTGCCTTTCCCCCTCACGCTAGCCAAAATTCCTTGCACAAAGTAGAGATACTACTTGTGCTTCCAAATATCCTTAAACCCAGTTTTTCCATGAGAGTCCACCATACCTACCTATGGATTGAGTAAGATCCTTCAAGTAAGTTGTCATCGCTGCAAGCAATAAAAATTGCTCTCTAAATATGTATGATCTTTTGGTGTGAAGAAAATAGCTTTGTACGATCTTGTTATGGAAGCAATAAAAGCGACGGGCTGCATAATAAAGGTCCATATACAAGTGGCAATATAAAGTGATGTTCATTCGCATTAAGATTTTGTGCATCCAACCCTAAAAGCGCATGACAACCTCTGCTTCCCTCTGCGAAGGGCCTATCTTTTACTTTATGTCTTTTACTTTATGCAAGAGTCAAGGTGATCTTCACCTTTCCCTCTTTAATTTTATCCTTTGGCAAGCACCTCGTGTTGGGAAGATCCTGATATATATATCCAATTGGATGTAAGTTAGCATGAACTATTATTGTTGACATCACCCAAAGGTGAATACGTTGGGAGGCAACACTATAAGACCCTGTCTTTCTCAGTGTCCGATTGAAACTCCATAACCATTAGTATTGCGTGAGTGTTAGCAATTGTAGAAGACTATATGATAGTTGAGTATGTGGAGTTTGCTATTACTGAAAATAAGATGAATTGCAATTGTTTGATGACTGAGAATGAAGCTTGCTAGTTTTCAACAAAGTTTATGGTCTATGCTTTGACATGTGAATTGCGTGTTACTTTAGCGTGAGAAGTTTTATGAGATGAAATACTGTTATGACTTATTATCATGCTAGAAAAGGTGATTGAAATTATCATTGATCAAACTTGTGCACCTTCTAGCATTTACACTTCATAAATTCTTTCTTTTATCATTTACCTACTTGAGGACGAGTAGGAATTAAGCTTGGGGATGCTAATACGTCTCCAACGTATCTATAATTTATGAAGCATTCATGCTATTTTATTATCTGTTTTGAATGATTATGAGCTTTATTATACACTTTTATATTACTTTTGGGACTAACCTATTAACCAGAGGCCCAGCCCATATTGCTGTTTTATTGCCTGTTTCAGTATTTCAAAGAAAATGAATATCAAACAGAGTCCAAACGGAATGAAACGTTCGGCAGCATGATTTTTTGGAAGAATATGATCCTGGAGACTTGGAGTTCACGTTAGAGGATCCTCGAGGAGGCCAGGAGATAGGGGGGCGCCCCCCTATTGGGCGCGCCCCCCTATCTCGTGGGCCCCTCGAGCACCCCCCGACCGACTTATTTCGCCTATATAAGCCTACATACCCTAAAATCATCGAATATCAAGATAGATCAGGAGTTGTGCCACCGCAAGCCTCTGTAGCCACCAAAAACCTCTCGGGAGCCCGTTCCGGCACCCTGCCGGAGGGGGAATCCATCACCGGTGGCCATCTTCATCATCCTGGTGCTCTCCATGACGAGGAGGGAGTAGTTCACCCTTGGGGCTGAGGCTATGTACCAGTAGCTATGTGTTTGATCTATCTCTCTCTCTCTCGTGTTCTCTCCATGGCACGATCTTGATGTATCGCGAGCTTTTCTATTATAGTAGGATCTTATGATGTTTCACCCCCTCTACTCTCTTGTGATGAATTGAGTTTCCCTCTTGAAGTTATCTTATCGGATTGAGTCTTTATTTGAGAACACTTGATGTATGTCTTGCCGTGTTTATCTGTGGTGACAATGGGATATCACGTGCCACTTGATGTATGTTTCGGTGACCAACTTGCGGGTTCCGCCCATGAACCTATGCATAGGGGTTGGTACACGTTTTCTTGACTCTCCGGTAGAAACTTTGGGGCACTCTTTGAAGTACCTTGTGTTGGTTAGATGAATCTGACATTGTGTGATGCATATCGTATAATCATGCCCACCGATACTTGAGGTGACACTACTAGAAAAAGGCCTACTAATGGCGCACCGGTTTTGCCTACTAATGGCGCACTACCGGTGCGCCATTACTAGCATGCCATTAGTATTTTTTACTAATGGCGCACCACTAGTGCGCCATTAGTATCTGGTATACTAATGGCGCACCATGTAGTGCGCCATTAGTAACATTTTTTAAAAAAAAATTCAAATTTTTTTCAGAATTTTTTTTAAATTTGTTTTTTCAATTTTTCTTAATCTCAGTTCACTATGGCTTAATCTCGGGTCAATATGCTTAATCTCAGGTCAAATCGCACTCCGTGGTCAAACTTCCCGAAAGGTCACCCATCCTCACACTACTCCAACCCAAGCACGCTTAACTTCAGAGTTCTATCCAACCCCAGCAACAGCTCACTTCACACGCACTTGTTGATATATCTAGCATATCAATCCTGTTATACCTTGTTGATGTCTAGGACTTTGTTCATGTTCATGACTATGATGAAATTTTGAAAAATATTTCAAACTTCCCGATCATATTACGTATCATTTTTTGAAAAAAAAATTCAAAAAAAATTCAAAACCAATTTTTTTCTGTTACTAGTGGCGCACCACATCCACGGTGCGCCACTAGTAAGTTTGAAATTTTTTGAATTTTTTTGCCGCTAGATCTTGAAAGCCCCGTAACTTTTTTTCTGTTAGGTTTTTGGGGATTTTGAAAATGTTTAACAGGGTTCCCCCAGTTAAATTAGGATGTAACTTTTCGAGTAGATGATTTTTCATCCGAGTTCGTATGCAAAAGTTATTCCCACTTTACAAATTCCCAGAGAGATTTTGCAAATAAAGTTGAAATTCATATTTGTAAATTTTCCCAAAAACTAGAGCACATATCACATGGGAAACATATTATCTTTTATTTTTTTGACATTTCCATCATTTTCTTTTATTTTTTTTAAATATGAAAAGGCGATCCACCGGGCGGGGGGGGTGCATTCGGTGTTGGGGCAAGTTAGTAATGGCGCACCGTGGGGTGGTGCATTACTAGTTTTGAAAAAAAATAAAAAAATGATATTTTTTTTGATTTTTTTTGAAAAAAACTTAGTAATGGCGCACCAGTGGAAAGTGCGCCATTACTAGTTAAAACTAGTAATGGCGCACCGAGACATGGTGCGCCATTAGTAACAATTTTTTTATATTTTTTTTACTTTTTTTTTCAAAACTACTAATGGCGCACGACGGATGTGGTGCACCATTACTATGTCAGTTAGTAATGGCGCACTATGCAACGGTGCGCCATTAGTAACAATTTTTTTAATGTTTTTTTTCAAAACTACTAATGGCGCACCACACACCAGGATGACATGGTGTTATTCTAGATATATTACTAATGGCGCACCACACATTAGTAGTGTGACAATGGAGTATCTAGGTGACATTAGGGTTTTGGTTGATTTGTGTCTTAAGGTGTTATTCTAGTACGAACTCTTGAATAGATTGATCCGAAAGATTAACCTAGAGGTGGTTTCGTACCCTACCATAATCTCTTCGTTTGTTCTTCGCTATTAGTGGCTTTGGAGTGACTCTTTGTTGCATGTTGAGGGATTGTTATATGATCTATCTATGTTATTATTGTTGAGAGAACTTGCGCTAGTGAAAGTATGAACCCTAGGCCTTGTTTCCTATCATTGCAATACCGTTTACGCTCACTTTTATCATTAGTTACCTTGCTGTTTTTATATTTTCAGATTACAAAAACCTATATCTACCATACATATTACACTTGTATCACCATCTCTTCGCCGAACTAGTGCACCTATACAATTTACCTTAGGTCATCTTTGTTGGGGACACAAGAGACTCTTTGTTATTTGGTTGCAGGGTTGTTTGAGAGAGACCATCTTCATCCTACGCCTCCCACGGATTGATAAACCTTAGGTCATCCACTTGAGGGAAATTTGCTACTGTCCTACAAACCTGTGCACTTGCAGGCCCAACAACGTCTACAAGAAGAAGGTTGTGTAGTAGACATCAGGGCCCTCTTTGATTTGCAGGATTTTCAAAACGCAGGAATCAGGAAAATACAGGATTTTAGTGGCATGTCCACTTGAATCCTATAGGATTAGCATAGAGTGTTTGATGTTAAAGGAAAAACAAAGGAATTGAAAAAGAGGTGGGAGTGGATGCTAGATTTGCAATGAAATATAGTACACTTGATTCCATAGGAAAAAAATCCTATAGGATTCAACCCTGTGAATCAAACGACAAATGTAGGAAAAAATCCTAAGGATTCTAGCCCTCCAAAAGTCCCACAGAATTCCTTTGAATCAAAGGAGCCTTAGATCTATTTTCCGGGTGAGATCAATAACTTAAGTAGATTTGAAAGAGTACCACCTCTCTTGCGACGTCGTGTAGGCCCCTGCTGATATGTTGAGGGTGCTACGTGTGCGATGGCTGACACCGGCGTTGAAGAATACTTTAGACGACAGACGGCCGGCTCGGGGGATAAGTCATGTTGCCGTGGATGAGGCGATTGTAGGAGCGACAACGGCAAGATGGACGATGATGCCGATGAAGCAAGAGGACGCGATGAAAGGATCCTGGTCCGGCGCCATGGATGAGAGACGTCCATCTCTTGAAGTGGACGACGGGGTAGGGGTAGCGGCTCCAGCAAGGTAGAGGATGGGGTGGCGAACGGAGGAGGCTGGCCGCAGTGAGGAGGTTGTTGTGGCGCCGATGGTGTATGAATGGGGAAATGGAGGGGGGGATCTTAAACATTTGGACTCGCTTGTCTGAAATGTGGGAAAGTTACGAACTTATCCCATGTTTAAAATTTCGGACAACAAGTCGGTTGTGGATAGGACGGTAATTTTGCATCTCCCCAATATTTGCAGGTAGCGATTTTGGGCAAGGTGTCAGCGTCCTGGGAACGGGGGTCCCCAGACTTGCCTACCTGCGGCCTGTGGCGTGGCTCCACCAGTGGCCCAGTACGGTCCATCTTCATCAGCCAACACTCAAGACCCTCGCGAGGGGCCAAGCCTCGTGGGGAGGACGACGCAAGGCCTCCTTAGGAGCGGCCTCACCAGGCAGGCTTGTGAGGGAACCGGAGAGATCAAGGCAAGGGGTACCTCTTGAGGTTCCCGTGACGCAAACCATGACGATCAAGACCAGGCGGGCGCCAGCCCGTGCAGTGTCCTCGTTTCCCATTTGGTGCTAATGGGGCAAGCGCAGGAGCGGAGTACCGAGGCATCAAGCAAAGGTTCCCATATCGGTGCAAGAAGACCAAGACCAGCGGGACGGCAGGACAGAGGTCATTGTGGAGCCCAAGACAGCGTCACCACCAGCACCTTTGACAGGCGAAGACCACGTTTAGTCAGGATAGCTTGTACTAGTTGTCCCCTTTCAAAGTGGCCGTTGTTGGATCCCTTCCCGCTCAATATTTGGGAAGAGGACCAGGGCCTCTACAAATAGGGATATCCACCACAGTAGAAGGGGGGGAAGTTCATCTACACACCACACCACCACAAGAACACCTCTCCTTGCAAGGTTGTTCTTCCCTTGTACTGTTCATCATCAGCCCAAGAGGCAATCCACCACACCACACATAGGAGTAGGGGATTACACCACAGCAGTGGCCCGAACCTGTATAAATCTCGTGACCCTTGTGTTGTGAGTTCATCGTGCTAGCTTAGAGATCACGGTGAGGCTGAGGGCGTGTTTCGGTAGGGAGAAATCTTCGTGCGCACCCCAGTGTTCGAACCTCGAGGGTTTTGCCGGAACCCGATATCCGACCTTTGGAGCGCCAGGTAGGGGTGCGCCGGAGCTTCTCCTTCCGTCAACCCGCTCTCCACCGACAATGCGCTTCGCCCACATGGCGGACATCGCACTCCCGGCTCCGGAGGCCGGTGCCAGCGCTGGGGCCAGGGGGCTCCGAGCCTTGGTCCCCGCCTTACGGCACATGTAGTGGCTGCACAAGTTCAAGCCAGAGATGCCTCTGCGCTACGACGGTGTGGCGGACCCACATGTTTTCCTGCTGGCATACGAGGAAGCCGTCCTCAAGGCCGGGGGCGACGACAAGGTCATGGCCAACTGGCCTCCCATGGCCCTCACTGGCGTCCCGCACGCTTGCCTGCTCAACCTGCGGACGTCTTTAGTGGCCTCCTGGGAGGAACTGCGCGACCTCTTCCTCACCCACCATGCAGCGCCGGCGCCCCCGGTCGTCGCAGCTCTCCTGGGCGGCTCGCAGGCGCCGTCCTCGGACCGCCACGCCAGGCTGTTCTTTCACCAGATCGGTGCCGCCCTTGCGCAGCAAGGAGCTCCCACGGGTTGGGTGGGGCCCAAGGCCGACCTGACCTTCAACTCGGAAGATCACCCCGCCAACACCGCCTGCTCGGGTGCGCTGCCGATGCTCTGCACGCCCACCATCTGCCAGGTGGCCGTCACCAAAACCCTCATCGATGGCGGTGCTGGCCTCATCGTGCTCTCGGTGGAGGCCTTCAGCCTCCTCCACATACCACCGGAATGACTCCGACCCAGCAAGCCCTTCTCGGCGTTGGAGGCGGTTCCTCTAGTTCCCTGGGGCAGATCCGCCTTCCCTTGACCTTCGGCACCCACGACAACTACCGCACGGAGCGGGTCGACTTCGACATTGCCCACATCGGCCTCCCGTACAATGCCATCCTGATGACCCAAAAGTATAGGGGATCTATCGTAGTCCTTTCGATAAGTAAGAATGTCAAACCCAACAAGGAGGAGAAGGAAATGACAAGCGGTTTTCAGTAAGGTATTCTCTGCAAGCACTAAAATTGTAGGTAACAGATAGTTTTGTGATAAGATAATTTGTAACGGGTAACAAGCAACGAAAAGTAAATAAGGTGCAGCAAGGTGGCCCAATCCTTTTTGTAGTAAAGGACAAGCCTGGACAATTTCTTATAATGAGAAAAGCGCTCCCGAGGACACATGGGAATTCTCGTCAAACTGGTTTTCATCACGCTCATATGATTCGCGTTCTTTACTTTGATAATTTGATATGTGGGTGGACCGGTGCTTGGGTACTGCCCTTTCTTGGACAAGCATCCCACTTATGATTAACCCCTATTGCAAGCATCCGCACCTACAAAAGAAGTATTAAGGTAAACCTGACCATAGCATAAAACAAGTGGATCCAAATCAGCCCCTTACGAAGCAACGCACAAACTAGGGTTTAAGCTTCTGTCACTCTTGCAACCCATCATCTACTTATTACTTCCCAATGCCTTCCTCTAGGCCCAAATAATGGTGAAGTGTCATGTAGTCGATGTTCACATAACACCACTAGAGGAGAGACAACATACATCTCATCAAAATATCGAACGAATACCAAATTCACATGACTACTAATAGCAAGACTTCACCCATGTCCTCAGGAACAAACATAACAACTCACAAAGCATATTCATGTTCATAACCAAAGGGTATTAATATGCATTAAGGATCTAAACATATGATCTTCCACCAAATAAACCAACTCGCATCAACTACAAGGAGTAATCAACACTACTAGCAACCCACAGTTACCAATCTGAGGTTTTGGTTCAAAGATTGGATACAAGAGTTGAACTAGGGTTTGAGAGGAGATGGTGTTGGAGAAGATGTTGATGGAGATTGAACCCCTCCCGATGAGAGGATCGTTGGTGATGACGATGGTGATGATTTCCCCCTCCCGGAGGGAAGTTTCCCCAGCAGAACAGCTCCGCCGGAGCCCTAGATTGGTCCCGCCAAGGTTCCGCCTCGTGGCGGCGGAGTTTCGTCCTGTAAGCTTTCTTATGATTTTTTTCGAGGGTAAAATACTTCATATAGCAGAAGATGGGCACCGGAGGGCCACCAGGGGACCCACGAGGCAGGGGGCACGCCCAGTAGGGTAGGGCATGCCCCCACCCTTGTGGCCAGGGTGTGGGCCCCCTCTGGTGCTTCTTTCGCTCAATAATTCTGATTAATTCCAAAAATGACTTCCGTCGAGTTTCAGGACTTTTGGAGCTGTGCAGAATAGGTTTCCAATATTTGCTCCTTTTCCAGCCCAGAATCCAAGCTGCCGGCATTCTCCCTCTTCATGATAAACCTTGTAAAATAAGATAGAATAGCCATAAGTATTGTTACATAACGTGTAAGAACAGCCCATAATGCAATAAATATCGATATAAAAGCATGATGCAAAATGGAAGCATCAACTCCCCCAAGCTTAGACCTCGCTTGTCCTCAAGCGGAAGCCGAAATCGAAAAATATGTCCACATGTTTAGAGATAGAGGTGTCGATAAAAATAAAACATGAACATGAGGGCATCATGATCATTCTTATAACAGAAGCATATATATATTTTGTCATATGATTTCTTATGCTCAAGTAACAATCTATTCACAATATCAAGTATGAATCAGAAACTTCATTGAGAACTAACAAACTATAATCTCAGTCATTGAAGCAATTGCAATTTATCATAACATCAGAAAGAGTCAAGAATAGAGCTTATCAGCAAGTCCACATACTCAACCATCATTTAGTCTGCTACAATTGCTAACACTCATGCAATACTTATGGTTATGGAGTTTTAATCGGACACAGAGAAAGATAGGGGCTTATAGTGTTGCCTCCCAACGTCTTACCTCACGGGTAATGTCAATAATAATAGTTCATGCAAACTTACATCCAATTGGATATATATATCAGGATCTTTCCAACACGAGGTGCACTACTAGGAAAAGGGCTATAGATGAAATTGACACTAATGGCGCACCAGAGAAGTGGTGCGCCACTACTATATACTAATGGCGCACCATTTGGTGATGCTCCATTAGTGTGGAAGACACTAATGGCGCACCAGACACTAGGTGTGCCACTAGTAACAATTTTTTTCCATTTTTCCAAACATACTAATGGCGCATCCGGGCTAAGTGCGCCATTACTAGTTCTAACTAGTAATGGCGCACCAGCCACAGAGTGCGCCAGTACTGTATTTTTTTATTCTTTTTTTTTGCAAAACTACTAATGGCGCATCGTGGCACAGTGAGCCATTACTAGTTTAAACTAGTAATGGCGCACTATGCCACAGTGCGCCATTAGTATATATATATATATTTTTTACTTTTTTGCAAAACTACTAATGGCGCACGGATGTGTGGTGCGCCATTAGTATGTTGTGTTACTAATGGCGCATGTCTGTGTGGTGCGCCATTAGTAACCTGGGACCAGCTAGATAGTTTGGACAGCCAAACCTACACACTCACTTTCCCCACTTCATTCCCTCCACCTCCTTCTCCAAGCTTGTCGGCTGCCTCCTCCTCCTCACCTCATTTGCACCATAGATTCATCAAAAGTAAGTGGTGAAATTACCTTTTTTTGATAGGTAATTAAGGGGAAAGCTATCTTCATGTTGTAGATCTACTTTTTTTCTCCCTAGCTTGCTCCAACAACGTGCACATGCACTTTTTGTGGCCTAGCTAGATCTATGTATGTTTGTGGTGTTGCATATGTTTGTGGTGTTGCATATATGTTTGTGTTTGCAGGTACCAGTATTTGAAATGCGATAGTTGCCAATATTTTGCCGGAATGTTGATTCATTTCTGTTTCGGCGAGAATTTTGGCACTATGCATTCTTTTTGGTCCTATTTTAGGGAAGGTCATGCCAGATTTTTTCTTGGTTCTAAAATATCGTTTTGCTCTACCCCGCAGGCGACCATGGTCCGCATGATGACCGAAGGCATCGTGAATAGGTTTTTGAGCTTCGCGAAGGCCGAGATGCTTCAAAAGAATGAGATGGAGATAAGATGTCCGTGTCGAAGATGCAAGCTGAAGAGCCTTATTGCGGACCCGGATTCCGGGCAGGTGTGGGACCACCTGCTCTTGCGTGGTTTCACGGATGGCTATCGGTGGCAAGGTGATGAAGATGACTATGAAGTCGTCCATGGGGGATGGGCAAGAAATGAGGAAGGGCAACAACACAACCAAAGCGGCGAGGGCGGGCGAGAAGACGAAGAATCTCCAGGACATGATCACGACGGTGATGATGTACACAGTCATCATGTAGAAGATGCCGGACATGATGATGAGGAAGATAAAGATGAAGGGCATGATCATGAAGATAAAGATGCCAGAGCAGACGACGATGGAGGCTGGGTGCAGGACCCTCATATTCAAGAGCTGCTTCTCAAGCAGACGGATAACGCAAGAGCTGATGCCTGAGAGAAAGCCAAGCTGGATGAACTGGAGATAGACGCGGTTACTCCATTGTATGAAGGATGAAGGTAAAACACAAAATGACCGACGCATGCTTCAACGAGAACATGTCATTTTGGCACGAACGTCTTCCAAGGGGAACAAGTGCCCGACCAGTTTCAAGGAGGCGAAGAAAATCCTGTGTCCTATGGATTTACCGCACGTGAAATACCATGTGTGCATGAACAATTGCATCATTTATCGGGACGAGCACGCGGAATCTACCATATGTCCGGTGTGCGGCGTCACTCGATACAAGAAGAGGAAGAAAGCTCCTCGAAAATCGGCATGGTACTTTCCGATCACTCCTCGTCTATAGCGGTATTTCACGGACCCTAAGGTAGTAAATCTCCTGCGTTGGCACGCCGATAGGGAGGAGAAGAAGCGGGAAGATGACGGAAATGATCCGGAGATAAATAAAAAACACAAGATGCTGAGTCACCCTAAGGATGCGAGCCAGTGGCAAGCATTGAACTTCAAAGACCTAGAATTTGGGAAGGATCCAAGGAACATCGTGCTGGGCGCGAGCACCGATGGAGTCAATCCGTTTGGCAGCCAGAGAAGCACACATAGCACCTGGCCTGTGTTTGTGTGGATGTACAACCTTCCCCCCTGGTTGTGCATGAAGAGGAAGTACATTCACATGAGTATGCTAATTGAAGGGCCGAAACAACTAGGGAACGACATCAATCTGTATCTGGGGCTGCTGAAAGAGGAGCTAGACATGCTGTGGAAAATGCCAGCTAATACGTGGGACGCCGCAGAGAAATAAATATTTCCCTGTGAGAGCCGCACTGCTCACGATGGTGCGCGACTATCTCGGTTACGGATATCTCGCGGGGCAGGTAGTCCACGGATTTTCTGGATGCATAAGGTGCATGGATGACACAACGTATCGCCAGCTAGATAGAGATCCTGGGTCTTCGAAACCGTGTTCATGGGACATCGAAGGTGGCTTCGTGACGATGACCCATGGAGGAAACGAAAGGATCTGTTCGATGGTGAAACCGAACCCCGAAGACGCCCGCGTACGAGGAGCAGCGAGGAAATAGACGAGCTATTGAAAAATTGGAAAACGAGGTCCACTGCCGGGAAAGAAGCAAAAGGCGCCAGAGCCGCTGCTGAAGGTATGGAAAATGAGGTCTATTTTCTGGGACTTGCCGTACTGGAAGATCCACCGTGTGCCTCACAGCCTTGATGCCATACATATCACGAAGAACGTGTGTGAGAGTCTGCTTGGTACCCTGCTCAACATGCCAGAGAGGACCAAAGATGGGCCAAAAGCAAGGGCAGACTTGAAATCAATGGGCATCGGGCAGGAGCTTCACGCTAATGATGATGATGATGATGAGGCGAAGCAGGACACAGAAAGTCGTCGCAAAGGAAAAAAGGCCAAGAGGACCGGAAATGACTACCCTCCTGCGTGCTTCACTCTAAGTCAGGAGGAGATCGAGCAGTTTTTCACCTGCCTCGTAGGAGTAAACCTTCCTTACAGTTACGCGGGGAAGATAAGCAGATACCTAGACCCAGCGAAGCAGAAGTTCAGCGGGATGAAGTCTCACGACTGTCACGTGCTGATGACGCAGATACTTCCAGTTGCAATCCATGGGATCATGGACGCGCACGTCCGTGAAATGCTATTTGTCCTATGCAACTTTTTCGACGTCATCTCTCGGAAGTCGATTGGCGTGAGGCAACTCAGAAGGCTACAGGAAGAGATCGTGGTGATACTATGCGAGCTTGAGATGTACTTCCTGCCTGCATTCTTCGACGTTATGGTGCATCTGCTGGTCCATATCGTGGAGGATATCATCCAACTCGGGCCGACGTTCCTGCACAGCATGATGCCGTTCGAAAGGATGAATGGTGTCATCAAAGGTTACGTTCGCTACATGTCACCTCCAGAGGGAAGTATAGCTCGGGGCTTTCTGACCGAAGAGTGCATCTCCTACTGAATGAATTATCTAGGCATCGAGAACCCCGTTGGTCTGCCCGTCAACAGGCACCTCGGCAGGCTCACTGGATGGGGTCACCATGAGGGTCGCCGCGAAATGCATGTCAACTTCGAGGGTCGACTTGCCGACTTTGAAAGAGCAAACCTAGTCACGCTACAACACATAGACGTGGTCGATCCTTGGGTGGTAGAGCACAAAACCTTTTTTGAGAAGACGTACAATGACCGAGGCCAACAGAGGACAGACAGAGATATAACGAAAGAGCACAACTCATGTTTCACGCATTGATTCAAGCAGAAGCTTCTGTCGTACCCTTTACATGAGGATTCTTCCGTGGAAGAACAACTCATATTCGCCTTGTCATAGGGCGCCGAGCACAACCTGATGACCTATGAGGCATACGATATCAACGGCTACACATTCTACACCGAGGACAAGGACATGAAGAGCGATGGTTATTAGAACTCCGGGGTAACGATGGAATCCTACACCGGTAACGACAAAGACAGATACTACGGAAGGATCGAGGAGATGTGGGAGCTGAGCTACGCTGGAGAGAAGGTCACGATGTTCCGTGTTAGATGGGCCAAGAGCGTCCTAAAATAAGACCGCTATTTCACCACCATGGTTATACCCGAAGCTAAATCCAAGACCCCAGGCACAAACGTCACCGCGAAAAATGAGCCATGGGTACTGGCTTCCCAAGTGGACCAATGCTTCTTCATTACCGACCCGTCAAAGCCCAGTCGTGTTGTCATGAGGAGAGGCAAAAGGAAGATCATCGGAATGGATGGAGTAGCCAATGAGCAAGACTTCAACAAGTACGGCGACCCGAAGATCGAACATGACAACGACGATGAAGTAGTAGCACACACCACAAGAAGAAGCAGGACCAACCTACCTAAAGGACGTCCGTTCCACAGAAGAACTCCATTTGCGAAAAAGAAGGGCAAGAAGATTGTGAACAGATAGCTAGCTAAGATCGATTGTATTTAAATCGTAGTCTTCATTTCTCAATTGTATTTCATGGGCACTTTTTTATATCATGAATATTTTTAAATTTCATGGGAACTTTTTGAATTCATGAGGACACTCGATCTCGATCCCCCTCCATCTCGATCTCGATTCCCCCTGCATCTCGATCTCGATCCCCCTCCATCTCGATCGTTATCCCCCTCCATCTCGATCTCGATCCCACCCGCACCCTCCCCCGCTAGCTCCACCGCCGCCGATGACCCACCGTACCCTCCCCCGCTCCATCGCCGCTGACGAGCACCCGCCCCCCGCACCCTCCACCGCTCCACCACCGCCAACAAGCACCCCCCGCACCCTCCCCCGCTCCACCGCCGCCGCCGATGATATTTTCAAGTAACAAATTTGATGATATTTTTTAAAAAATTATTACTGTTTTTATAAAAAATTATTACTGTTTCATATTCATATTAATTTTCTAAAAAATAATAATAATAAAGTGTAGACTACAATTGTTGTTAAAAAACAATTATTATTGTTTTTATAAAAAAATATTATTGTTTCATATTCATATTCATTTAAAAAACATACTAATGGCGCACCGTCCCGGTGGTGCGCCATTGCTATCTAAAAAAAGATTTCTAATGGCGCACCGATGGGGGGTGCGCCATTGCTATTAAAAAAAAGATTTCTAATGGTGCACCGACGGGCGGTGCGCCATTAGTAAGCTTCCCCCCTAGCTAATTCCTCCCTCTCCCTTGCCAGATCCCCTTCGTCCCTCTCTCCCTTGCCAGATCTACCCGCGCGCTGCCCCGACCCACGACACCATCGCCCCGACCCTCGCCGGACTCCACCCCCACCGCCCCCGCGCCCCCCACCCT